>NC_092592.1:40435500-40763500 GCF_047663525.1 Anas platyrhynchos | reverse complement strand
AACACCAGCTTGTAGCCTCAGTGTTTTCCGACATCGTGGTGTTAAAGTCAGAATGTGCTAAGTATTAAGCCGTGTCACTGCTTGGCATAATCAAGATACCTTTTTGCTTGAACGGCAATGTGAAATACAATACATTATGCCAGATATTTAAAATAAAAGTGTATCTTCATGACAAGTACTAAAAAGGTTAAAAAAACATAATGCACATAAGGTATGTCTCTACCTAACGTTGAGAGGCATCAGATAAACTTTATTTTTTTTTTTAATCTCCAAAGAAGAACATGTTACACATTTTGTTTTCCCTTCTGTGCAAGGTGGTCATTTTCTGTTAAGGCTGTGGACATCTCTATACCAACCTTTACATTTCTCCTACTCGTTATACAAATGGCATCTTACAAGAAAAAAAATTGTGCAACTTAGAACTAAACGACACTTTCATGGAAACTCTAAATTTAGAATTTGAATTACTACACAAAAAAGTTTGTATTAGTCTGCCAAAATTTAATAGTTTGGGACAAACACTGTCAAATCTGCCCATTTGGGTTATTTTGCACAATCCCAGTACATGCAATAAAAAAATAAAAAAAACTGAATACATACCATCAGATTTAAAAACACTTTTTATAGTTTGTTATTTTATTAAGTGGTTTACACCAGAAGGTGTGGTTATAGATACAGTTGGTGAGTAAATATTCATGGAAACCTGTCTATGAACCCAACTCAAGACCTACCTAAGTGCTCAAAGGTAAAAACACCTAAGCCTAGATACAGGCCAGAGGAGGAATGTTTACAGGCATTAAGCACAATATATGTTTTGAAAGGCCCAAATATTACAGCAGAGAAAGAGCGCAAGAGATAGAAATTACATTTTTATGACAATTTTTCTTCTTGGGTGTTAAATTTTTGGTCTATAAACTGGAAAGGAAGGCTCAGACTTAAATAAATACATTTGTTTTGAGTATTGGCCTGATTGAGCACTGTCCATCAATTCTGCTTCTAGAGGGTTTTTCCTCAGAAAATTGCAACTGACACTCCATAACCCCACTGAAGGCAGAACTACACCATGAACTCAAAAAACAGGCCAGATTCTCTCCTTTATCTAAAGGGAAGTAAGTGCATCAATGTTCTTCACTGGTAGGACAACAAGGCCTTCTCTTTTACAGATAACAACTGAGCTTAACTATGCAAGAAGACAACTCTGTCCTCAAGTAAGTCATCTTTAGTTAATTTTGTCCTGGAATATATACAAATTATTGGTGGCAGCTACAGCAATGATGTTCTCCATGGGATGCCATGCTGTATGAAGAATCTTCTTGTTGAAGTCCAGACTGTCAACACTTATTTCATCTTTCTTTCTTTTACCACCTGTACACACTTTACGCGGTTTCAAGATGGCACGAGGTTTGCTACTTTCCCTGGACGCTTCTAGAGTGATATCCCGCCGTGTGTTTCGGTCAAACATTCTAAAGAAGTTGTTGTAAGATCCAGTCATGATAGCGCTGTTGAGAAACAGAAAAAAGGAAATCTCAGTAGGCTTCCAGCAGTGGTATTCGATCCCTTTCTTCCACCTCTTACCCACAAGGTGACTCAAATCGAATTCACAACCAGTATTTGGCACTACACTCTCTTCCTCTCTGATGTATGTTTGCTCAACTCTGTTGGGTATTAAGTGCTGCTTCCACTCCGTGAACTTCTCTTCCAGGTATTCTCCCAGGTATCCCTCCTGGGACTGGCTCTCAGCAGAGTCTTGGGCTTTGTTCATCTTAATGTGGGCAAAGCGGGCCTTCCTATTCCTACTCCATCCCTTTATCCCGCTGCTCCAAAAGTTATACTGGAATCAAAGCAACTTTAAACTACTTCATTTCATCAGACTATGACAAACAGAAGTGCTTTCCTTTGCACGTGCTGACCATGAACATGCCAATGGATTCATTACAAAAAATTGTTCTGTAGCAGCAAAAGAAACCCTTCACTTGAGTATCTGATATAGCCCTTCAGGAACAATTCAGGGTTTCCATAAAGTACTAAATTTGCATTTGAACAAGGCAGGATAAAAAACTGTGTCTGAAAATACTTTCATGTACCTTGCTTCCAATGAACAGTTTTTTTGTTGTCTTCACGGCACTAAAGAATTAAAGACTAGGAGCAGAACGAGATACTATTAACACAACATACATCTCGCAGATTGTACGGGGGAATGCAGAGCCAAAGGAATTTTTCCAAGGGAGGTAAGCAACACATGTTCTTATTTTATGTCATAATCAGATGATGTTGTTTTGATTTTTGTTTTTTTAGAGATTAACTGGAGTTACTTGAAAAATGTTGAAATAAGTGTCAGTTTCCTTGCATTTTAATTTAGTGAAAAACATATACAGCTTCTTTTTATGTATTTTATAATGGATAATGGAAATATTGCTAAGAAAAATTTTTTTGGTACACTGATACAGTGTAATTTTTCCCCCCAGTAACTCACAGCCACTTGCAACCTGGAGTTGACAGTAACCTGTTTTCTCTATTACTGTTTCTGCAGAAAATTAATTGTTAAGCAGCATCTAGCATTACATGCAACCTCGAATATCACTCCAATAGCAATGTGGGTAGATTTTACTTCCTCCACTGACTCCTGGACAGTTTGCCAGATTTGACTTCCTTGATCACTCCGCTCCTAAGTTATGTGGCAGATCTTTGGTCCTCCATTACTAGGCCAAAGCTTGTTTCACAGGATGATCCTGTTACTATCAAATCCAAACTGGTACCTATTCATTTAACAGCTTGAAAGCATTTGGTGGTGGACAAGTCATGGCTTTAGGTATTTCAGAAATAATAAAAATCCTACAAAAAAAATAAAGGATGAGCCGCATAGGCAAGCCAACAAAAAGCATCCAGATAGAAGATCCAGATTTGCCGCTATCTTACACGGGGTTCTGAAAACATTTTAATATGTAGCTAGTGACAAGACACACGCACAAATTGTGCCAGTAGAGTGGCTTTGCTATTTGGTTATAATGCTTCTGTAACTTGCAGGTGAGACAAGTATTTCCATGATTTGCAACAGATACAAATCAGTATCTGTTTTAGCCTACAGAAAACAAAGATTTAATGTGGAAAATACTGAGTGCATGCTCTTGTATACTCTTTGAAAACTAATCTGAGTAACCTTTCCATGGCTTGAAATGGCCAGCCTTGACTACATAAAGCTTCAACAAGAATCCATGTTAGAAACATACTGACAAAGACTTATTCTACTCCTTCAACTGGAGGGTGGAAGATGAAGAATGGTTCTGTTTTACCCCAAAAAAGATTTCAAACATAAAAAACAAAAACAAACACCCACCACAACAACACACCATGAAACACACCCCCTCCCCCAGATGATTTGAATTTAACTAATTACATCCTTAATGCTAAATATCATGAGTTTTGGGACAAAATTAAATTCCTAAACTTGAGAGACAAACAAAGCAAAACAACTTACCTATCAGAACCGTTCCAGCAGCATTCAAATTTGTCAAAAATGCAGTCATTTTCATACAGGGAACAAAGCTTGCTTCGAAGATATTCATGAACCTTTTTGAAACATTTAAATTGATATTAGAGAGATTTAAAGAAAAAGAAGAAAAGAGGGTATTTAAGAGAACTTGAACTTCATACTTGATATGTCTCTACAGGCCTGTTTTCCATATTGAGATCCCAGACTTTAACAGAAAGGTAGTCTCTTGTCATCATGTATCGACCACTGTGACTGAATTTTACATCAGATATCGATGAGATTATTTCTGAAAAAAATGATCTGCTGCTAGGATCTTCAGGCTCTTCAAAAACTGTAGATAGAAGACAATTACCAATGAAACCAACATCAAATTCTACAGCTTCCAACATTCTCCAGTACTTTGACAATTTTAAGTTAAATTCCTAGTTTCTTTAAAAAAAAAAAAAAAAAGAGGTTGCCATTAAATTATTAAAAATAGTCTCTGTTTAAACAATGTTACATTCTAGCAATTTTATGACCATCTCCAGCATTCTCAGCTGGAGCACAGCATCAGCAAACAATTCACAGGTCTTAAGGGATGAATCAGAGAAAAAAGTTAAAAAAAAAAAACAACAGTATGTGTACAGTGAAAACATTACAACTGATCTACAAATTAAGTTGAACCACAGCAGGTGAAATTGTCAGCATCCAAAAAAAGATCTTAATGCACGACCCACATATTTTGAGACTACCGTATGACATACTTTTATTTAGATCTGAACAGAAGTTGTACAATGCAACCTCTTGAAAGGAAATATTAGCATCTACACTTGCCATGAAAGGTATGGTTTTAGAAAGCAGGAAGAAATATTGCTTAAATTGAAAGTCAATCTCTGGAGTCAGTATTTCATGACAAAAGCTATCCAGAATTACTTTTTTCATTTTTGAATAGACCCTTTTAACAGGATGGGTTTTAGTAATGAACAGTTAAAAATAAAAATAAAATGCTAGTATGTGATTTAAGGCAGTGCTAAGTCACACAGCTGAAATGCTTAGCACTCCACACTTCCCATTGCAGAAGTACTTCCCTTCTCCCAGGGAGAAATCCTGATCTTCACTATAGAAATCTTACCTGCAAGTATCAGTGTGGTAGGGTAACCCACAGGAATAGTAATGCCAATAAACCGTAGCTGTTACAGTAGCAAAAAGAAACAATAGGCTGCGTGCAAAGCACAGACAGTGTTCCCTTTGGATTCAATAGAAAAGCTTTCCTCACCTACCTAAGTTTACATAGCTCAGCAGACCAAGAAGCATTCATCTGTCAGCCCTGGAAACTAACTTCAAACTCAGTGCACATTTTCAAGACTATATTCTATCTTAGGAGCTGCAAATGGTCACAAACTAAACCGATCAGCAGCAGCCGCAGCCCAGTTGCTAATGCACAAAGGTGAACAAACTGCCCTGAACTGGGATTTGATAAGCAGATACCTTTGAGAAGCACCAAGACTGAGTCTGGACAGAAGACAGGTCTCACTGGTGCCAAAAGCACTTGTTCCCATCAGTTTATGATGCATAAATGGGTAAACAGGAGCAGAGTCAGATCGTCAATTGTCTCATGCTACACTTCTGCTTGTTGATGGCCTAGAACAAGACAATTAAAATGTTCCATTCTACAAAACTACCACTCCTTACCTTGTATGCTCTTTACCAATAAGCAGAACTTGGCATATTTATTTATAAGCGAACACCTATGCGTTCTATCTTACATGAGAACAAAGCAAGAAACCCAGAAACCACAGGTGCATCCTGACTTACATTTTGAATGCCTGTCACAGAGAGCTGAAGAGCGCATGTCACAGAGTCGAATAGTTCCTTTGCTACTGCTGTAGACAAACACGTTACAGTGATGAGGGTGGAACTCTGCAGCGGTGATCACTTCTGTCAGCTCCTCCATGTTAGCAGGCTTAATATCTACAATATCTGGGAAGGTTTTGGTAAAGGTATGTAACACCTCACATTTGAATCATTGCTTTCAAGTAGCTATCTACAAAAACGTAGAAAATAGTGTAGGAAACCAGGCAAGATTTTAATTTCCACCATCAGCAATCTACACAAGTAAAGTGACCACAGAAGATTAAAGAAGAGCCATAACACCAGACCTTGTTGTAACAAATCTACTTCAGGAGATGCTGGAGGTTAACTGAAGACAAGTTGAAAGATGATATAAAGAATCTGTTCCAAAACAAAAGCCCCTTCTACCCACAAAATTACAGAAAGAGGCAAGAATTAATTTGTATTTTTGCTATAAACTCTTATTTGCATAAAAAAGTTAAAAAGAAAAAAAGGGGGTAAAAGATTGTTCTTACAAAGCAGCTAGCCTCCAATCCCTCGCATCAGCACCTACCAAAGACGAAACTCAGAGATTAAGCTCCCAGATAGAAATCTCAGATTCCTCCCAAACTTCCTTTTTAACACTTCTTACCAAATCACAGAATTGAAGGGGTTGGAAGGGACCTCCAGAGATAATCAGGTCCAACCCCCCTGCCAAAGCAGGCTCCCTACAGCAGGCTGCTCAGGTGGGTGTCCAGATGGGCCTTATCTTATACTTTTTGAATATACAAATGCTGAATATAGTTTCCTTACTTATCTAAAGCTTTAGATAACTTGCATATGATCCTTTTAATATGTATTTCTGCAACTTTTCTTTTACTGCAGACTTGCCTCAGGAGAACATAATATTACAGTGCTAGACAGACAGGCTTGCAAAAAGATTTGAATTTTTTTTCTACAGTTGAAAACACCATTTGATATGGAAAAAAAATAAAATTTGTCTTCTCCAAGAGAAATGTTATTTTAGACAGTTAAGAGACCTTAAACTTTGAAAAGATCTACAGTAACATAGGATCTACTTTTCAAATCTTTCAAGTCGTACTTAAAGTACAAACTCCACAACCAAAACAAGCCATCTGCAACATTTCTACTGGTACTTTTTCACTGAAAGAATGCACGCACTCAGAATGAGCGAGAGCATCCTAATACACCTGCTTTCCCTGCATTAATCCTCTAGATTTTTAAATCCTGTATTTTAATCCCTAGATTTGAACACCAATTCACAAAATTAAAGTGATTCTGTTAAACATACATAAGTTGCATGTACCCTAGCGTTCACAGAGGACCAAAAAAAGGATACTAAAACTTCTATCTGTGATTTCTAAGTGCCATAGATTAATTCTTAGGTCATCTGCAGAAAGGTATGTTTCATGATCACTATTTACTGAAATAGAGTTTATGTGATAAGTATGTGCATTTGCAAATATCCTTCTGGGACTTGCTTCTACCATTAGGTCCATGGGTTTCAATATTGGCACCTGAAACATGAAAGAGAACGGTCAAGTTGGGCATAAAACTGATTTCTGATTCAGAAGACGTTAATTTCACCCCACTTATTTCTGTTTTGCCTTACTGACACCCTCCCAACAGTTTTCCAACAGGATTATAAGTTTATTGTCCCTCTCCCCGCATTAAGTTAAGGAACACAGCTGCAACCCCTGAGCTATGAGATCCACAGCAGCACACTTCATCTAATGGCAAACACTAAGAGAAAAATTTGGATTTTCTGTTTTCTAAAACTAGATCAAGTCCTAACTGCCTTGTAAATCCTCAGAGCAAGAGATGCAGTAAACCAGGCCTTGAACAGTGCTTTGGCAGACCACTTGCACAAAGCCTCGGTCGCTCCCTTTAGAAGTTACCTGCCAAAGAAGGAAGCTTTGTGCCTCACCCCCCAGAAAACAGTACATGTTTATCATGGTATTTCAAGATGATGTTAATTGGAAACAAGTGCTTAAAATCAACCTCTGTATCTTAGAGGGTGCTGATGAAATTGTTAGGAAGTTTGCAAAGGACCTCCCCGATTTGTTCACTGAACAATATGATTTCAGGAAGATGTAAATGCTCCATTTCCACAGCTCGCTGATACAGAGGGTGACAGCTTTACCCCAGCCAGCAGGATTAAGCTTCCTTCTTGCTCCTTCCCCAGCCTTGTCACTGACCAGCACGTCAAGAGTTTAATGTTGTCCATGGACGTTCCCATGCTGTGCTGTTGAACTGTGTGTACCAGAACACTATCTTACATCATCTAACCACGAGAAGAGTTATGACACTGTTCAGGGTAATTTGTCTTCCTGAACAAGAAGCAAATTAATCTAAGAGCTCTGTAATTGTTTTCACCATGTTTGTATCTTGCAGTGTTTAAAGTAAGAAAGGTCATTATTAAAATTAATCTATTACTGCTTATTAGCCAATCTTCCTATCTGACCATGAGTGTTCCTAGCTCCAACAATTGTCAGTTGTGAAATTGAAGACGCATTAACGTGAGTCACCAGGAATGGTACTGGAAGTGACAAGGCCTCCACACACAGGGCTGCTTCTCCTAAAGTCTGCTTCATTACAAACAACTGGGGTTCTACTTCTGTAAGGCAGTATGGAGACAATGCCCATAAGAGGCCAAGCTACATATGCTCTAGATCTCTAAAACTTGATATTTTTAACATATGAGAGTAACTCAGTTTTTCCTCCCCCTTCTGCCAATCTTTTCTCACACTTAGTTCATTCCGTCACCTTTTCTTGTACAATGATGTGCCTGGCAGGGTTTGCAGCTCAGCCCAAGCCTCCTTTCCCAGAAGGGCAGCAAAGTTTGAAGACTAACTTCTAAGAAAGCAGTTCTTGCTTTTTGTTGCCCCCCCAATTCAGCCTGATGATTCCTAAAAACCTTACAGTGTTTGACACAGCTGCCAACACACTCATTGAGCAGTGCAGTGAGTACCGGCCAGTATCCAGCTGAACTGTTCTGGCCATATTCTGCACTTTTCATGTTCTCTAATAGGTTGTCTACTCCTACAGAATGGCAAGGTTGGAGATGCCCAAATTTTATCCCTGCCTACTTCCAGCCACTGGGCTAAGGCATTGTATGATTTGTGTCCCTGGTTTTAGGTATTGTATTTGGAGCACTCAGTCAGATCTTGGCTCCTACACTAAGTAGAAAGCTCCCTCCCAGAAGTGGTAACCTTTCCCAGCACAACAAGGCATTATGCTGATGTATACCTAAAGCTTCAATATTCAATTGAAGCAAGGCAAGAGAAGAAAAAACAATCCAAACATCAGCAGCAACAACATCAACGAAACAAAACCACAAAACCACAACAGCATAGTTCCTGCAAGTGTCAGGAGTGACAACAGCTTTAGAAGGAGTGAGAGCTTTAGTTCAATCCCTATTTATAGCAACAGCAACAAAAATAAAGTCCATCAAAAATCCCCTACCCCCAAATGACTGCTTTGGTTTTGTGCTCATGCTTTAAAAGGTTCCAAGTCTGGAGCACTAACCCTACCGTAACATCACTAGGAAAATGGAGAAATAGCAAGGCTCCACAAGTATATATACATCAGGTTTCTTGAATGCTCAGGGGCTGGCCTCTAACAAAAACACCTCTAAGACAATACTTAATTTTGATTGTTAAAAGTTTAAAATTTCCTATCCATTTAAAATATAAGGTGTTCCAAGAAAAAACAAAAACAAACAAACAAACAAACCCAAACAACTATTGAGAAGCTAGTATCTTAGTTTTGAAATTTGTCTCAAGTTTTCCAAAGGAACCTTATTCTATGATTTTAGAAATATATCTATTTCTATATTAAACCAAGCGCCTTTTTTAAAAAAAATAAAAAGGCTATCAGTTACCCCGACCAAAGCACCATTTCTAATCTACACATTTCAGTTGACAACTCTGAACAAAGGTAAAGAAGAACATGCAAAAAGATATTTAAAGTTAAAGAGCAGAAACATACCCGTAGTGCTGTGATTCTGAAAGGATCCCTAAGTCTTCCATCTTCATCTTTTAAATTATAACCTTCGGCTCTTTTATCCCTTTCACTTATTTTCCATAATTTAATAGTTTTATCTAAAACCAACAAAAATTCACATCCTTGAGAATGAATTCAATTCAAAAATAAATTCCCCAACTGATGGGGTGAGCAGAATGTGTTATTCTTCTATCTAGGTTTCTACTGCTTGCAACAGAAAGGATCCCACAACTACATAATATGAAATACAACCTTCCCTACACAAACATGAAGAACTTTGCCTTCAGCTATATAGTTTAGCAGAATTAGTACATTAAAAATAAACAGAAAATATGCACTTGGAGGGTGCGGATGGGAAATGCATGAAAATATCATTTAAGGGAAGAAAAAATTAAGTAGATTTCATTTTTATTGTAATATAAAATTCTGTTTGGATTAAATACAAGTTTCTGTCTGAATGATAAAGCACAACGCCTACCATTCACCAAAATGATCCTTTACAAGGGAAGTTTCACACGCTGCTGACCAACATTCAGCAGTGAGCCCACTACTATCTAACCTATTTTAAACAGACAAATGCTAGGGAGAGAAAACAAAAACAAAAAAAGAAGAGCTTGAATTAAAGTAACCCCCTTAAGGGGAGAGCAGAGTCAGGAACTGAGGAGGTTTGCTGCACTGCTTTAGGATTCCACGTCCAAAGGCACGTAATTCCCGGCTCCTACCGGGGGCAGTTTGTCCAAATGCAGAAAGGGAGTACACACAGAGTGAGAGCCTCAGCTAACTGGAAACAAACCTCTCCTCCCTGGACTACTACAGATATTTAATGCATTTAAGGTAACACACTTTAGAGACTGCCTTGAGTTTAGCTGGACTTTGAAATTAAATTCATCTGTTTTGATCCAAGTCCAGCAGCCAGAAGTCACTCCTGCTTCTGAAGTTTGGTATAACAGAACACACATCAGCACTTACAAAAGAGCATCTAGGAACAAGGTGAAGCAAGCTGCTGGGAACAAGCGCATCCCTCTGTCAAAGGCAAGTTTTTTTCATGCACAGTTCTGCATTTACAGTTACAACTTGCTCCAAGATGCATCACAATGAAACAGCGCTATAGTCCCAGCACCGACTGCTTCAGCAATACATGTAACTGCTAAGACGTTAAGGGGAGAAATTAAAGAAAATAACGTGAATGAAAAAATGGTACAAACATGCTCCTAGAGCAACTGTTGTCTTTTAATCCATAAGCTCTTCAAAGCACACACTATGTTTTAGAATCAGAAGAGCACTGTAACCACAGAGTTTCAATTTCAAATGCTTTTATTCTAAATTCATCTGGGATCACAAAAAATTCAATTTCAAAATTGGGAGGATCAAGTTAAGTTAATGTCAGCCTTGTGCTACAGTTCAGCACACTGGCAACACACTGACACTGAACGCATACTAAACAGCAGAGCACCAGGGCATGTAAATTGAGGACTTGTGCTGTTGCTACTTCGTTACTTCTAAGCTCCTAAGTCAGTAATTTACAAGGTATTACAATCAAAACAGACACTGTGTAATTAAGGAAGAAACAAACAACCCCAAAACACTCCAGAAAAACCCCACAAGTGCATCATCGATGAGATAATATTCAAATGACATACAGGAAGGTTTTTTTTTCAAAAATAAAATGTTCTTACCATTTGTAGACAGCAGGAAATGAGCAGCATTCTGTTGTGGTAACCACCTAATTTTATTTATTTTTTCCTCAATTTCTAGACTTTTCAAGTAGTCAAACTCAGGTTCATGACTCTGAAAGGTACTGTAAACATTATATTCTCCCCTAGAAAGAGGACGGCTTTTATTCTGCAAAGAAACATAATATTTCTTGAAGCTGATGTTATCTGGGTCATTAGAAATCACACATACAAAGTAACGCCTACAAACGGTCAATTAGAAAGTAAACTTTTCACAACAGGTCTTGCTGAATTTGACACATTTCCCAGAGTTTAGCATCAATACAATGTGTGCAGACTTCCTTTTCAAAAGTAACTCTTTGTATACAACTCTTTGTCTACTTGTATCAAAGCACTTCAAAAAGGGCAGCTGTCTGCAGAGGAGTTCTGGGTTCATGTGGAAGAGCTCTGGGTTACTCTGCTGCCCCCCAGGACTTAAAACCAACCAGGGCATAAAAATCAGCTATGTCCTAAATCCTAAACCACCAACTCCATGGGATCAGTTTCTACACTTCACCTATCTCCTTTCCTTCTTTTCCAAAGCTCATTCCTCTGCTCGTCACGATATGACATTATACAGGGTTTGCAGACTAGCAAGTAAGTGTTAAAGGACAGAGGACATGGTGCAATTGAATGTTTTATAAAGCCATGAGGGCACAAAGTCATATGAGCACTAGATCTAGCTCCTTTCCTACTCATTTTAAACCATGCTGTATCCAGAATTGCCATCAAGGCTCATAATTAAGCTCTGACAACCTTTTTCATTGTGAAAATCTGAAGGCTGGAATTACCACGTTTTCATCTCAGGCTTTCTGTAGTGTTTGTTGTAACACTCCAAAGACTATTACAAGTGCACTAAAAACTTGTTTTGCTCCTCACAGCACTAGAAGACAGCTTTGCGTTATTCTTATTTGACTTTTGTGGCACCAAGGAACAGAGATCAAAGTTGCAAGTACCTGCGGACCTGCAGTATCACATTTGAAGAAAATGTTATTGGGCTCTTCAAATAATTTAATATTAGATAGTGACTCATATTTGGAGACCAGCTCCGCTTGCAGAGCTGCAGTGCCCTGAACGCCTGCAAAAAACTCCCCAAAGCACAATCGGAAATCACACTTGAGAAGAAGCAAGTCGTTTATTGCCAAAGGCAGGCAAGAAAATCAGCTGCCCAGGAAAAGCCCATCTTGCACATTGATTGACGGTGCGTTACTGGGGAAAAAATAGTAGTGACTCACGTAATTAAAGCCTGCTATGCCAACCTGAGGCTCCACAGGTAACCTTTGTTCTGACACTTACTTGTATTTCCATGCTTGACTTTGCAACTCTGATAAGGTTTTGCAGAGTTTTTTTTTTTTTTTTTCCCTGCAATCTCTCAGAAGTATGGAATTTTAGTTAAGTCTGAGACTTTACATTACTTTGCTCTCTGTCACTTCACTTTTAATCATTTTAGATGGGATCCTCTCAACTACACTACTCTGTGTAGTTCTCTCCATTCCTTACCTAACCACCTATGTTTTGTGCAAGCTGTCTTGGCAGTGGTCTCACTCTTTACTTGTGTATTTGGTTGGAACAAACAGCTGCTTGGAAACGAAAAAATGCTCTATGAGCTCAGGGTAGGGAGCCCAGCATTTCAGCCGGCCTTCCAAAAATAAAGCGTATGTAAAATTTTATAACTATCCAAAGTTATAGCCCAAGAATTACACTGTTTAAAATAAGTACGATTTTATCATTCTAGCATTATATACTTATTTTAGATTTCTCTTCCTCCTCTTCAGCAATTCCACAGTTTTGTAGATGACAAGAGAAAGGACTCTAATGCCCACCTCTTCCCTACAGTCCACATGTGCTCACAGAAGACATTTGAATATTGCTGTGTGAAGAGTGTGACTTTTTTTTTTTAATACTACGAGGAAAAGACATGACAGCTGGGTTTTGAGTTACAGCACTGAGCACAAACAGCTGAGAGCCAACCAATGACAGCTCCACCCTGAACAAGCGTCAAGGAAGTCAGAGATCCTCAGCAGGTGGATCCTTTTGACCTTGGTCTCTGTGCCTTAGTTACGTCTACACAGCAGGCTAAATGATAAATGAGCAGTTGCTGTCTAGGTGTAGCTGTGTAACATTTCAGCAGCTTTTCCAGCATTGGTATTTTCATTTCACTGCCTCTCAAAATCCTCAGAGTAAAACTGATAAACCAGCTTTGGTGAGACATTCTGTAAGTAGTGTCAGAGCGAGGATGAAATGCAAAATATTGGATGGCTAGTCCTTAATGAGCATCAGTCAAACCACACAATGAAAGGGGGATTCTGCTGGGAAAAAAGCATAGCACCTACAGAGCAGTGCACTTCATGCACAAACAAGCTGAATCACAATCCCACAATCAATTTTGGTATTTCTAAACCAGGAAAAGGTTCAAATTCTCATCAGTTCTTCAAAGGGAAGGACATACATGCTCTTTGGTGCTGGGGGAGAAAAAGAAATTGTCACATGGAACATTGATGTAAAAGAAATTCCACATTTCTCTCAGACATGAAAAGGCATGGGAACTGTTTTTCAGCAAAAGGCTTGATCAGTAAATCAGCATTTAGTGTATTTTTTCTAATACTTTGGATATAAAAGGCTTGGCAGCGTGTCTGCATTGCTGAATGGGCAGGATACAGCATAGCATCATCTCCCAGCTGATAGCGTTGGGCAGAGCCATCTGAAAGTCTGCTTAACTACCGGAGGGGGAAGTCTTCGTACCCTCTGAACCAGAACACCCAAGTGTTCCTGGAGATGAAGCTGTTACCACTGCTTTTGATTCATAGGATCCTAAAACACATCAGATGTTTAATTCTTCAAGTTCTGGACCGTCTTACTCTGTTGTCTGTTGCAGCTTAACATGTGTCCTCTTTTATAAATCAGTTCTTTTGCATTGTTTTCAAAAACAACAGAAAGTGTCTTACATCCACCTAAGTGTAAAGTTTAGGAGAAACCTCAAAAGCAATTCTACACTTATGATACTGAGCATAATAGGTACACATAACAAACCCACTGTATTTTGTGAGGGTTTTTTTGAAAGCTGTGAGGGGGTGGAACCACCACCAAGCTACATTACCAAATTCAGCACGAGGCAGATATTTATAAATACGGCTAACATCATCTTCTGAGAAAACCACCCAACCATTTAAACTTCATAGCACGAGCAGATGAAGTGAGACTGTGCAACACAAGAGCAGCGTAGTAACAGCACTTTTGTTTTTCAAGTCACTGACCTCTTGTTCCCTTTGAAATATAACCACTCTGCCACCTTTGTCTCCTGTTGCAAGAAGATCACCAGAGTAATTAAATTCAACTGTTGAAATAATATCAGCTGTAAACAGAACAGAAATAAAATAGCGCTGTAATGTGGAAAGCAAATCAAGATGTTTCAAGACTTGAACACAAAACAAAATTACAGTTCACATTAATGCAACAGCCCAACTACTTGATTTACATCATTAACATCCAGAAATTAACTCATTTCAAAGCCCATCAGAATTTATTTATTTCCGACCTAAACCATTCTGTGATTTCGCTACTTCTGAACCTTGAAAGCCTTTGGTCACCGAGGAGAAGGCACACTGTTTTAAGAACCAAGCTATGTATTCTACCTGCCACCAGTGACCACTGACCCACGCGGGCAGCAACGCCTGCCCAGTGCTTCCAGGAGCAGGAGCCGTGCCAGAAGCGCTTCGTTTGCGGCGTCACCTTGGAGCAGCAGTGCAGCTCACACCCATCAGTGCAAGGTGCACGCCTGCCTTTCCCCTGAGCTAACTATTTAGGTAATTAGTTCAGGAAGCTGAACTGGCCAAGAAAAAAAAAAGAATTTCTGCCAGTCGAGCTCCATCAAGCACCTCCACGCAGAAGCATCAGCATTTCTACACCGAACAAGGCAAGGGTGGCGGCAGCTGAAGGACAGGAGAGCAAAGTAAGAGGCTGCAGGACCTCCTGCACAGACTGACTTAAGCTCTCTTGGACTCACACCTTGAAAAAACAACCAGTATTTATTCACCACTACATGCCACAGTTAATCTGCGGAGGTGGTAATAAAGAAGCAATTGCCATTAAACAATCTGTAAATAAGGAGGAGGATAGGTAAGGACCTACAGATCTGTCACAGACTTTAGGCACACGGTACTGCAACAAAACGCTACTCACCTTAAAAATGTCAACGAACTTGTAACTGTACTGGTGCTTGTTAGCCATGTCAACTTTCATTACATTAGGCGGGTGGGAAAAAAAGATTTGAAGCATCTGATGCCCATTAGTTTCAGAGTTTGCAATTAGAGACTAGCTGAAAACTACTTTCCTGGATTGATTTTGATGTGCCAACTTTTAAGCTCCTTTGAATAATCACCCCCCTTTTATCAGGAAAACGATCAGGAAGTCTCATCAGTTTTCTCAAGATATCACTCATATTTCAGATTTTATTAAGAGATCCTCAGGACTCCTCCACCCTCCTGAGCAGCCCGCCCCAGCACTTGATCGCCCCCTCTGTGAAGAAATGCTGCCCACTGCCCAGTTTAAACCTCCCTTGGTGCACCCTGAGGCTGTCAAAGCTGTATGTGCACACTGGGCACAGCTGTGCCATTTTACATGCACTTCTCTTCATCACACCTCCAGGTTAAAACAACAAGTTTCAGGAGTCAAACAAAACCTGCCCATTCCCACCCAAGTGCCATCTCTGCTCCTCTCTTTGGAAGGTGAAGGAAAACTGTCTTCTGCCTTGAAAATGAAAACAAATTTAATCAAGGCCTCTCACAGCAACCTGCAGAGCACGTGTATGTGGGAATTGTGCCACTGCTTGAAGGCCAACTCATTCTTCCTGCATGAGAATCGTGGGGAAAAAACATACAAGAACTGAAATTCAGCGTAAACAGAACCAGAACACACACACACCCCTTTGTGTATGTGGTTAATATCACTATCAGCCTTTATACTGATCCATGCTAATTATTCCCACAATTATACGTTTGTTTTGTGCCCAATACATGTCTAAATCTTGCAAACATATGAATAAGTTATTACAAACGGTTGGCTGGCTAAGGGGTTTTCTAGTTACAATTACCAAATACCATCACATAAAGGATTTTGCACTGAAACCGACAACGCTAGTGTGCACTGAGCGACCTGGAAACATAATCTGAATTAAACTCTACTACAAGACTGACAGCAGTGCTAGGATTAAGAGAAGTCCTACAGCCTAGGATCAATCAGTAATGCACAGGAAAAAAAGGCATTTCAAGAGGAAATAGACTAAGGAAAGATACGAACAGCCGAGATAGGCAATCCACAGTAAAGGGATTTGACAGAATAAATTCAGGACATTTTCAGCACTCTACTTAAACGTTAGAGTAACCCTTGAATTACAAAGTTTTACCAGTAACAAAACGAATATTCCACTACCACAAAATCTGAGAGTCATTCTAGCACAGGTCATTTTTATCCTGAGACCTGAGTAAGCTGTCC
The DNA here is from genome assembly GCF_047663525.1 of Anas platyrhynchos. Classification (NCBI taxonomy): domain Eukaryota; kingdom Metazoa; phylum Chordata; class Aves; order Anseriformes; family Anatidae; genus Anas; species Anas platyrhynchos. The sequence goes on along the minus strand of NC_092592.1, from coordinate 40,746,973 downwards.
TACCAGAAACAAATCACTCCTTAACACATGCAATTATTTCAACATCAAGGAAAACACTTTCTAGTTAGTTTCAGGAAATGATACTGATAACTTCTCCCAGGTACACAAAGTATCTACCCACATGATTTGCTCAAAATACCCTGTGCACCTTTTTTTGCTTTAATGGGCATGAAAAGTCAACAAAACTAGTCTGCCAGCTATTATTTACCAGCAGTGTTTCCTATCCAAGCATGATCTTCAGTTCCCTCACCTTAAGCCCTGTGGAAACACGCTAATACACAGACACTGCTGGAATTCTACATTGTTACATAAAAGGACAGGGAGAAGAGGGTAAACAAGATGTATAGATAAAATGACCATGCCACTGTGAAATGTCTTCTTAATTAATTGGAAAATTCACACTAAAATTTCAAATCATCCTTGAAACAGTACGTTAGAATCTACTACAAATATGCCAGATGGAAATCGGTACACGGACAGTGCGCTTCAGGAAAAAAATAGAAGATACTTGATGAAAGTTTGTAGATTATCAAGAAAAACTGTATTTATGAAGAATTAACTTTCTGTTACTTAAACAGCACTGTAATTTTTTTGAAGTATGAATTAAACCCACTTTTCCCTATAAGACTGTTTAACTGAAACATGTTTAACCCCAATCCCCAAATTCCATCAGGAATCTCAGCATTATTCCAAAGTGAATAGAAGAAAACAGTTACGAAACTACGGATAAACCACAAAATCCATTTGAAAGCGATCACTCTGTTCAGCTCAGTAATGTTACCCACCTACATTTGCTTTGTATTTTGAAGACAGCTCAAAAAAAAAAAACAAAGCAAGCCTTTGCAGGCTCTTAATCATCACATTAACTTTGAAGCCTCTGAAGGTTTTTTATTTTACATCGTACCTTTTTCTGTGCACAAGCACCAGCCTACTTCCCGGCAGAATATTTCAGCCTTTTCTTCCTACTAACAATGTAATTCACAATAAAACACACAAGCGTTTCGGAAAGCACAGTACTGCCTCAGGTACAGCATCCTAACGCACTCTTCTCCTACACAAGGCACCCTTGTGATTATGTTTTGGAAGCAGAAGTGTGCCCAGCCTCCTTCCCTCCAGCTTTGCTCCCCGTGGCTGAGGCGCTCTGCTCTGCACGCAGCCAGGGGAGCCTGCACTCCTCTCCTGTAAGCTAAGGAGAGCAGCAAGACCTGCGGATTTACAGTAAGATGTGTGTCTGGCAAGATTTCCTTACAGCCATGAAAAATTAATGTTTAGTTTCACTTTTGGAAAGAAGTTCTAACTTGGTTATGGCCTCCACGCAGAGCAGGAAACTCCCAGTTGTTTCCAAAGCTGGTGCATTAAAAGGAGCGTTGGGTGAAAGGTGCTGGCAACCAGACTGATTCTGTCCACTCCTCAAATGTAAAAGCACTGAGTGCTTCTGCGGGTAGGAAGTGACCTCCAAACATGCTAGAAGGCTAAAAACACCCATCTCTATAATAACGTGGTGGAAAGCATTCCCAGTGACTCAGGAGCCCGTCCTGTAAGCCTTAACACCAATTTTAAAACTTCATATTAAATGCTCTAGGTCATAAAAAGGCTGGGGTTGGAAGGGACCTTGGAGATCTCCCAGTTCTGCCCCCTGTCACGGGCAGGGACACCTCCCACTAGGCCAGGCTGCCCAGGGCCCCGTCCAGCCTGGTCCTGAACACCTCCAGGGACAGGGCAGCCACAGCCTCTGTGGGCAGCCTGTGCCAGTGCCTCACCCCCCTCTGAGCAAAGAATTCCCTCCTAACCTCTAATCTAAATCTCCCTTCTTTTAGTTTAAACCCATTCCCCCTTGTCCTGTCATTACCTGATTGATCAAAGAGTCACTCCCCACCTTTTTCATAAGCCCTCTTTAATTATTGAACAGCTGCAATGAGGTCTCCCCGGAGCCTTCTCTTCTCCAGGCTGACCAGCCCCAGCTCTCTCAGCCTGCCTTCCCAGGAGAGGTGCTCCAGCCCTCTGAGCATCCTCATGGCCTCCTCTGGCCCCAGTCTAACAGCCCGACGTCCTGGTGCTGGGTGCCCAGGGCTGGATGCAGGGCTCCAGGTGGGGCCTCAGGAGAGCAGAGCAGCAGGGGACAGTCCCCTCCCCACCCTGCTGCTGCCTGTCAGCAGCACTGCTGGATATTGCCTTCCCTGTATCCCAGCCCCTGCCCTGAGCCTGGTGAAGCTCTCCAGTATCAGCCCAGCAGTACCCTGGGCTGGCTGTGCCGGGGTGAAAGCGGGGATGACAGAGACCGGCTGGTGTTACAGCTCTGAGGACAGCACAGCAAGCTGGGGCCTAGGGGCTGATCCCACAAAGGGCTCCCACTGGGTATTCCTGACACCGGTATCAACGCCTCGGCTCTCTGCTTAGGCATCTAAAATAGATGTCTAAAATTAGCCACCACGAACTCTTCCTTTCTAAGCTGGCTGCACGCTGCCACTCCTGCTGAAGCCTGAAGAACCCCACAGAGCACAGCTCTCCTGGCAGGCCGTACGGCTGCACGCTGCTTAGTGCCGGCTGCTAGACACGAGCAGCATCAACTTCTCTCCTTCCTGAGAGCTATTCCAACACTTCTGGTGAAATCCCACTTAATGGACAAGGCAGCAAAACAGTCCCCATTTTCAAACGTTACCTAAAAAGAAGGACGCTTCACATTCTAAGGGACCTTGACCATTACATTTTTGGGAAATGTAAGTAAACAGCTGCACGCTTAGCTCAGGCGCTGACAGACACACATACTGGCCGACCTGCCTCCTGCCCCTCTCCCTGAAAACCATTTTAATACACAACACCTCAGTCCGAGGTCTGTCCTGGGGATCCAAACAAGCAGCAGTTTTTGAGGACCATGAGGCTCTCTGGAAAGGCTCAAGCTTTGAGAGGAAGTGACTGGACCTGGCCCACAGCCAGAGAGCTGGCACAGCCCGTAAAGGAGATTAACAGAGCAAACTAAACATAGAACATTTCTGTGCTTGCAGTCAAGATCACACACCTTCCCCTACCCCGTGCCCTGTGATTCTAGGGTGCATTTTGTTCCACAGCTGAAGAAAGGTCCTGGAGACACTGCACGATCACCTGCTGTTGGTGGCAGTGAAAGGGAGCACGTGGGGGGTAACTACAGGCTGCGTGCTCCTAAACCATCTTGGAAAGCAGAAGATGGGATGTCCCTGTGATGCTGTGCTGAACCTAAGACCTGCCAGCAGAATGAGCAGAAACCTCCTCTGCAACAGGCAATGCCAACACATGGCCTCACGGCACAACTGCTGAGAAATGTGGCCAGGGCCCAGGCAGGAACGGCAAAGAGCCAACGCTGCAGAGCAAACACAGGAAGAATCAAACGGAATCACCAAAAGGTTCAGGTTGGCAGGGACCTTACAGCCCACCCGGTCCCCCTCTGCCCCCAGCCCGGCCTTGGGCACTGCCAGGGATGGGGCACCCACAGCTCCTGGGGCAGGGCCTCGCCACCCTCATGGGGAAGAATTTCTTCCCAACATCTAATCTAAATCTCCCTTCTTCTAGTTTTAAACCATTCCCCCTTGTCCTGTCACTATGCCCATGTAAAAAGCCTCTCTCCATCCTCTTTAGAAGACCCTTTATGTACAGGAAGGCCACTACAAGGTCTCCTGGAGCCTTCTCCATGCCGAACACCCCCGGCTCCCTCAGCCTGTCCCCACAGCAGAGGGGCTACAGCCCTCCGAACATCCTCATGGCCTCCCCTGGCCCTGCTCCAAAAGCTCCGTGTCCTCCTGGGGCTGGGGGCCTGGAGCTGGGTGGTGGGGCTCACAGGGCAGAGCAGAGGGAGACATCCCTGTGGGCACTCCTGCTTTGTTGCAGCCCAGGGTACAGCTGGCTTGCTGGGCTGCCAGCACACACTGCTGGGTTATGTCGAGCTTTTTGACCAGCAGAACCCCCAAGTCCCTCTGCTGAGCTGCTCCCAATGAGAGAGAATGTCATACAAGAACGTAAAAACAGCCAGTAAGATTAGCAAAGGAAAAAATATACCCAGAGACACATTAGAGGGAAAAAAGTAATCAAAGAAAATGAATAAATTCGAAGCCTAATGCCTGTTAAACTGTTAATAAGTGTTAAAAAAAAAATGCATCCAAGCTGCAGAAGTGACAGATACACAGTGCCTTCCGAGTGCTTGTTACTTGATTTGCATTTATTGCAAGAGAACCCCCCCACTCAGTGTCACACAGTGTCTGTCTGCACCAGAAGGGCTCTGGGGTGGGGCGCAGGGAGCTGCCCCACGGTTTAGCAGCTCCTCACCCCGGGTTCGCTGCAGCATCACAGCAGGCAAAGCCACAGAGCTGCCAGCGGGCCCTCCTCCCACTGCCTACTTGTCGGGGCAGGCAATGCCAGCACAAGTTCAGTTACTGCGGGACTCTGGTCACCAGCTCTGGCACTCCTTGCCAGTCTTCAACAACTCCCCTCCTTCCTGCTCTTTTTGCTCGTCTGCTTCTGGCCGAACACAGATTCTCTGTACTACACCTGCCAGAACAGTCAATGGCAAGGATTAACACTACCTGCAGGTAGGATGGCCTAACGCTGGCATGCTGTTATTGTAATGCCTAACATCTCCTCAAATATTTCCTAGTGTTGTTGCTTAGTTTGATAGAAAGCTGAATTCTGCATTTGGATGTACTGAAAAGTAAGCCAGACTTTAAAGGTATCGATAATCACTTGACAACATCTGTAGAAGTTATCCAAAATTACCTGTTTTTCAGAATATACTTTTTTTTAAACTATTTTCAGGTTTCTACTCTTGTGATTGAAGACTTAACACTGAAGTGCCATGTATCAGAGGTCAGGAGAATAAGCCAAGGACAGCACAGTTTTGCTCAGACTGAATTTCTTCCAGATATAAGTGCTGCCCACTTCAAGTATCCACCAGATCTAACGTGTTGTTTTTTCTCCTTTAATACTCAAACAACTGGCAAAATGGCTTGAATTGCCTTTACATACCCAGTAGAACTTAACTCTGTGCATAACAAGCCCGCTTTTTGCACTAGTGGAAATCCCTGAATAGGTCAGAGGTCAGCCAAGAGCTCGGGGAGGGCACGCGAGGCGCTCAGCAGGCAGCACAGCGCAGGGCACTCGAGCAGCAGCAGCAGAGGCTGGCTGGAGCCAGCGCTGTGGCTGAAGGCAGTGCACAAACACGAGCCCTTCCCTCGAGCAGCTGCCAGCGCTGGGTCCTGCAGCCAGGCCTCACTAAGGCCCTGGGCCCACCGGGGCGAGCAAGCAGGTAGGAAAGCAGCAAGGTGAGCTGGCACCCCACTCCCAAGGCCCGCGCCAAAGGCCAGGCCGCCCAGCACCCCCCAACATCTGTGTCTTGTACATCTGGGCTTCCTCACGGTGAGAAGCCACAATCTAACAATTATGGGAGCAGAGAAAGAACTAGAAGCTTCCAAAAGCTCACTAACACAGCATTTCTCGCTCACACCATCTTGGTGCATCCACAGTTACTCACACAGTAAGACAGTGCAATTTACTGTCCAGTGGCGTAACACACTGCTTCTACTGTTGGCTGATAGAAGTGGAATTCAAGAGTGCTTATTATTAAATCCCACTATCTGAGAAGACCGTTTTTAGGGAACAGCTTATTGTGAAATGAAGGGTGGAGATAAATTCTGGTTGTGGGTTCCACGAAAGAACAGAAGTGGTCTACCTAAAATATTAAGACGACTTTCTCCAGCAGAAAGCCACTATATAACATGGGCTCTGGTCAAAACTGTTTGCAAAAATATTTATTTCTGCCCACAAAAACACCAGAGCACTTCCCAAAGCTGATGCAACATAATTGTATGCATTATACAGAACACTCTGTACAGCACACAACGCAGGAAAGATCAAGGAAACTATCAAAAACTTTGGTTCCCGCAACAAGTGGTGCCTCTTCAGCTTACTCCACTGTCCTGGGAACAAAGATGTGGTGAAGCTGCGAAGGGATCAAGGCAAGAGCACACCACAGCGTGCCACCATAAAACAGCGATGGGTGCAGCAAGGGAACAGGCACGTGAAACCTTATGCTTATGGCAAAATCCTTTTTCAAGAAAGGACAATCAACCAAAAAGCAATCAAACAAAAAAACAGACAAAACAAAAACAGCTTAAAAGCTGACTTTCTGCCCCTTCCCAGTAATAAGCAACATCTTCAGGTATAAGCAGTTATTTAGGATGAAAGGGAACAATCCATGTGGCTTAATAACAACTCCCTCACATTGTTTTCAATTTCTTACATAAAAGAAAATCTTGAAAGATAATAACCAGTTTTGTCATTTCTTCCACGCAATTGTAACCAGATGCCAACTAGCTGTACCTCTTTTGGAATACCTGCATGTATATACACACACATATATAATGGCACCATCATGCCAGAATCAGCTTTAAAAACAACAAAAATAAACCAGTTCAACTCCTGAAGATTTTCAAGTCACTTATTTGTAAAGACAGGTAAACACACCATGTTTTTAAAGCACTTGTCTCCAGACCTGAGAAAAACTGCAGGATTATAATCCAATATATTTTTACCAGATCGTGGTTTTCTTCTCTACTTGTATTCTGCATTCTCACCCACTTGGGAGGTGGATTTACTTCTCTTTAGGCTTGTCACCGTGCTAAGTAACCACCTTGTTGAACTGATGAGAACAAGGTATCCTTTAGTTTACCCCTGCTATCAAACTTACTGGCTGGAGAATTTAAAAAAGAAAACAGTATTTTTCTTTGATCTCTACATGCAGATAAAAAAAGTCTTTAACAAGCAGAGAATGCACTACACCGACACAAATTATGTTTGTAAGCCAGTGACAACTCTTAACATCAATGACAACTTTTTTTTTTCCACCTGAAGAACAAGAGTTCTACTCCTGTGAAATACCTTGCAAGTTAATGAAAGGGAGCTTCTAAGGAACTCTCCTCACTTACAACAGGTCACTGGGTATGCCATTTATTTGCAAGACCTGGCTTTACGCTCAGCTCCTCCAGAAAAACTTCAAATACAACACTTACATGAAGTCTTCAGCTAATGAGGCTGTGAGAAGAAAGCAATACTCTGTGGAGTAGCCATACATTAAAGCTGCTTAAACCTGGAACAGGAATCTATGCCTTACCGATACTGAATTAAAACAGCATTCGCAGAAGGGAACAGTCATCACAATTCAAAAATCCATACAGACTGCTTTGAGGGGCAAGGGAGGAGTTAGAAGCAAAACACAAAATTTCCCCATCAGTAAGGGGAAACCCAGGACCTCCACAGCATACAGGTTCACGTTCTGACAACGATCAGTCACGCCTCCCAAGTGTGTCCAACTGGTCACTAGCACAAGTCAATTAGGAAGATTTATAGTACCCCCTAAATATATATATATTTATATGCACACTGCTAATTACATCCAGAAGCAGTCATGGATTGTATGCAGTGCATGTGTCCCAAAGGAATCTGGGACTATCTGTATATTATTTAAATAAGCTGTTTCATATTTTGCTAGAAAAAAAAAAAAAAGAAAAAAGAAATCTAGTATTTTTTGAGCACGCAAAACAAATTAAACACTGAAATCACAAAAACAATTAGGTCTTGGGTAGCACAGAAATACCCTGAAGCCTTTATTTAGAAAGCCAATTTCTACCAAAAAAGGTAATCCAAGAACAAAAAGTTTCACAGGCAATCAGTTTTCATAATCCCATGGGTTGTTTTTTTTTGGTTTTTTTTTTTTTTTGCTAACAACCAATTTACAACACAAGTTTAGATTACTACTCCCCCTCCCCCCCCAAAAAAAAAAGGTTAAACTTGTTGCCATCCTCAATACTATTTCTTCAATTCAGTATCTGTTTTTAATCCAATCTTCCTCCTCCTCCTTCAATCCAACTAAACTTTCCTGCTTTAGACAAATACATATTTCAAATCCTGGTGTATTTTCCTGATCTTTTTATATGGCCAATCTGGCCATTACAACCACTGGTGTTCTATTTATTTGAGCAGAGCACTGTTCAGGTTTCAGAGATTACTCACTGAAGAAACTGGTTCCGTACACAGAAAACAAAGAAAGAGAACGATTTTCTCTATTAATGACTTCAAAAAAATCCTGTGAATAGAGATGACAGTTGCAAATCTAACTATAGCAAACAAAAATATTAGCGGGGTTGTGACAAAGCAGTACAGCTGAGAAGGCTGCTGAATACAAACCGTACCCTGGAACTGCAGTTCAAAAGGAAGGGGGATTCTGGTTACATTGCCTGACTAACAGGCACCTTAATTTCTACTGCTAAATGAACTGCCCCTAGGAACATTTAGCAAAAAGTCTGCTTTTAATACAGCTGACAGCTACTTCACGTTATCATTTCAGATTTCTTTTACAGAGCTATTTTTTTCACAAAACAGGGAAGAAAAAAAGCATTACAAAAAGGCGAGTTTTCCCCATCACAACAATGTAGGTGGAACTCACAGTGGCTGTACGCAGTATTTGCACCAAGGCTATCCCAGGTCAGCAGCAGCACCGCCACTACATTTAAATGCGGCTTGGGTAAAAATGTTAGAAAAATGGTGATGAATGAATATCTCCGTAATTGGAACAAAAATTTAGCAATACAATTGCATTCTCACTGCATACTCCAGAGTCAAATTCAGACAATTACTAGCAAATAAACCATCCCTTCTGTACTCAAGCCTGATTTCAAGGCAAAAACTAACAGGGAAGAAAAAAGCAGAAATCAAAATATAAACAGAATCACAAAATCTGTAAGCAGTTCTCATACTCCAGCAGGAAAACAAAACTAGCACCAATTCAGTAAAAAACAGGGGCTAAATGCTTACTTACATTGATTGCCCCAGGAAAAAAAAATTCCTCCCATGTAATAGTGTCACACACAATCTGCAGTCCTCACTCCAGGAAGAGTTGCGTTAATAAGGTACATACGGGCAATTCCAGGATAGAAGTGTTGGAGCACTATCACCCCTGCTTCCTCTCAGCATGGCTCAGAACAGAGAGCTTTCCCCTCTAACGAAGAGCTCGGCCTTGGTGATGCGGCTCATCAGTAATCTAAGTTCCTCCTTGAACAGCCCTGCTATGCACTTAAATAATTAAATGGCTTTAAGACATTCTGGTATTTCAAAAACTGAAAGCTTTCCAGCACTACACAAATTCTTGTTGCTCAGCTGCTGACAGGGAAGTAACGTGCTCATAGAAGCACATCTTACTCATGGAGAACTGCAGTTTAGTTCCACAGTGAGAGAAACTGAGAAAAAAAAGACTATTTGAGAAATTCATGAAGGCTACTTAAACATATTTTCAAAAGAATTCTGTGCACTCCAAAACAAGAGTACGTGGCGCAAAACACACTTAGCAAAAAAAAATAAAAGGAAGAAAACAACGGCCATGCCTGAGTACTAGGATCTTGAGTAGCTTTCATGTCTGTTCCTCCCAGAGCTCTTATTTTGAATGGAATGCCAAAACAAGTGGCATGAAAATGAAAACACCGTCAATGCTATTTCCCTGCAGCAGACAGTCAGAAAAAATATTTACTGCTTCCAGTAAAACTAAAATACACAGCCCATGAGGACCACACACTAGTCATTAGTTATTTCACTTAACGCAGTAGATGCAGCACTTGCAATTAATGCAGTAAAAACCTCACTAAGCAGCACAGAATTATGTTCTGTGCTCATTCCACACCGCCCTTTCTAAGCAATATCATAGAATAACCTGCGGAAGGGACCCACAAGGACCATCGAGTCCAGCTCCTGGCTCCACACAGGCCTACCCAAAAATCAGAATTCAAGAGTCAGGATTCAGTATTTCCAGCCTGAACAGTTTGAACGTGGAAGATTTAGAGAGAAAGGGTCTTCACTTTGGATTTAGGAACTTTGTGTCATTTCTACATACTACAGAGAAACGCCCCCCAACCAGCAAAGCCTTTTTTTGGACTCAACCCCACACACGATGGGCTTGGCAAGTTTCAGAGGTGGTGTAGAGGCGCGCCCATGCCCCCTAGCTCAGCATCCCTGCTCGTAGCCTCCCCACCAAGGCACGAAACCTGCCCCCAGCCCTCACACCATCCCCCCCCCCCCCCTTCCCATGGCGCACCCCCGGCAGCGCCGCCCGCTCCCTGCGCCTCAGGAGCGAGACCCGCGGGGCCTGGCGTGCTGCGGGCTCGCTGGGCCCCGCTCCGTGCCCCAGGACTCGGTCACGGCCTGGGGGGCCCGGCCGGGCCCGCTGCCCCCTCACCTTCCGCCACGTCCTCGTCGATGGCCCCCTTCACCTGCGAGAAGCACCACTGGAAGTCGTTACCGTTACCGCCGCCGCCTGCCACCCCTACGGGGAAAGAGACCGCGGTCAGGAAGAGAAGGGAAGGAAGGGAAGGAGCCGGCCCTGCCCCCTGCCCCCAGCCCAGGCCGCGTCCCCTCAGCCCCCGGCTCCCCGCAGCGCCGCCTCCCGGCCCCGGCCCCGGCCCGGCTCCCTGGGCCCTGCCCGGCCTGCAGCGGCGGCGGCGGCTCCCGGGGAGGCCGGGCGGCTCCGAGCCTCGTCCCCCACCTGCCATGGCGCCCGGTGCCGGTGCGGCGGGGCCGGGGGAGCCGCGGGGGGAGGCGCCGGGCGGGAGCGGGACGGAGCCGGGGCGCCGAGCGGCCGCCGCGGGAGGCCCGGCGGGGAGGGGAGCGGAGGGGAGGGCCCGGGCCTTTCAAAATGGCGCCCATGGCCGGCCGGCCCGCCGCGTGACGTCACCGCGCGGCTCCCCGCCGGGAGGGAGGGGGCGGCTGGCGGGGTCGGGGGGGGAAGATGGGGATGAGGAGGATGAGGGGGATGAAGGCGATGATGAGGAGGATGAGGAGGTCCCCGAGGTCCCCAAGGTCCCCCGCGGCTCTGCCGTGCCCGGGGCAGGTGCGAGGCCGCGGCCGCCGCTCGCCCTGTGGCCGCCTGGCACCGCAGTCCTGGCGGCAGCAAGAGCGGGGAAGTTCTGAAAGTAGCGTTTTTTGGTACATCTCGGGGTTTATTTCCCGTTCTTTTCCCTGAGTCCTTAATCCAGACGCTTCCCCAGAGGATACGCGTAGTGAAAGCTCCAAAGGTGCAATGTTTATACCCGAATCCCAAAAAGTGAACACAAATAAATAAAAATATTTTTTCCCCATAACTCCCGTGTTGATGGATTTTTGACCCATGAGACCCTCGGAAGGTGAGGGGCCTCAAGCTTCGTTGATGGCAGCCCTGAGCAGAAGGGCTGGGGGTGCTGGCAGGGCTCAGCATGAGCAGGCGGCGTGCTCAGAGCCCCGAGACCACCCCAAAACCACCCCGACACCACCCCGACACCACCCCGAGAGCACCCACAGCGTGGGCAGCATGGCGAGGGGCTCCGTGCCCCTCTGTCCACGCTCCTGGGGCCCCAGCTGCAGCCCTGTGCCCAGCTCCGGGCCCCCAGCCCCAACATAAAGGGGGCTGCAGGAAAGCTGTGGAGGGATTCTGTCAGGGGGGTGGTGAGAGGACAAGGGTGAATGGCTTCAAACTGAAACAGGGGATTTAGATGAGATATAAGGAGGAAATTCTCCACTCAGAGGGTGGTGAGGCCCTGGCACAGGCTGCCCAAAGGAGCTGTGGGTGCCCCATCCCTGGCAGTGCTGGGCTGGGGGGCTTTGGGCAGCCTGGGCTGGTGGGAGGTGTCCCTGCCCATGGCAGGGGGTTGGAATTGGATGATCTTTAAGGTCCCTTCCAACCCAAACCAGCCTGTGATGCTGTGATTTAACGTCCTTCTAGGGAAGAGCTAAGTGCTTAGAAAGGTATCAGGCTGTTTTGGCATGTCTTTACTGTTAGACAGCCTAAATCGTGGTGGTGGAAAGTACGCAGGAAGTGGGCGGTGAGCAGAGGCCTGGTGGGCTGTGATCTTGAATGCAGATCACAAAAGAAGTAGGTGGTCTTGTGTAGCAAGAGCCTCATTAGTGATCAGCAGTGACGAATGAAGCGCTCTGCAGCTGGAGTTCCTCTTTGCAGCTGGAGTTCCTCTTTCACAGGACCTACACTCATCCAGAGGGGCTCCAGCATCTTTCTGCAAAGGCACTTGGTTTCTGAAACCCGCCTGAGTTTAGTATGGTTCCAGTTAGCGAAGGTTTCTTTAGGCTTGCAGCCTCTCACTGATGTTACTTAGTTCCTCAGTTACAGAAATATATTTGAACAAAGTTGTCTTTATTTAATTTCTAGGCATGGTACATGGTCCATTTATGGATTCATTACTTTGTGTTGTTTATTCCTTATGCATTGTATTAAGAACTTAAGAATTTAAGTGAAATTAATTTCAGCTTACTGTTCTGTGGGTGTCTTCTTTGTAGGTATGGGAAAGTAATCTTACAAGGCAACTGGATATTAGTTGCTTTTCATTTGTTATCACATCTCTGCTCTGGAAAGAGAACTTGTGGGGCAAGTTCTGTGATTACCAAAACTTACTTACCTGTTGAAAGTTGACCATTTTATTTTCTGATTGACTGGCGTGTTCAGACCATACTGATTTTCCAGTTATATACTTATATAAAACTAATGTTTTATGTGTCATAATTTTGTGGATACCTTGAAACTTTTGTTTTAATAAAGGAATAGATCACTAGTGGATCCAAATGGTACTGATTTTATTTCTAAGAAACTCAATCTTGAAGTTTTTATAGTGCTTTTATCACTTTGTATTAGCAACAAACACATCTAAAAACAAACTTTAAATTTACATGTGCTATGAATAGAATAACTGTAGCTCACATGCAGGCAGGGGCTCATGCCTTGAAATCTTATATCAGCCTGAAGTGAGCACTGGCTTCATTCTGTTATTGAACTGGTAGGGGAGCTTTTATGTCACATTGTTGGCCTCAGTCTGCTTACATCTTGACAGCAGCTACTTCTGTTGGATCACATCTATGACCTCAGAATCTAAGATTTTATTATTATTATTATTTTTAACAAGCAGTTAAGCAGTTTTAACAATTTAAAAATTAAAATAAAATTTCAACAAGAAACTACTTTTATTGGCCATTTTTGTGTACGGCAAATTGCCATTATAATTCCTTGCATGTATAATAATAAACTTTCAAAAATAAAACAGTTGGATATCACTCGTGTCTGTGTTTTGGATATCGCCAGCCATCCAGGGAGGGATGGAGGTAGGGAGAGTGGAGGACAGGCACTGCGCAGTGTGACTGAAGGCAGTCAATGCAGCTGCAGCAAGGAAAACCCAGGCTACATATGAGGACCCAGCTCTTCACAGGAAGGTGCTCTAATGCTGGATGTGGTGCCCGGACAGGGTGGAAGTCCCATCCTTGGGGGAAGTCCTGTCTCGACTGCCTGAGGATGTGAGCAGCCTCATGCACCGTTTCAATGTGATCCTGAGGAAAGCAGGAGCATGGGCCAGCCCTGGGCCAGCTGCCCTCCGGGGTCCCTCCTAGCCAAAGGGGCCAGGGTCCTCACTGTGCAGTCACTGTTAGTTCTTAGCTTAGTATTTTTGTGTCTGCCCGCTTTTTGTTTGTTTGCTTTCCACTAATGTGCTTTTGGGGTGAACTGTATGCCTTTAAATCCCATAAACATAAATTAATGTGTGAAATTTGGGAGAGAATTCAAACGCTGGCGTAGGTGCATTCTTTTGGAGGAATCCTGCTCATCAGAAAACAGAAATTAAAATAACCAATAATTAAGTCTATTGAAGTGGATGCATATATTTGTTGATTTTGTAATGTCTGTGTTTTATGAGCAGGATTTTTAAAAAAATTGTTAGATTTGTGTGAAGATTTTTTTTTTTTAAGTTTAATATGTATACAGAAAGCACCTGCTTTCCATTATATTCAAAGAATAGGTTAATTAAAGTCAAGGAACTAATTAGCTTTTATAAGCTTTCTAAAGTTTTGAACTTGAAATACAAAAGGATGTGTTGACAGAGGAAGATTCAGACAAATACGTTCTATTGCTTGTTTTGCAGTGAATAAACCTGCTTAAAGTTGTTGGCATTTGTGTGGGATTTTCCTAGAACATTTCTGTTCAGTTGCTTCTTCTTGGGAGCTGACGGTGTCACCACCAAACACGTTTGTTTATCTCGTACAGGGGAGGGCTGTGTACCACAGCCGTCCAGAAGGAGGGGTCCCGGTGGTTGTCACTTGTCACTTGTCTCCAGTTGCTGGGAAGCTGCTCCAGGAGCCCGGGGGGAGTGGTGTGGCACATGCTGCGTGATGAGGGGTGCAACACTTCTGGGCACTTCTCAGAATTAAAGCACAGCGTGTTTGCCAGGGCTGTTTCTAGTTTAGTGGCTTACTGTTGTGTGTTCGAGTTGCACTTGGAAGAAAGTGACGCTGTGCTCTTGCCACACTTTGCAAGAAAAGCTCCTGACAGAGATGTTTCCAAATGTTCTCTCGAAATAGCATCCTGCCCAGCCAGCTGCCTCGTGCCCCCTGACATATGCTGTGTGAAGCGTTGTTGTTGCCAGCTCACCAGCAGTTGTTTCTTGGCGTGTTTCCCACTATCTGTTTATGATTAAATGAACCCCAGTTCTTGGCTGGCACTCTGATATTGGTCTTTGACAACTAGTGCCTGAAAACAAAGCATGTTCAAAGCGTATTTATATATTTTTTTTTAAATGTAGTGCAAGCCACAGAAATAGCATTTACTGTAAGGAGAGAAACAACCGGTTGGCATAAGGAATCAGATTTCACTAATAGATACATATTACATGCTAATTGACATAAAAAACATCTGATTAGTTCTAGGTGAGAGGAGCAACAGATTTTCCCATGGGATTTTTGCCTCTCTTCCAAACTCCAAAGAAAATCTGCGGTTTAGAAGCTGGAAAGTTACCTTACAGCCAGGTGTTTAGTCTAATTACCTGTATTTCTTACCCTTTGTTTATCAATAAGGTATATAGACGTATGCTGAATTTCAGACGTGGGCTTTAGATTGCACTCTGTTTAAATGTGGCAGCTGCTGCCCTTGTTGCCTTTCCCTCCGCCCCCAGACCCAAATGCCTGCCCTGAGACCTGTCCCAAGTCCCAAACCCCTCTCAGGGAGGTGTCTGGTTCTCACACCACACTCCCTGCACCCAGCCCAGCGAAGCAGGCCCCTTCCCTCGTGGGACAGAGTCTCCCACGAGTCTCCTAGGACTCGTGGCTCAGCTGGTGTTTCTCTTGGCCTCCTGCGACGCCAGTCCCACAGGCAGTGCCGTCACCTTCGCTGGCTGTGTCCCGTGCAGCAGGGCCGTGCCGTGCCGTGCCCTGACGCACTGAGGCCTGCCCCGCTGGCTCGCCCCGCCGGCAAGGGCAGCTCTTCCAGGAAGAAGCAGCACGGCCTCGTTTCTCAGCGCTGCCTTGGCTGCTGCTGCACATTTCCTTTATATATTATGGATAGCTTCTGTATGAGGGAACGGAAGGAGTGATGGCATGTGCTTTGCTCCCTGTTTACAGCTGCAGAGGCAAAACGTGCCCTGGTTAGTCACAGTTTCTCGCCCTGCTTGCCTTCCAATGCCGCTGACCTCGAGTGAACCTCAGGCTGTTTAGGGAGGAAGGAATGTGAGGAGCAGCACAGGGCCGCAGGTACCGCGCTGCAGCCGGCTGCCAGCATGACCTTGGGAACTTCAGCTTCAGACAGCTAAACACAGCCATTTGTTTTTCCCACAAATAGAAACAAAAGAAACTCTCTGATAGCTGAATCACCTCCCGGCTGAAGAAAATGTCTGTTCTATTGTGCTTTTCGTGCTCTGATCCAGTAATTGCTCTCTGGCATTGTAAGGAAAGAACTTGAGCTAAACAGAAACTTCAGGCAGCCTCTGAGCACGGTGTGAACCCTTCTGTACACAACATTTCTTCAGCAATGTCAAAAATGTTGCTGCGGGGAGAGGAGCCTGGTCGCTTTGTAGCCCGGCTGAGGAGCCACCAGAGTTTTCCACTAACTGACACTGGTGCAGATTTGGAGGTGTTTCTGTAGAAGGGGTGCTATTTTCCCTCTGCACGGAGCAGCTCCTGCCTGTAAATGTGCCCTGTGCCTGCCATTCCTCGTGGCGAGTGGTAGTCTGCATCGCTGAGGACGGAGACTCTAAGCATAACCAAGTTAACAGGTTATTGCTATTGGAAGAAAAGCTATTAGGGTTTATTATACTGTAATTTATAATTGGATTTCTTCTGCTTCCTCACTTCTTTTCCATTTTGGCCTGCCTAATTGCATTTTATGTTTAGTCTCCAGGAGTTTGGTCCATTCTTATTGCCTTAATTCGGATATTGCTTGAGCTGTCTGAAGGATACCACCTTCTTCCTTATGTCGTCCTGTATCAGCATGCTAGTGGGCTGTGCTGGCTTTCTCCTGATTCTTTCCAAGCCTTTTTAAGTGATGGTATCCACAGGCTGTGAGTGCTCTGGATGGAGTTAACAGCTTCCATGCCACCTGTAAGGATTTAGTTACCTCAGTTGCTTTACTGTCTACATCTGATGAGCGTCCTTGTTTCCTGTAGCCTGTATTTCTCAAGTTGATTACAGGTTTTAATATATTCTAAGTCTTTGCTCTTACAGGGAGGCTGAACAGCATTAGAGTTGCATGTAATTCTTTCAACTACAGCATTTGAAGTGAGATCTTGCATGTTACCCAGGAGCAAGCCAGGGTTCACATCTCAGTCTGTGCATTCTCTCTGTTCCATAAAACAGCAGTTGGTAGTCCCTAAAATCATGTTTGGAAATTATCCCCTAATTTGGTTTTGGCCCAGTCCATGTAGATGGGGACAAACATGAATGCCCTTACCCTCACATTTCCTGCCCTTTTCCCCTCTCAGACACCCGTCAGCATGCCGACAGCTCGCCTGCCTGGCAGAGCAGCAGTAATTCTGAGCAGTGCCACAGCCTTCACGCTTTGGCCTGTACGTGCAGTCCATGTGGACTCACGGCTGACAGCAGGTTTTCTACTTAATTTTATCATATGCTGTAGCACTACTGCCCCACCAGCATGGTCTGGCCTGTCTTTGCTGCATGTTTTTCCTCACGGTGTTGCAGAATTGCAAGTCTTTCATTATGCCTAAACAGTTTGAGCAGTTGTTTGAAGGCTGAATGACTCCAGGTCCCTGACCACCGCCAGCGGGTGTTAAAACGCTGCCTGTTGCCCCTGGTTGATGCTCTGCGGGGGGGCTTTGGGCCAACGCACCCACAGGAGCCTTGCTTTTCAGCTTCTTTCCTCAAAAACTAAGTCCCTCCTCTGGGTCCTCTTTCCTGTGTCCTGTCGGTGGCACCATTTTGCAGAAATTATGGTTGGTGGGAATGGGCAACAGCTGCTTGCTGTTCCACTTGGAGGGAGCTTTCTTCCTCAGCTGTGGATCTTTGGAAGTTGAGCAAAATATTCTTATAGCAACCCTGTGTGGTTTTGCGTCTGTTTGCCTTCTGTCTTCTGGCTGATGTGGCCCATGGAAACAATTTTAAAGCACAGAGAACATGAAGTATGGCTGCAGACTTGCTCTGCTTGAACATCACGAGGTCGTAATCGCTTGGATGGGAGCCACGCCACATTTTTGGTTCTGAGTTCAGATGGTATGTTCTGTCAAGATGTAAATCTGTTTCTGCATTTCAGCTTTCCTCAGTCAAAGCAGAAAAGTGCCAGCAAATCCTAAGCGTTGTTTCCTATGGGTGTTTTCCTCACTTTCAGCTAGTCCTCAAAGCCCTCAGAAGACCTTTGCTGCTTGCCCTTTCCACGCACAGTTGTCCTCGGTTCTCGGCACTGCTGGGGGCTATGTGGCTTATTTGCATAAAAGCAAGGAATTCGGTCTTGTTTCAAATTAGATTCACATCACTTAAGTTTATTCAGTGCCCTTCCAGTCGCTCAGCATTGCACGGCCGCTGCACCTGGGGAGCTATCGGGAGGGACGGGGTGTGGCAGTGCAGTCTTTCAGTTTAAAACGTGAGCCAAATGTTCACAACCCTGTTAATGTAACGAAAAACAAATACACCTCTGTTTTGTCACTGGCTGTTTTCTGATTTCGTTCTCAGAGGATTAGAAGAACATTCAGTGATCTCTAACCGAAGTGGGCTCTGTTTTGGGGATAGCCAGTGCCACTCCCTTGTGAGGTACCACCCCCCTAGAAATGGCCCATTTTGATATTTTTAGACCTAGGCAGCTGGTTAAGTACGAACATCTTGCTAGAACGTTAATTTTCAACTTATTTTTGACAGGAACTTATTATTTGGTTTGAATGGAATTGCTCATCTCTCTGCTCCCAGATTAAAGCAGGAATTATCCTGATTTCGCAGCTCTGAGAAGATGGATGTCAGACACAGAAGTGAGTTAGTCATATCTGTGATAGCGAGATTTCTGTTCTGTGACACTCTGCTAAATGTCACAGTCGCATTCCCACCCAGCCGCAGCTGCTTCGTTCTGTGCCACTACAATTAAAACTTCAGAATAATTCCAGACATCGCTGGGTTTGTCCAGCCTCGCCCAGGTTTTAATTGCAACTTGTGCATTTTCCAGTGGAGAAGAAAAGTTATAAACCTGTCACAACCAAGTTATGAGTCACTTCTTCAGCTAGGTGTGGCTACAGATACTCCACTCCTTGACTTTAAGGCTACGAAGCCATTACCTACCTTCTGACAGCATGGCAAATCGAGCCCGATAGGGGATTTGTTCAACTCTGAAGTATTTCTTCCTGCGTAAAAATAATCCATGTGATTGACAGAGTGGGAGTTAGGAGAAAAAGAAACACTTCCATCTGAAGAAGATAATATTTGAATCCTACTGTAAACACCTCAGTTAGGAGAACACCTATTTATTTGAACACAGGAATGTTCTGCAAAAATACATGTAGTTATTGAGAAGACCTATATGTGGTGATATACATAAACGTAGGAAATGATGTGTCTTCTCTTTTCCTGCTGCAGCTTTTCTATTTGAAGGTAAAGAAGACATTTTTGTTGTTCTTCTTCTCCTTACTATTCTGATGGTAGGATTTCAGGAGGGGCAAAGCACCAAAGGGCTGTGGATAGCAAATTCATGTCTTAAAAATAAACAAGATTAACAAGCCCTTCTACTTTCATTGTTAGCTACAGTAGGAAATGCATGTTCTGGGGGTGGTCAGCTCATCAGTCTTTGAATCAGGGACAGTGTGAAGTGAAACTCTCCAAGTATGACTTATTTATTTATTTATCTATCTATTTATCTATCTATTTATTTATTTATTAAGAGAGTTGGGACTAAATGAAGTGTTGAAATCCTTTCGCAGCCAGACAAGTATGCTGCCTAATGTGTGTCCAACAGAATGATGTTAGGTTTGGTTGGCTTCCAGACTAATCATCCTTCTAAGATGTTTGATGTTTTGGTAAGCATTAAAGGTATACTGAAAATAACACGAGTGTTTAAGCCACGGTGACATAATGGAGCAAATTCAGTGTTGAAATATGTAGAACTAATGCATGCCAGGGCTACGTCTGGCTGGAGGACCCACAAGGAGTATCTGAAATGCCAGTGGACAGCGCTAACACCATGCATGTCTTACTACAGGCTCAACATGCTGAACTTTAAATAATTGTAAAATTCTTCATTTTTAAGTCTGTCTGCCCTGTGCACATTTTAGCATCGGTGGTGTCCAAAGAGGATTAAATCCCACACCTGTGGAAGTGCCCTGTGTATTTTGGATAACTTTTCCACATGGTTGTGCAACCTCACAGCAGGAATGTGCTTAGGGACAGGGCCAGGGCTGCTGGCCGGGCAGGGCTTGTGAGGTGGTGCGTGGTCTCCCTTCAATGCGAGGAGGTGAAGGGAGCTTTTGTGAGCCAGCCTGCTGAGAAGGGAGCGAGCGTGCTGCCCCTTGGGGCTGCTGTGCCTGCGCAGCCCGCTGGGTGCCTGCTGAGGCTGCTGGGGCTCCGTGCTGCCCGGGGAGGCTTGGGCTGCAAATGGTCGTACAGTCCTCGTATTGCCCCCAGTAGATCTGAACTTTGCACAGCTGCTGCAGGTCCTCCACAATGGTAAAAGAAAAAAAAAAAAAAAAGTAAATAAATGCTATTGCTTATTTATGGCCGTCATGATTTGACCAGTAAAGCTTGGCAGGGAAGAGAATTTGGAGCCTTCAGGTGGGTGCAGGGCTGCAACCACCGAAAATCATCCAGCAAAACATTTCTGGGATATCACAGCAAAGTTGCGGAGCTACAGCCACATGTGGGGCCAGGCTTTGAGAAGAGGAATAGAGGTGAGAGGACTTACCCTACAGCTGGAGTGCTTGAGAGACTAGCTGGTCATCGCAGGGGCTTAGCGCGTGGCAGAAGTCCTTAAATGCTGCTCCGGCAGAACCCGTCCTGTCAAAGATGGTCTGGGCAGAACTGAGAGCTGTCATCACAGCAGGCACAGCTGTGCACCAGTGGTGCGATATTGGCCACGTCCTTCTGCTCAGCTGATTACCAAAGGAAGGCTCTGCCTGCTGTCCTCCACCACCCAGCCAAATTGTGGCTGCGTCCTCAGCATGGCACGAGCTGCTAAGCAGGGGTTTACACTGGGAGGGAGCCAGGGCACACAAAGGTCTGAGGGAAAGGGACATGGGCATGTGCTAAACATTTATTTCAGTTATTAAACTACCCCCTACCCTTACAACAGGCTCATAAAATGTTTACAGCCACTTCTTGATTGAGGATTACTGATTGAAATGGGATATCCTAACTGTAGGACACAGGTGTTATCTGTAGCAGAAGTTGTCTTTGCTTTTAAACTACTTTTTATTTGTTTGGTTGGTTTTTAAAGTCAAAATTCCAAAATGAAGCAGCCTGTGAAACATTGCTGGCCAGAAGTTATCCTGTGAAGGATGGTGTAACAGGCAGAAAAGATGGCTTTTTGAAATGCAGCAATGTTTAGAATGATATAATTAGGACTGTAGACAAAAATATTTCCTCTAAAAACTATTTTAAACTTTGTTTTTACTTGAAAAAGTTAAATACAAATGGAATGGTAACTACAATTAAAACAATGATCATTTTCCATTAAACATGCATTGATTCATTAAAAATATTTCAAAGTTATAAAGGCTACAAACAAAGGCCTTAAAAAAAAAAAAAAGCCTTCCATCATCTTAGGCATGGAACATGTGCCAGTTGTTGAAGAACCCCAAGAAATCCCAAATCCCTTTCCTGAGGGCCCTGGCCCAGAGGGTTTCCACAGAGCACTGTGAAAGCCCAGGGTCCGTATGGCAGTGTGACTTCAGCCTCCCCAGGCCAGGAGAAGCAGTAAAGTTGAGGTAATTTCACTGGCTGTTTCTATGGCCGTGAACAAACACCTTCCTGCTGCACAGCCTCAAGCACTGCCGCCAAGCCATGCCTGTTGGCCCAGCTCAGCTCGGGGTCAGTCTTTGCTTTTCTCAATCTGATATGGAGTTTTCAGCTGTTTGTCCTGCAGAAGTGCTAGGTCCCTACCCCAAATTCAGCATCAGGCTTTGGGCAATCTGATAGAAAATGAAAAAATGGGTGTTTTTCCTCTAATCAGAGCAAATCTGTTTTCTTCAGTGATTCTGGAGACGTGGGAAGCAGCAGGGAGAGCTGGGCTTGCTAGCAAGCTACCAGAGCAAAGTCTCTTTACGGGAGACTTTGTTTTGCTTCTTTTTTGCAGGAAGTCGGGCTGCTTGGCATTCTGAGAGACAAAACTTACTTTGAGGCACAGAGCCACGCGGTGCATGCAGAACAGGTGCTGAACGCGAGGAGAAGGTGCTCGTACGCACGGCACATGGGGAAAGCCATGGCAACCAGGAGGGTTGCTGGAGCTCTCTGCTCTGCTCTGCCTCCGAAACCAAGAGCCAGGCACTGCTCCTGGTGAGCAACCGGGCAAGGCTGGTCTCTTCCTAAAGGTTCCTGCCTGAAAAGCGCCCGGCAGCTTTGGGGCAGGGGGGTTGCTGCTGTCTTCTCTCTTTGTATCCCCCCCCAGCCCCTGGCCTTTCTATGGAGCATCAGCAGGAGGTGTGGAGATGTGGAGGAGTGTGGGGGCAGCACGAGCAGCCTGAAGTGGTGTGGGACGTTCCAGGAGCCAGCAGGTACGGGGCAGGCAGCTGAGAAACCCAGCCGCAGCGGGAGGGTCCCAATTAGCCCCATGCCTGAAACGGCCGGAGTGAGATCTGGAAGGGCCAGCACACGGGGTGAGCTGGGGATTTGGGTGTAGCTTTGTGGGACATCGCTGGTTTGGAGAGCTGAGGTGGCCTGGAGTTCATGCTTCTCTGCTCAGTGCTGTGACTTTGCCCTTGTGCCTTACCCTGTTCTGCTACAGACACCGAGCTTCCATCCTATCTCAGTTATTTTTATGGAGATTTGTGTCTGTCCTTGTCTCCAGAATTTAGGCTGTGGTAACCGTACCCGGACTGCCGTGTGAACTGCCAGGAAGGTGGATATATGCTGCGTCCTGGCACTGCGGTGCGAGCGGACAGAAAGTGAGGCTGGCTGCTGGAAATTAGGATGTGATGCTAATAGATTCCTCCCCTTTCTAAGCATTGTTCGGGTAGTTTGTATCACTTGAATGCTGTTTAATCTAATAAATTACGGACTGTGCATTCTCGAATGTTATCTTTCGCTGCCCAGTGGTGAGAACACTGCCAGCTGGACCCACTGTGCCAGTCCCAGATCGTGTATTTACCCTGATAAGGGAAATTCGGCTAACCACCGTGGTGCAGAAAGCACAGGGTTTTATCTATCAGCTGTGGCTATACAGTTTTAAATATTGATTGAGGTTATAAGTACTGTATTTTGATTTCCTTTCAACTAGTTAGTGGGCTGCAATTAAAATCTCATACAAATACACCGTTTTGTATACATACAAACTCATACAAACACACTCCATCTGGCAGATTGAAAATCAGGCAGTGTTCAAAATAAGGATCCCCTCCTTCCTTCCTTCCTTCCTTCCTTCCTTCCTTCCTTCCTTCCTTCCTTCCTTCCTTCCTTCCTTCCTTCCTTCCTTCCTTCCTTCCTTCCTTCCTTCCTTCCTTCCTTCCTTCCTTCCTTCCTTCCTTCCTTCCTTCCTTCCTCCTCTCCTCTCCTCTCCTCTCCTCTCCTCTCCTCTCCTCTCCTCTCCTCTCCTCTCCTCTCCTCTCCTCTCCTCTCCTCTCCTCTCCTCTCCTCTCCTCTCCTCTCCTCTCCTCTCCTCTCCTCTCCTCTCCTCTCCTCTCCTCTCCTCTCCTCTCCTCTCCTCTCCTCTCCTTTTTGTTCTTGTTATACTTAATTCTTCCTCTCTTGTTATACTTAATTTTTAATATATGTCACTGACTTAGATCATCTGCTGTGATCCCTGTAGCAACATGAGGCTATTTGGCATGGCAAAGCATGCTGAGTCAAAGAATGCCATCCAGTCTTCTTTGGGATCACATGTGAGTGT
This sequence comes from Anas platyrhynchos, assembly GCF_047663525.1. Classification (NCBI taxonomy): domain Eukaryota; kingdom Metazoa; phylum Chordata; class Aves; order Anseriformes; family Anatidae; genus Anas; species Anas platyrhynchos. The sequence goes on along the minus strand of NC_092592.1, from coordinate 40,723,647 downwards.
AATTATAAATGCTAAATAAGGTTCATTGACCTGTTTAACACTTAGACTTGTAGATATACAAATATATATTCTTTAGTTAAAGTATATATATATATATATATATATATATATATATATATATATATATATATAGGTGTGTGTGTAGCATAAGTGACACCGGCGCTACCCCATTCCACCTCATTACTCCCTTCCGTACAAGAGGAAAGCTGTTTGTGGTGGTTGCAGCTCTGCTTTACTTTCTGCCTCGGGGTACCCAGTACTCCTCACCCCCTGGTGCTGCTTTCTGCGTGCAGCGTTGCTCTCTGCTGTCCCGGAGCTGTAACTGCAGCAGGGAGCTGTGACCTGTGGCTGCTGCTGGCTGCAGCCAGTGTCACAGAGAGCAGCACAAACCCAGGGCGGTGGGATGCTGTTCCCTTTGCGGCAGGGGTCGGTGGGAGGCTGAGCATATTTCCCAGGCTAGCAGTAGTTTGTGGGCAATATAGAAGCGTGGAATTTTAATTGCTAAAGCGGTAGCACTTTGTGTACTGAACTAATCCAGTTTTCATAGCAAACTGCTTGTAGGTGAAGAAGGCCACATTGCCCATGGGAAGTGGAAAGTTTTTAAGGTCTAAAATTTGCTTCTTAAATGATTTTGTGGTTTGGGGGGCAGAGAGAAGGGACAGAATGAGGTTTTTCCAACAGACCCCTGTCCTGGGAAGTGCAGCAGCTGCCAGGCACCTGGACCCACAGTGTGGGAGCTGTTCCCTCCCCTGTCCTTTTCCCAGGAAACCTGGGGGGTAGGTGTGCATTCACAGGGCAGCGGTCTCTGTGCCAGCACCCGGTCTCTCTTGCGTTACAATTTGCTTTTATTTCAGCATGCTAATAAGTGCCAGGACACTGGGTTAGCTGGTGCCAGAGGAATTTAGCTCTAAAACCAGGGGCAGCCCCAGGGCAGGGGTGGGCAGGGGGCAGCTGCCCCAAGTCTGCAAGCTGCAGATTTCCTTCTCCATGTCAGCCTGAGATAAAAACCTGTTCCTGCCTGCTCTCCTCTCTAGGTGGCACCGTTTGGTAGGAACCAGTGCTCAGACAGCGATTTGTTTTATCTTGGTGAGTTTTGCTGTCCTGGTAAGGACTGTCCTGTGCAGCTGGCAGGAAAGCAGGGAAGGTGTTTGCAGGCCATAGCCTAGGAGTTTGCAGGTAAAACTTCCTCGTAGATGTACAGCCACGTCCTGACCGGAGCTGGATGCAAGGAGACATTACGTCCTTCCCACAAAGCTGTTGCTGGGCACTAACAAAGCAGTTTCTTTTTGTTGTTTACGCATGATTATGTGCAAGGTGAAGATGTATGAGGAGCGGTCACTCGGCTTGTTGAGCCCAGAGGAGAGGAGGCTGAGAGGAGACCTCATCGTGGACCAGCACCAGGACCTGAGGGACTGGCATGGAGCTGGGACAGGGGAGGCTCGGGGAGGCTCAGACTGTTTAGGGAAGGGTCTGCACCCAGAGCTGGTCGGGCACTGGGACAGGCTCCCAGGGACGTGGTCATGGCACTGTTTTCCTAGTTGTCTTTGCTCTTGTCTGAAAGTAAAGAGTCAGAATAAAACACTTGCGTCTGATAACTTGTAAATTCTGGGCGTTCAGGGTCTTTTTGCTTGCAGACAGTAATAGAAAATGATTGGAATAAGAAAGATTTTTGCAAACTTTTTTTTATCTTTGAATTTTCTTTTGCCTCCACCCTTAGCGTTGACAATAAAAGCCCCGACTCCCCCCATCCCGCCAGGAGCCATGGGGCCGCTGAGCAGAGCCGGGGCTGCCGCTGAGCCCGGCGGCGGCCGCGCGGGGGCACGATCGCTCCGCAGCAGCTCCGCGGGGCCGGGGCCGGGGCCGGGCGGGCGGCACCGGGGGGTCCGGGGGGCTCCGGGGGGCTCCGGGGGGGCCCCGGGGGTGCAGCGTTCCCGAGACCCGTCCTCACGGACCGGCCTCCCCGGCTCACGATTCTTCGTCTGTCTTTAAAGTGAAAAGCGTGTGAAACACGGGGAGATGTCTCCAAATCCAGCTGCACGTGGAGCCAGCGGGCGGAATGCTGAGCAGGGAGAGGCGTTTGGTATGGCAATGCTGCCACCAGCTAAAGGTTAAGGACTCATGTCTGTGCGCCGCAAGAAGGAATGCGTAATTGCGACCTGCTAGTTCAGAAAAATGGGTGATGGATTAGGAACTGCGAGACCAAAAGGCATGACAGGGAAGACAGATGACACGGCTGGTATAAATATGTATAGTTATTTATTTATTTCCCAGGACATCTGCCATTTGTATTCCTTTTTGCCTTCTTGACGCTTCCCGTGTTTCCCTTTTCCATTATGTGTGCCAATGGAGGGCAGCCCCTCACCAGGAGTTATCACACGCTCCGTCTGCAGCAGGGAGAGAGCTGGCGGCTACAGGGGCAGGATCCAGGTTTCGGTGCCTGGGTGGCCGTAGCTCCTGTTGGATTTGTGCTGCATGCTACAATTTAGGGTCACTGAGATGACAAAGGGGCTGGAGCACCTCTGCTATGAGGAGAGGCTGGGAGAGCTGGGCTGTGCCACAGCCCTGGCACAGGCTGCCCAGAGCCTGGGGGGGCTCCTTGGGGATGTCCCAAAACCACCTGGACATGAGGCTGGGCACCCTGCTCGGGGGTCCTGCTGGGGCAGGGGGGGCTGGAGGCACCCCAAGGTCCCTGCCCACCTCGGCCTGTTTGGGATTCTGTGATTTAGGCAGGCCAGATAATGGAAACCTTTGTAGTGGCATTAGCCATTGGCACAACGTGAGTTTAGACAGCAAGTTGTGAAGTTCCCGGTTTTCAAACTGTAATTTGCAATATTTTTGAGTAATGATATTGAGCCAATTTTGAAGACTTTTTCTCTTACAGAGAAATTAAAATGGAGATTACCATAATATACTGAAATGCTGTCTAGAGAAGCTGCATTTCGAAGCATAAGCCTTCCCTGTGTAGATATGAAATTAAAGCAATAATAAAAGTGCTGAGATTCATTAAACTGATAACACTGCTTTCTCTCGCTGTCATCTCTATCTCAAATCATCTGTGTTTTTATCCTCCTACTCGTAACATGGAAAAACGCTTCTGATTCAAGCTGTCAGGGGGAATGAAGTCACGGATGAGCTGCTCGTCTAAGCACTGGGTGGAGCGGGGAACTGCACCAGGGTCTCCCAGCGCCTGGTGCTGGTGCTGGTGCTGTGCTGGCTGGGGCTGTGCTCCCACCTCACCCACACCGAGCTGTGGCAGCGACCTCCCGGAGAAGTTCTCAGCTTCCCTTGCCCTGCCGACCGGTTGTGCCCACGCAAATCTTCCATCCCACATGCTCAGAGCAGGGAGGAGAGCTAATCCTTTACATTCCCCCTCTTGATCTGCACCTGTGCATGCAGGCAGCAGCATCAAGCCTGCACCCAAGAAGGTCTTGCTGGCTGTTCTGCTAGACCTCATGGAGATGGCTTAATTTCCATTCGTCTCAGAATGGCAATTATCATAGAATCATAGAATCATAGAATATCCTGAGTTGGAAGGGACCCTTAAGGATCATCAAGTCCAACTCTTGACACCGCACAGGTCACAGGTTGGGAACAGGTCTGCTAGGACATCCCCTCCTTCTGCTTTAAACACTCTTTCCATTCCATGTAAAATAAAGTAAGTTCTTAACTAAACCTGTAAAATACATATAAAAATAACCCCTGGTCCCCAACTGGATTTATCAAAATGTAGTTTTCACTGGAAATTTTTATTTTTTATTTTTTTTTAGGTGACATACCTTTATTTTAATATTTGCCAGAATTTCTGGAACATTACAGTTCTTGTAATCCCACAGTGCATTAGATTGTGCAGCTGACTTGGAGTTTGAGGAGAAAGATCTCAGTGGTTCCTGTTTGACTTCTGGAATATTTCTAGAGTAACACAGATAACGTTTTCTGCTGCAACATGCAACAATTCAGTGCCTTAATTCTTTATAGCTTTTTATTTTTTACTGGAAAATGAATAATGTTTTTTTTTTTTCTGTACAATTGGAAACTCCCCTCTTGTTAGTTCTCCTGTTACCACAAAGCCCGAGGGAGTAGGTCACTCTTACTGGCTTCATGCACTGTCTTTCATGGCTCTCCACCATATGCACAAGGTGGAGAAGCCTCACTGAATCCCCAAATACCGCTTTTTGGCACACCCTGCTGCATTGCCAAGCAAGACACAAGCATGGCGTGGTCCTGTACCCACTGCAGGATAATATGAGACGTGGTTTTCCTGCATTGCCTTGGGAACGCTTGTTGTAATTTTCTCTTGTAGAGCAATCTGTTTTCAGATTATTAAATTAAGCATCCTAATAAGTTAAAACATTACTAAAAGTTAAATCATTAATAGTTAAAACATTATTAAAATGTTATATCTATGTTTAGCAACCAGTTTTGTGGCTGATACTCCGGGATGGAGATGCTGGTATCGCGTGTCTTGCTGCCATGGTCCCTGGTGCCTCTCATCTCACGCTCAGAAACCTCCTCGGTAACACGTGGGAGCAGCAGGCACAGGCAACCACCGTCTGCGGGTGGCTGAGGGTGGGCTGGTGAATTTCTCAGTGTGCTTCATGTATTCATCTTTGTAGCTGAAAACAAGCAGCATTCCCAAACAGCAAACATCTCAGGATGCTCGGGCACAAGGAGAGGAGGCATAGCACTACTGTGGTCTCTTCTGTTTGAGCCCCGTGCTGAGGAACATCTCACCTCTGTCTGCACGGCCAGCAGGCAGGCAGCCCCGCTTCCGTCTTGCACTGCACCAGCTCAGCATCGTTCTTCCTGGCCAGCTGGGCTAAATTGGGTGATTGCTCTTGAAATTAGGTATTGAATGGGAAGTGTCTGATCCTCGGAGATACCGAGGACTGGTTGCTCCTGGTGAAACTGAAAGATGGGTTTAGCACTGGGCTTATTCTTAAATGAGACAGGGCCGTGCACTGGTGATTGTCCCCTCAACACTAAATATCGACCTCGTGAATCAATTGGCTGTGAGCATCTCATCCAAATGTGTTTGTCTGGTCAGCACCGAGACCCTGCGGAGCCTTCCTTGTGTGGTGAGCTAACTGCACCTGGAAACGTCCCTTTGTGTTACAGCTGCATCAAAAGGTCCGAGCACTGAGCACCGAGCAGCCGTGTGCCCAGGTTGTCGTGTCTGCCACCTTCCTCCTTCTGTATCTCTTCGTGGGCCTCCATGCACTGCCCTGTAAAATAATTTGTTGTGCATAGCAGGCTATCTCAAGCCTTCCCTGCTGTTAGTGTCTTTTTACATAGAAACCCTTTAGAAGTACACATTTGCATTATTTTTTTTACCTCTGAGACTTTGAGCAGTTGCGTGAAACTTGCCCAACTTCTCTCACAGCCGTGTTCAGAAGTGCCCACGTTCCCAGGAGCTGCTCACTGTGCAGCTTGCTCAGGGATGGCTTTATCCTGCACTGAAAACAAACAAACAGAAAACAAGAAAGCATTTTACGTCCCACGACTTCTCCCTGGCTGTTACTGAATTCCCCCAAGGAGCGCCTTGTTCTGCCTGGAGTTAGCATTGTGTTAATTCCCAGTTCAGTATTATTAAGGAGTTTGGCGAGCGGGGCTGGCTGGGATGCTTCCTGAGTGCTGATTGCTCAGGAGATTTGCTCCTTGCTGGGGAAGGGCTGGCGGCTGTGGCTGACCCTGACCCTGAAGGGCAGTTTCTGTCCCTGTGCCCACTCAAAAAGCAAAGTTTTGGGTCAGTTTTGCAGCTGCGGGTCCTGTGGCTCCCTGTCACCTGCTCAGCAAGCACAGCTGGGGACAGACCACAGGTAGGGACAGACCCTCGAGGGGAGGTGTCACGGTGCCTCCTGCCTCCCTGCAGCAACGCGGGGCCTCACTGCTCCACGCTGCATGGCCACTAAGAGCCCTGCTCCAGCTGGGGTAACAACCTGCCAAGCAGCTGGGGTGTTTGTAATATTTGTTCATCACGCTGTAAAAAGCAATAAGAGGAACAACCCAATCGAGGAAAAAACATTTCCTTAAATTATTTTTCTCATTAGTTGTTTACAAAGATATTTCTTATTAAAAAGTGAAGTTTTAAAGCTCAACAAGCTGGTTTTAGCTTTTTAGAATGAAACAGCCAAGGAATGATTAGTCTCTCCCATGCATGTGTAATGAAATATTAATTTGATAAAAGCTCTAATATAGTTTTTTGCAGCAGCTTTTTTCCTTCCAGCTTAACATTTTAGCACTGGAAAAGGTTCTCATCTGCCTCCATAGGAGCAGGCTAGAAACTGACTTTCTGCCACCGTGGCTGTTTTCTGCCACTTCTTTGGTGTTTATTTATAGGCGGGATTAAGAGCAGAACAGGAGAGGGAATGTAAAAGGCAAATCAAAAGAGAGAGAATGGGGTGCTAGGTGTGGTACAGCAGAGGTGTCAGACCAAGAAAGTGAACTCTGTAAGATGTTGTACCCTGTGTTCTAGGTAGGAAATCCATAAATTCACTCCTGACTTTTTTTTTAATTATTATTTTTTATTTATTTTTTAACAGAGAGGCAGTGAGAACCAGTCTTTTGGGCCATGTACAAGTCCTGTTTTAACACTGGCATTACCACTTATGCTCTTCTTTATCACTTAAGGTCATAAAGCATTAAGCAGTACTGGCCCTGAGTTAGCAAATCCCATACAGGTGTATTATATTAGTATTTTTTAAAACATAGAAGCTATTTGGAAAGAAACATTGATTCTGTGTAGTTTTCTCTTTACTCAGGTAAACCAGGCCTTTGTGTGGTGTCTGGCCCCCTGGCAGCCGAAGGCAGAGCCCACACTTTTGCTGTATCACAACTAATCATTAATAAGTATGCCTCTGAGGTGGATATGAAAATAACATCAGGCATTTAGATTTTCCCATAAATCTGAGAAAAGGTGGGGCCTCCAGCTGCGGGTTTTGTTGTCTGGTGCATGCGGTCGTAAACAACGTGCCAGGTACTGACTGATGCCTGGAAACTGAGCTGGAGGGGTCGTGGGTGCTCTGCTTATTTTTAGTCTGCTGTGAGACTTTAGAAAGAAATCTCTCCAAAGGCTTTTTTTTTTTTTTTTTTTTTTTAAGAAGCTTGTTTGTTTGCTGTTTTTCTGAAGTTCTTTTCTGTATTTGTGTTTAAAATACAGTTAACACAGTGCACAGGTGCAGACTGGGAGGAGAGGCATTACAGCTAGAGAGCTATCATTCAGCTAATGAGACTTTTCCTGCTCGGGAGCAGCACACTGGAGACCTATTATCAGAGAATTTTTTTTTGGTATGGATGTTATAATGCTGGCTGTGAAAAGGAGAATTTCCTGTGCAGCAGCTAACAGAACTGCCAAATTACAGGTGTGCAGCACCTGAACAGGGGACACAGGATGGATGGTGATTTGGTGATAGACCTCCCATCTGGATTCCTGACTTTTTATCTATTCCAGTTATTTTATTTACTATAGTAAACGTCAAATGTATAGCTAATTATTGTGGTATATATGGTAATTATTGGTAAATATTGTCCTGTGAACTGCTTAATATCTCTATATACATACACACTAGGAAGTCCTTTTCATCAGCATTTTTCAAGTTGTTTGTCCAATCTGATTTTAACCTTGATACTAACTGTAGGTTATACAGTGTACAAGTACCTTTAAAAAACGTGTCATTTGATACCACCAGGAGATTGAGTCTCTTAAAAGTGATGAATCCCTCAAATAACACAGGTAGAATCTCCGAGGACCACCCCTGGAGTTGGCCAGTAATTTTGGTCAAAATCTGGGTTTCTGTTTCTCTCATTCCTGATTCTTGTTGAGTATCCAGTTCTCCTTGCTGCAGTGGTCGGGATAAGGAAAAGAATTCTGAAACCGAATGTCCTCACGCAGCCGAGTGCTGAGTGTCCTGGTGACCGCCCCGCTCGCCCGTGCCTTGTCCCGTGCCCTCGGGCTGCCCACCTCAGGCTGCACTGCCGGGTGGTGGGCGTGGGGATGGCAGCAGAATTAATGCAATAAAACTGATGGAACCAGGTACTTCTCTGAACAGATGCCTCTAAGAAAGTAAATCATGCTCTTCGGTGATGAAAAATAGTTTTTAAGCCTTAGAAATCAGTTAGTAAGATTGCCTCCGGCCATCTTCTGTTGCACAGCCTTTAGAAGCCCCTGTGTTTGTGTTTATGGCGGCTGCAGCTCCCCCAAAAGACAAAATATGATCCCCTTACGCATCAGATTCTGTTAAGCTCGTCTTTCTCTCTTCCCACCCTCAAGATTAATTAAAGCAGAGCTATTAACAACAGGCTGGTCGTGTCAATGGAAAAGAGCCCCGGGCACCCGCAGCAGTAACAGCGGGCAGGGGGGTGAGGAAGGAGCACCCTGCAGGGGAACCTTCCCGGAGCTGCTTTAGCCCCGCACACTGCCAGGCACGGGGCACCAACCACCGTGCTAGGAGCCGTCCTGGGGTTTGAGCCCTCATGGTAAGGGACTTTTTCCTGAGCTCCTGTCTGAACCTTGCCCTCCTCTGGATCTTAACACCTTTTTGTATTGTGGAGCCCCAAAGCGCACACGAAGGACACTGGTAAAATGAGTATGGTTGGGGACAGCACGGGGGCTCCTCGCTGTGCTTTGTCTCCAGAAGAGGCGCAGGTGGTGCAGCTCCCGTGTATGTCCATGAGATGCATTAACCAAGGGCACAACAGACCCCACAGGGCTGCGGGGAGCTTGGCACTGCTGCTGTCTGTGCTCAGCACGGAGGAGCAGCCCCCATGCCCCCGGGCCCTGCTGCACACCCGCGTGTGCCCGGGCTCGTGTCCCTCTGCGGTACGACCCCCACAGAGCTTCTGCATTCAGTGGGTTCCCAGCCCTTCCCTTTGTGCTCGCTGTTACAAAATGCTGCCTGCAAATCAATGCAAGATTGATGGGCTGGTGCGGGGCCTTGAAGTGCTCCGTCAGCACCGGCAGGGGTTGGAGGCCATGGCCAAGATGTTCCCGTGCCGGGCAGACCCCGCTCCCCACACACTTCAATAACAGAACGGGAATTCTGCATCTCCTTGGGGCTGAAGCCACGGACCAGGGGCCCAAAAGCAGAGGTATGTGCGCTGTCCAGGGGCTCAGCTGTGCTCCCATCCATGGGGTGGGATGTCCACACCACCCGCAGTCCTGGCACTTGGTGCAGAATGAGAGAGCAAAGGCAGCCCGTGGGCTGCGGCTTTGTAACAAAGCAGCAGCCTCAGCTTGTGTCCTGCAGAACATCTCGCTGCTGGGCTGCTCGGTTGTGAAATCCTCTTTTCCATGGCTCAGCCTTCATCCCATGCTCATTGACAGCCAGTGTGGGCACCGGCCCGCTCAGCACACGGACACACAGCGGCTCCCTGTGCCAGAGTAACAGCCCCACGGCCTCCAAGGGTTTTTCTGTGTTCATGTTGGTTTGGTGCCTGGTTAATCACAGTCTATTGTTGCAATAGATTAACTCACCCGGGAAAGTTTTTAAAATTCATTTTTATTCTTCATTTCCAATTAAACACTTCTCCAGTGATGAAAGCAGTGGAGGTGGTGGGGACGGGATGTGCATGAGGAAGGCAGGAGGGGACGCGTGGGGATGGGAGCTGTGCCGGGAGCTGGTGTCTGGGTGGAGGTGTCCTGGCAATTTAAAAGCTTAAAGGCCTGAGAGCGATGGGTGATGCCACTTGAAAGCTTCATGAAAGACCTGCCGAAAAGTGCAGTTCCACACTCCCGAGGGCACATTGAGGGGGCAGCTGGCTGCCGGGCTCAGTGCCTCCTGCTGCTACTTGGCATCGGGTGGGCTCACAGGGGAGCTTTAATAGAGAAATAGGTGTTTTTGTTTTGCTTAGGTATATAATGTCCTGACTGTTATTCACCAACTTACCAGGCATTTTGGAGGAATATGTGCAAGAAAGCAAAGGAATAAAAGCCTTTCCCAGATCCAAGTGGCTGTGGGCACCGTACACAGCACAAAGCCATGTCCTGTCTTTCCAGTAATGCGGTTACTTGGCTAATGGATGTTTGCAGACAGCTGTCTTGTTCTTTTCCACTTGTGCTCTCCAGACTGCAGTTCGTGGCCTTTCTGGGAAAAGGATGTGCACAGAAATGTGATATTCCTGTATCCCTTTTTGGCTTTCTCCCAGTGACCTTTGCTAACTCAGGAGGCTGCTGTATCAGATAATGATCAGGTTTTGCAATGGTGTTCCTTAAGAAGGAACTTCTTGTCTCTCCAGTGACTTTTGTTGATTTTCTCCTTTAATCTTCTAGTAACGTTCATTTGTCTCATGTTCAGAATTTCACTCTAACATTAGAACTTACTGTTAGAGAAAAATTCAGCTTATTGTATTCATCTTTAGCATTTTCCTGAAGTGCTAGCACCTGACTGACGCTTTCTTTTTACCGAGTGTTTGTGCAGTGGGGATCTGATTTCTTGATCAGTTTGTTAATTTTCCATGGATGCTGGAGACTTGCAGCCGGTGCAGGGGTTCAGTGTGAGTGCCTGACAAAGCTTCCCATTGCCAAGCTGCAGGCATGCTGAGCTGCTGCCCTCCGCCAGTCCCGGAGCAGTGGTATTTCCCAGACAAGACAGTCAGAATCATGTTAGCCATCAAGATTCAGGAGAGACACAATGTCCAATACTTTACTGCACGCCGAATGTATAATTTTCTTTTTATCTTCCCACTCTGTAAAGCTGTCAGTAGTCAACCAAGTTTCTCTAGAATGATTTCTTCTTCTTGCTGTTATTTATTGCATGCCATTTTGCTGCTTGCTTGATGTTAGAGTTTTTTTCTTTTCCTCTTGAAATTTTCTCCAGCTGGGGCATCTCCTGCTGAAACAAATGCCTGAATGTGTTGCCCAAAGGGATGCTGTTGAAAGTAGTGGATCCTGCAGAATTTAAACTCTCTCCAGAAAAAATGTTGAAAAAATAATCCAGAAAACAAAACAGTAGCTCATTAGAGCATCTCTTGCTTTGATGGAGATTTCAACCCCTTGGAAATGCAGAAAGGGGAGTCCAGAGTCCTGGTGGGAGCAGGAGTGGAACAGGTTTCACCCCTGTCCATCCGGAGCTGAGATGGGTGTGTAGCTGGCTGCTGCTTCGTGTCTGGCTCCAGGGACTGTGAAGTAAGGAAGGGGAGGGAATTTGCTCCTTGTACTTTTTGCTAATGAAGATATATCAGGGTGACCTCAGCCTTATTGGAATGATCTTTTTTAAATTTTACTTTGACCTTTGGTGAGACCATGGATATCAGCCCTTGCCTGTCCTGAATTTTAATGGTGGCTGTGGTACGGGTGTGACAGTGTCCGGTAGTGTCCAGGGCACAGAGCTTGGTGCCCTGAGAGAGATGGGTGGTGCCACCTGCACCTTCCTCCAGCCCACCGGGTGTCTGTGCTCAGAGCCCCGTAGGTGGGAGCAGAGAAGCTTGCACAGCTGTTTTTGTGGTTCAGGGACCCGTTGGAGAGCTTTGCCATCCTGACTTGTCATTTCAGCCCCATGCTCATAAGGACGGAGCACCGTGCAGCCGCAATGGAAATCATTTTTCTTTCTGATATTGGAGTGTGCCAGCCCCGCTGCAATGAGGGGGACTGCAGTGCTGGTACCTGTCGAAGAGGCACCGTGACTGCGACTGTGCCCTTACGGGGTGCCGGAGCGCCCCGTGCACCAACAAGGCACTTGTTTTTCCTAACATTTGTCATAAGTGATCTGCAGCAATATGGCTAATTGCTGCGGGATTTGCATAAAGAGTATTTACTAATTGCTAATTAACTACTAATTAATTAATACATGTATGCTTCCTAAAAAGAGCTCCGTACCAAATCAGTATTTTCATTTCTGTTACAAGACTTTTGTTCACATTTAAAACAAAGCAAAGCAACACAACACACAACCACAAACCAAACCCCTAAAGCCCAGGTATTTGTGAAGACACCTTCAGAGTTCTGGAAGAGAAAGGTATCTCCAGGTGTTCTCATTTCCACGTACTTCATGCATCTTCATTTTTCATTAACTCACAAAAACTTGCAGGTGGAGATTGTTTGCCATTCCGGCGTTCTGACATTTCTTCCCATATATCAGGTCTAAGGTAACTGTGGGATTTTTTACTTTAATTTTATTTATTTATTTTTGTTAAAGACACCAAAGCAATTTGATAGATTGTATTTACAAGGTTAATTTACTAATGGCAATATACTGAGTAATCAGCGACTGCTATTCTTCATACAAAAGTCTTAAATTTTCCAAATAATTATATTTTCTTTCCTTTTTTAACATATTGATTTCTCTCTTCCTATGTGTTGCATTTGCTTGTTTTTGCCAGAAACCTTCCATTTCTGGTCTTATGCATGAAGAGCTTTCTGGGTTTTATTTATGGAAAGGCTATGTAGGGCTGAAAGTCGTTGACTGGGGATGTATAGGACAGGAGGAAGTGGCCTCAAGTCACAGCAGGGGAGGTTTAGGTTGGAGATCAACAAGAATTTCTTCATGGAGAGGGCAGTCAAGCCCTGGGACAGGCTGCCCAGGGAGCATCCTTGTCCCTGGGGGTGTTTAAGAGACGTGTGGATGTGGCACTAAGGGACATGGGTTAGTGGTGGGCTTGTAGTGTTAGGTGATGGCTGGATGTGATGATCTTATGGGTCTTTTCCAACCTAAATGACTCTGATCCTGTGATTTCTGCCTCTTCCTGCAAGGCAATACCTTTTGAAAGCCGTGCCTCATCCATTTCCAACGCCGAGGAATATTTCTACAAACCTCTCCAAAGCAAACTTTATTTGCACCATGGATAAATTGTGTGAGGCACCAGAGCTGCGCTGCCTGTGGACCAGGGGCCGAGTTGCTGCAGCGCTGCCACCTCTGCCGGTGTCTCAGCCGGTGTCTCGGGGTAATGTCCGAGAGCAGAGGAGGACCTGGAAAAATACGTACAGCTGCTCGGTTGTACACACCCAGGAGATGCAGGCATGGAACCCAAAGCTCCCCTGAGAGCTTCTGACCCGTGAGAGCTGAGCTAAGCACGGCGCATGGCAGCACCGTGTCCCCGGGGGCTGGGGGGGCTGCGGCACTGCCACTGTGCCACGATCCTGAGGTTGAAGGGACACGCAGAGGAAGGGCCGGGAGGAAGAAAGGAGGAGTGGGGTGTTGTAACAACCTCAGGGTGGCCCAGCTCTGCCAGGATACAGGCTGCTGCCCGGCTGTGTCTCTGCGGGGCGCGGTGGCACCACCAGGTACCACCCGCTGCACGCTGCGCCCTGGGTGCAGCAACGCACTTAGCAGCCTGAGTGGTTTTCTGAGGCTAAAATACGCTTGTTTCCTCCCATCCAGGAAGCCCTGAGAAAGTGTTTTGAGAAGGAGTGGACTGAACAACGCTGGTATTGACAGCGTTGGGCCGCCCAGCCCAGCACGCCGGCTGCCGGGCTGTTCCTAAGGCACTGCAAATCGGTGCTGCTGTCCCGCAGCCATACCCCCCGTCACAGGACACGGACTGCACCCTCGCCGGTCTGCTAAATATGCTTTCCACTAGTGGTTGTGCCTTCTACAAAAGCACTTTAATGTTTCTATTTACTCCTTCAGAGTCAAAATCAATATTTGTTAGATGCAATTATGAGGAATGATGGATGTGCTGTCAGTGGTACGAGAGTATGAAAAATAATATTATGGCACAGGCCTGCTCTTAATAAAAGCGGAGAGGAGACACAAACAAGCTGGCCCGAAAAATCCCATCCCAAACCATGTAAACCTGTAATAAACAGGAAGCGTTTCAAGCGTTGGTTTAAATTGGAGTTGATTACCTGTTTCGAGGCACTGATGGCAGATTTACGTAAATAAATCAGCCGGCTGTGTGCTGGCTGTGTGCGCCCCTCCGGGTCTGTGCTGGTAGCCATCCCACGGCCCCCCCACTCCCTCGGCACAAAGCCTGGCTGCGAGCAGGGCCAGGCACTCAAGCGCTCTCATTTTGCTCTGATTTCAGTCTTGGCATCGTTCTGGGCGAGCTGCAGGCTCATGGATTTTCATGACGGCCACGCTTCCCGGGATGGCTCCCAGCCCCTTGGGGCTTTGTCTCTCAGCTCCCCAGGCAGCCTGATGCCAGTGGTTGGGGGGGCGACCTGTGGGCTGGGAGCTGGTTATTTATCCATCCCTCACTCACGGGAAGGATTTAGGAAGCTGCTGTTATTTCTGTATATAACCAATGCCTCTTTTCCAGGGGTTGTGTGTTTGTAGTGTGTTTTGCTGATTTTCATACCTAACCCTATGCATGCAGATGCAGTATGCATGAACGGACAGAAATAGCACTGGATGTTCATGTTGGTCACTTTGCCAGAGGGCAGCAAGTACAGGAGGTCAGCCTGCGAGGTGGTCCTGGCCACGTTCTCCTGCAGGCACGGCCGATGTGGGTCCTGAAGCACTCATGCTGCTCATTTAGCTGATGCTCATAAATGGTCTTTTTTTCTTTTTATTTGTGTGTGTGTGTGCTCAAAGTTAAACCTTCCACTACAGAGAATTAGCTGGTGAAAAACAAAGGGCATTGATCAGTAGGGATAGGGGATGATATATTTTACAAAAGGTTTTCAGCTACAGTACCTGGAGATAGATCAATATTTTCTATTTGCCTTAGCACTAAGCTTATTTTCCTTCATCACTGAAGAGAAGCTCACTTGCGCCTTCTACCAAAACATTAAACTGCTCTGTCCTCGTAGGCTGTAAGACAAACAGGAGCGCTTCCCAGGGGCTGCTTCATCCTGCAGGGATATGTCAGTCCTTCCGATAAGCAGGCAAATTCTCTTTGAGGTATAAGATACGAAGTAAAAAAAAGACCATAACTATATGAATACTAACTCATTGTTTACTTTAAAAACTCACAGGATATTTTACTTTAAAAACTCATAGGACATTAAAAGGCAAAAAAAAAGGAAGCAGTTTTGTACCAGTTATGGGTATGAACAGCTCATGATCTAATACATTTACATGAGCCTCTGGAGCAACTCTTATTTGCCCCAAAGCTGCTGGCCCTGTGTCTGGAGTCTGAGGGATGTGAAGCAGCAGCTTGGCAGAAAGTACACATTTTTACAGGAAAATGAGGTAGCCTTGCTTTCATGTCAGTGCGAACCTGGTAAATCCCCCGCATATCAACACATGTTAAGCATCGGTGAATTTGGTTTCGATATTTATCTAGTAACTGTAAAAGTGCCAAGTTCCCCAAGATGTTTATATCTAGCATGTATGAAACCTGGTGATGTGCTGGGTGCGTGAGTACCCCCTGTCTATTCCTTTGGACATTCAGTGCCTTTATCCTAACTAAGGACTATGATGAGGACCTAAAGCCGTGCGGTTTCAGGATGCTTGATGCACCAAACCCCACGCGGGCTCCCTGGTGGTTGGCTCCCAATGCTGGGTGGCCACCAGAGCACTCGGAGGTGGCCCAGGTACTGCTGCTGTGCCCTGCAGGTCCCTGCACATCACCTGCGTCTGGCACAGCGAAGCCACTGCTGGAACCCAACTGGTGTCTGCAGGTGCCTCCTGGTGAGGACGTGGTGCTGGAGGGCTCCTGGCGGGCCTGAAACCTGCAGGGACCTCGCTGGAGTCTGGAACAGCAGCTGATCGCCCATCCCCATGGTGCTCACATTCGTATGCTTTCCTAACTCTGGGGCTGATTAAACCCCCGCATTAGCATTGTGTGATAGTACCCAGAATTTATTTGTATGTAAACCAGGTTTCCAGCTCCCATATCAGCAAGCATTGCAATTTCTTACTCAATTGCGTACATGTTTAGTAAGTAAAAAACAAATCTTTTCACATTTTTGTTTTTGTTCAGCTTCACAGCCTCAGCATATGTGGGTCTTGCAGGATGCTGTTTAAAAGTTTTACAAAATGCAAACACACACACATATATATGTATATATTTCCTGAGGATGGATATTTCCTGATATATGTATATATTTCCTGAGAATGGCTTTAAAGGATTTAAAGGATTTAAATGCTTTTCAATAATATTTGGCTCTTTAAACCTCATTTCAGTATGGAGGTCTAGATCATCTTCAGGTGCAAAGCATTCACATCGGGTAAATCATTATCTAAAGGCAGGCCTGCAGTAATGACTAATTTCTGAAGCTGCAGACAGTCTGAAGGAAATCGGTGGTGCTTTTTCAGCTGTGTATAAATAGTGACACATTTGTTGTCTCCTCATAAAACTTCATATACTCATAATTACAGCATCAATTCATCATACTTATCATTGTCATCAATCTTTGCCAGCACCAACTGATGCAGACAACTGATGCAAACCTTGCTTGCGAGGTTTTTCTTTTGTATTTTTATTCTAGACCCCTGACAGACTTGTGCTGTTCCACCAGAATTATTTCTTTTTCCCTGTTCTTCAGGTTTGGTAGGCTTTCCGTGCCCCTCTGCATCCCTCTGGGCCAGGTTGCCAGCACTGTCATGTCTGGTGACTGTTTTACCAAATGTAAGCTAACCTCGTTTTCCCTGGGTGTGGGTGAGGAGAGCTGGTGGTGAGCACGATGCTGCTGTGCTGGCCCTGCTCAGTACGGGCACTGCGGAGCTGCACTCACACTGACAGCTCATCGCACAGACCCTAATGGAAGGCAGCTGCTGTTGTGGTATTTACTATGTTATTCTGCACTAATATGCATTATTTCACCTACTTGAAAATTCAGTTTTCCCTTTCATGACAAAACTTTCAATGTTTTGAGAAGAAAAATCTTTCTCTTTGGTTGTACTTATTAAAGCCAAAGTACACTAATGGATCTCTCTGACAAGCTCTGTACTACAAAACAAACATCCACAGAAACTATTTCAGTATACCTTAGTAATCTGAAAAGAATAAAGGACTAAAATATCCTGTTTTCAACAGTTTGCTGCCTTCCTTCCCCATGACTTAGGCTGGTGTAACGAACCCCCGAGTCCTCTTGCTGTTCTTACCAGGGATTGACCTTAATGCTCTGTTCTCTTACACAGTGATTTGTAACTGTTGTTGTGCACAGAAATACAATTGGAGAGGGTAATGCAAACATGATGTAGACATGGATGTAAATGAATCTGCTCCTGATGCATTCACTCACATCTGTGTAACTTCCCTCCCTCTGTAGCTCAGGCTGAATGTCTTCAAGCTGGGGACAGCAATATCGAGATTTTCTGTACACAAAGACGTGCAGACAGTGGCATATGCTTTAGGCTCATTTTAGCAACAAAGAACAGAGTTTACAAGACAGCTGAGGGTATCTATAGATGCACTCATGTGCTTTACCCATGAGGACACCCCGTTATTATTATTTCCTTGCTTGACCTTTGAAAGACCACTGTTTGAATGATTTTTGTTTTTTTTTTTTTTTCTATGTTCAAAACTACCTAGATAGAAAAGGAATTTGTACGTAGTGTCATTGAAAATGAGAATGATATATAAATTTCCTGTTAGTCCTGTATTTTAATTTTACTTTTAGGAATTATTTCAAAATTGCAGAATCACAATATAGGCAAGATTTCACTTGTTAATACCCAAATGAATTAGTGAAGTAGGGCCTTGTTCACCGACTTGATTACCACGAAGCTTTCTCGCCTTACTTCCTTCCACTGATAATGAAGAACCTAATTGGTTTCTGAGGGCTAATGTGCTTTGTTTAACCACAGCTCCAAAGTGAGCTTTGCCTCCCGGACACAGGCAGGTCCTGATCCAGGAGGGTGTGCTTCCTGCAGCCAACGCGCTAGGCTGCCCTAAGGACGGGAGCACGCTGCTGGTGCCAGGAACCTGCAGGATTTGCGTTTGGTAATGGCACGAGTCCTTGCAGCCAGTAGCAAAGTGCTGCCAGGATGCAATGCTTCATGTCCTAAGCTGAGGTGGTGTCCTGGTGTGTCACTGCCATCGCTGCCCTCGGTGAGCCACCCGCCTCCGCTGTGCTCCCGGGACCTGCAGCGGGAGCACTTCTGCAAGTGTGCCATGAGAAGTGCCGGGGAAGGGCTAGGTATTACCATCATCTCTTACCTGTGGGCAAAAATTGCATAAAGGCTGATATCTTCATCAATTTGACTAAATTAATCACTGTCAACTAAACCTCTGCAGTCTTCAGTAGGTTTCATTCCTTTCACAGGAAGATGGAAAGACACATAACAAAAATCATATGATTTCAGACAAGTTTTGCTGGCCCGGATAATGTAGACAGGTCAGTGATGATGCATCTCTCTCTCTTTTTTATTTTTATTTTTATTTTTATTTTTATTTTTATTTTTATTTTTATTTTTATTTTTATTTTATTTTTATTTTTATTTATTTTTATTTTTATTTTTATTTTTATTTTTATTTTTATTTTTATTTTTTATTTTTATTTTTATTTTTATTTATTTTTATTTTTATTTTTTATTTTTATTTTTATTTTTATTTTTATTTTTTTTAATTTTAATTTTTATTTTTATTTTTATTTTTATTTTATTTTTATTTTTTATTTTTATTTTTAATTTTAATTTTAATTTTTATTTTTAATTTTAATTTTTAATTTTTTTAGCCTTTTGTTGACCACAGCCTCTCTGCTTCTGTGCATGCATCACTAAACACATGGATATAACTTATGGCAGAAAGCTTTAGCTGCCATGAGCTCCGAAGCCAATGACACAGCCATCATCTGAAACCCTCACACTGCTGCCGTCCTGTGGAAGGTGGGCACTGGCCATAGAGGACCTACTGCTCCATCTTGCATTGCCTGGAATGTCCCTTAAGGGCTTTGGCCTCGCCACCACCATTCAGAGACAATTGACTTCTCAGCCAGGTCCAGGCAACCTTAAAACTTTACATCACAGCCAGGACGGAGGAGAGGAGGATCTCAGGCGTGCTTAATATGTGTAAATCAGGGAGAGAGCACCAATGAAATAAAAATAAGAGCTCTATATTGTGCTGTCTCTCATGACCAGAATCCTGTTCTTCAGAGGAGAAAAGATGGAAGAGGAGGTTATGGAGTAATAAAGTTTTCTTTTTAATTAAAAATGCTTGATGTCAGTCATGCCACAGGAACCGAGGCCTCTGTGAGAGAGCTGAGCACTGCACCATAAAATATTGTGTTTTGTGAAAGTGGTAGAGTTGAGTACAAACTACAACAGAGAGAGCAAACTGAATAATGAAAACAGAAAGATGGCATTTCCCCGCGGGGACTGGAAAACAGATGGAGTTTACACGACTCATGAAAACAGAAATATGCAGACTTTGAGCTTGATCCAGCTTCACTGAAGTCACTGAGAGTTTTCTTTTGACTTCAAAAGTGGTAGATCAGGTCCTTTTATGGTTTCTTTTCTTTGTTTTGATTTAGAAGAAAACATCTCCTCTGTTGACTGCTCTATATTATTTGCAGAACTACTGAGCATTCATAAGTATCTCTGTGTATGATGTGTATGCTATATCCAGGTAGATTTTTATCTTCTGTTACATATATTAAACAAACAAACAAAAAAAAACAAAAACACAAAAAAGAGGTAGTAATCACAATTTAGGGACTTAACATGTATTGATGCAAAATGCTTTGTAGTGGTCTCTATTAATAAAGTGATGAGTGTGAGGGGTGGGACGGCCGTAACACCAACACGTTGTGGGATGGGAGGGATGCCTGTTGGTGTGGTGCTGAGGGAACGAGACTTGTGAGATGGCAAAGAAATGTGCAAAGTTAAAGGAACCGGCTAAAAAATGACAGCTTGGAAAAATGGCCATATACTGGCAAAACTTCCTTTTCTGCCCTGTGTGATAGATATAAGGAATGGGTCAGCAGGGAATTGAGGAGTGGCTGGATCTGAAAGCCAAGGTCGATGGGCAGAAGGTGAGAGCTCAGGAAAATTGGAAGATCATGAGCATGAGCTTAAAAGTTGAATTTCTTTTTTGAGCCATTTTCTTTCTTCTTTCTCCTTCTTATTCAATTTTCTTGCTTGAATTCTTGCTTTCTCTCTTTCTTCCCCACTCTTTTCTCTTTTTCTCACTTTTTCTTTCTAAAAACACACTTGGTTGCAGTTACCGTTTTACTAATTTTCCTGTATCTTTCCATTGCCCTTTCCCACCAAGCAGTTATTGGTATTTACTACTTTTCCTTTCTACAATAATTCCTCAAATATGTTGCTGCACAGCAATTCCTGAGTCTGCTCAAGTGCGATCAAACGTATGCTGATTGCACTTAACCTTAGAGATCTTCAAGACTGATGGCTTTAATCGATTACTAACAATTGCTAATTGTCTTAATTGTTTTAATTGCGGAAGATTTTTTATCCCACTGCAGACACCATCCCCAGGCCCGCAGCCTCCCCGTCAGACACCCCGCGAGGTGTCCCTGAGCCCCGCTCCTCTCTCCATCACCTCAGCCCCGTGGCTGTGCCAGCCCTGGGGGGCACACGCTGACCCCCCTGGGGCACACGGCACCCAGCAGCCAGCGTTCCCAGCACCCAGCCCGGGATCTGGGCTCTTCCACTGGGAGAACTGGGCAGCGGGTGCCTTCAGAGATGTCTTTGCAGGGAGCCACAGGCCCCGCTTCTCCAGGTTTCTTTGTCTCTGTTCTCATATTAACTCAATGCTGTCTGCGTTTTACTTTCCAAATGATTTTTTTTTTTTAGCCTTTGCTACGACCTTCTGCCAAGCACTATCAGAAATTTGGGTTCTCATCAAGAGCTAGAGGCAGGCTTCATTAATTTGGTAACAGCTTTCTATTGACCAAGGTGGGGCTGTGATTTCAATCGCCACAGAGACCCGGGAGCCTAACGGTAGGGCAAGGGCGAGTCCCACGGGGGGAAATGCAATTTTGCTTACTTCTACTCTGCTGTTAATGTTGTGTGATACGGGGCAAGCCATAAAAACTCTCTGCTTGTATTTTCTGGGGCCCAAAATAAAATTATACTATTTTTCATTTTCTGAAGTGATGCAAATATAGAAATAAATATATAAATGCAAAGTTCATTTTATTACATTTACTCTATTTGTTCCAAAGGAATTGCTCTGTAGAGGAAAGCTATTTTTAAAAACTATTTATTTCAGATGTTATTGCAGATGTTCTCTTGCACATCCAATTAAAAATCATGTTTTCTGTAATTTATAACTTAAAAAATCAATTTCATCTACGAGCCTTTTGTGTTTAGTATTTTAGTACGAGGCATGAGACTTTGAAGTAAGGCACAGGTAAACCATAAAATTAGCAGTTGTATTTTCTGAGGGATTGTGGAGTTTTTTCTGTGCTCCACAGGGAAAGCTTCAGCAAACTTGAGAGGAATAGCTTTGCAAGCGCGTTTGATACAAGGCAGGCTATATTAAAAATAACACTGACGGAAGTACTACATTTGCAGAAGATCTTTTCAAGTTTCTAATCTCAATCATTAATTTAAATTGTGGCACAGTTGGAACTTAGAGAAAACATAAACAACTGAAGTGTGACAGAATCTCAACCCAAAACAAGGAGGCAGCAGCAGCCCCGGCGGGGTGACACCTGGCTGGGCAGGGTCTGTGGGCTGTCACCTCCTGCCCGTCCTGGTGAAGGAGCCAGAGCCGGACGCATTTCTTGGCAGCAGAGGTGGAATTACAGTGCTGTAAGGCTGGCGTGGGCTCACGACCAGAGTCAGGTTCATGGTCATTAATACCACTCAAGTCTGTCATCTGCAGGCACTGCCGGGGCTTGTGTGGTGCAGGGCAAATTCACTGATCTCCTGCTGCCGGTGCCTTAAAACCAGAAGTTTCTCAGAAATTAGAAGGCTGCTTACCTCGGGTGCACTCTTCTCTGCTGCTCTGCGCATCCCGTCATCAGACTAATTAAAAGCAGGTGCATGTCAGCTGCAAGATGCCACTGTTTATTGTCCCTTGTCTATCCTCCGGCATTCCTGAAAAATGAGGAGGGCAGCTAATGTGGATGCTACCTCAGGTGCACACCGAGTTAACTCTGCCGTGCCCGACTGATAACAAAATCCAGAGGCAGTACCCGAATGCTCCATCCCGAGCTCCATGGGTGCGCCCAGGCTGAGCTGTGCTGCATGGCTGTGATCCTGTGTGAGTGCAAACCTCAGCACACCGCGACAGAAGGCAGTCACTGAGGGGTGCCAGTGACACAGGCAGTGACAGGACTGTCTCCTACCACCTCCCAAATAACCGAGGAGCCAAAATGGCATTTCTGTGTTTTCCAGCACAATGTAAGAGGACAAGAGCCCAGGGCTGCAGGGAGGTCCCCAAGTGCTGGAGAGGTGGACACACAGCTACCTGGGGCGTGACCGAAATGACACAGGTGGAAAGAGAAGTGTGACACAGCACCAGTGCGAAGCAGTAATGTTCTCCTGTTTCATCATCCTGAAATATCCCAGAATCTGCTGTCAGTCAGGACCAGCTTCCCAGGGTTCCTGCTTTTAACATCACACAAATATTTTCATCATCTCTTCCATCACCTTAACAAAGAAAAAAACCTCAAGACCTTTGGTTTATTTTTTTTTTTTTCCAATCTTAACAAAGAAAATGCCTCATCTCAATGCCAGGCTGTACTTTATTTCGACTCCCTCTCTCCCCATGCACAGCCTTAACTTCCCCCCGCAGCCCCCCGTTCAGCAGTGCAACTAAACTGACAGCTCCATCTTTCTCCTTCCCTCTATTTATTAGAGGAGATGTGGAGGCCTCCATCACACGGGGGAGGAAAAGTGAAAATGTAATTGTGAGAGGAGCACAGCACATTTTTCACCTTGGTTCGAGCACTCTCTTTTATCTTTCTGTGCATAAATTATCCACCTCTGCCCATCCACTTTGCACCTCCAGTGTTGCTTGCGCATCCTGATGATAAAAATAGCTGAGTAACTCTTGTTGATAGAAGATCTGAAAAAGAGTGTCAGTGGGAGTGTGACTGCCCTATTTTTGGTTAATTAAAATGTGAATGTTTCCTCTGCTTCAAGCCCTTTGTGATTTCATTTCTTTCCTTCCAAAATACTGAGCTTAGAGCTTTACATGTGTGTGTTAAGATGGGGGGCCCCTATCCAGCAGGACCCAATGCCTCTCCCCAGAGGGGCACAGAGCCCCGGGGCCGGGGCTGGCAGCAGTGTGGGGTCTCTGTCCCACCCCAGTCCCTGCCGGTCCCCATGGAAAGTGGCTCAGGAAGGCACCCAGGGGTTGAGCATCACCAAGGGTGGTAGTTTGCTTGTGTGTAGCCCCTTTATTTCATGTGGAGTAGGACATTTCTCAGTGCTAGTTCAGCTGGCCGAAAGCATTCCTCAGCTGTAATTCTGATACTGAATAAGGAATCTGGGTTCTGGTCCCAAACCAGGTGACTGACCTGCCTGGCCAGGGTAGCAGCTGGAGAGCCTCACGTAAAGTGATAATCCAGCACTTGGCAGGCTGCTGTAGGAACTGTTACAGATTTGCTGTCATATTAGCGAACTCGAGTTTTCATTTCCAGCATCTTGCTATGCAGATGGTCTTTCAACTGTGGTTGCATCTAAACAGGAACCCAGGTGGCTGAAAATCAGCTGGGTTCACAGCGAGGCTTTGAACCTGACAACGTGCCTGGCGTGCTTTCAATGCGTTGGTCTGTGCTGGGACCACATCAGCTGGTGTTAGATTTGAGGCTGCTGCACGTATGCACTGTTCCTGTTTCTGCAGTTTTTAATAGGTCTGGACCAATGTGGCATTTTGTCCTGAAAGGAAACAAGACAACAACAAAAAGAAAAAAAAAAAAAAGAGAGAGAAGGAAGACATTGCTTATCAAGCAATAGTCCTTTTTGTAAAATGAGAAGTGAATGATAAAAAGAAGTACTGGGAACTCAGACAAACCTGCATGAAACCGAAAATCCTTGTTCTCTTCAGCCACGAGCCCAGCATATCAGAGGGCAGCACATTTCAGCAACATTATGGACAAGTTCCATCACAGAGAAATTAATAATAGAGTAATACAAAGAGTAAAGTCCAAGACTTCAAAAGGAATTGAAAAATCTGTGTTTCAAGTCAGAAACCTATTTCTGGATAACAGGACTGTAAAGGAGATTTTTAAGATTTTCTTCTTTTATTACTCTTCTTCTGTACCTGCACATTCCTCCAAAACACCTGGTCTCAGCCTGGCTGAGGCAGGTTGTGCTAGAAGAAGCTCCTAGCCAAATCAGAAGTGCAGTTCTTGGTATCTGCAGTCTCGGATGTGCAGAGGCACAAGTGTTTTACAGATCATGTGTAACAGACTGACAACACCTTCCTCTTAGTTTCCTCTTCGTTTGCACATTCCCACCTTGATTCCTTAATAGTGTGGCCCGTTTCACCCGAATTTAGCAGGAGATTTGTGCTTTCTGCTTATGTGGATAAGAGACTTTTGTCTTCTATGTATTTTCAGTCAGCAGCTTCAGATGAGTCATTTACTTATGACAAACTGCAATGCTATTAACAACATTTGATAAAGTATAACAGGAATCACACGTCTTCACAGTTCCCGGGCAGGAGGAAAATGAATCCTATTTGCACTTATGGGACAACATGAGGAAGCATCTTATGAGAGTGCACATTACAGAACTGCAAGGCATTGGTGTTATGGCAATATTTCAGTGCAGACTTTTACACTCAGCTTTAATGATGGTGTCAACTCAAGCATCATTGTTAAACAATCTAATCAGGTCTCTTAAACAGCTCATTTTGAGGAAAATTGCAAGTTTCAATGTAGGGACGAGCCAAAAAAAAAAAAAAAAGCTTAATTGGAAATCTAGAGAATGTACATTATGAATGGGTTGAAGAAAAGCTATCAATTTTTTGAAAATGTGTAGTTTTTAAAAACAAAAACAAAAATGTTTCATCTATCATTTACATCTCAGAGCATAACCTGAATTTTTGTGTCTTTGGCTTTCTGGCTGACAAACACAGGTTCAGCTGACTGCTGGATCTGAAGTCTGGGAGAAATTTCCTTGCAGAAAGGTAGTGTGACCTTTGGAGTCTTTTTCTGTCAATTCAGAGGCTGCTCAGCATCATTCTTCAATTGGGGTCAAGAGGCTATAGCCTGGATGACCTGCTGGAGCAATCCTTCTTGGTGTGCAGGAGATGTCTGCTAAAAAAACCTCTTTGCTTTTGCTATTGCTTTCTTTATGCTTTCTTATTTCAGACATATCTTCTGCAAAGGAGCAGGAAGTTTCAGTCTTGAGAAGGATTTGAAAGGTAGAGGTTTCTGTAGTCTTATGTGTTCACTACTCATGCACATCAGGGTTTGCTGAGATGCTAAAAAGAAAGGTATGGGGCAGGTGGCAGCACTGGAGAAGCCAAAACACCCAGAAGATGGAAAGCAGCTGTGGCCTGTGAGTAAAGGTGAGCCAGAGTAACATGCTATTTATTTCTCGCTGGAAGTAGTCAGAAGTATCATTTTATATTTTGCCACACTCCTACACCTGCTGCGAAGTGTAGGTGCCAGGTCCCCTGATGCAGTGCCTCAAATTCCTTCAGATGGAAAGACTGAGAGGACTTCAAACCATGCTTTGAAAACTTACAGAACTGCAAAATTTATACTAATTAGGAAAAAAAAAAAACAAAACACAAAGCCTCTCTAGTGGAACCACGTTCTGTGCCTTCCTTCCTTCATAGCATATGTAGAAGTGTTTTTGCTCTTTTATTTAGAGATGTCTGGCTGATTGGACATTTTACTGCACAATATAATAATTATGCAAACACATGTATAGAACTTATATTTACAATGTCATTTTATTTTGTAAATGCTCATATTTTTATTTCTTTCATATTCTAAAAACAAAATATTTTGAAAGAAAATTAAGAATGACTTTATAGAAAGAACATAACACCGTGCATCCTTCTAGCAAGATTTTTTAAATCAAAATAAAAAATTGTCTTTATTTTCCACTTTATTGTGTGACAAAACCTTCTCTTTGCTGCATTCTCAAGAGAACCGGTGTTCATTCGAGTAAGGTTTTACTCCTAGTCTCTCCAGATAAATATATTATAAGAATTCTTAGAATAGACTCTTACTCCCTCAGACAACGACAATATAGTGGGGAAAAATAGCCAGAGAAAATTTGTCAGAAGGGCAATTTTCAGCTAAGGAACACGGTAATATTAATCTGTGCTCTAAAAGTCAAGTGTACTTACTGCTTGCTTATTGTTCTGCATTGCATGTCCTGAGGTTGCTATCAATTTAAGTCCTGTGTTTTTGAAAAACCAGAGGGAAATAAAGTAGGTTTACAAGCATCAGGAATTCAGGGTCATCAAACAGGTAAGTCCAATTATTCCTGCTCTTAGATCTCCTCCCTATGCACACGAACATTTTTCAGAATAAGGACTCTGCTTTAAAAGAGACCCAACTAATTTACAACAGAGGAAAAGCAGGTCTTCAGAAAGCTTTCCAGATGACTGTGCCTCATTCCATCTGAATGAGCCGTGTACAGAAGCCAGTTATTAAAATACCTGTTTGTATTGGAAGTACTTGTTCAGAGTTTGGGACTGTCAACTTCTTGGTACTTCATGAATGCAAAAGAAAAACTGTTTTTAACAAAATAGCTGAAACTTACTGTGGTTCTCTTTGTAGCCTGACTGTTTTAGTAATCTGTGTATTTACCCATGTATGGGTTTTATTGAATGAAGAAAAGCAAACAGTAAGTTAAACACGGCTACACAGGCAGAAAATGTATCCTTCCTTCTCCTCCTTTAATTAAATAATTGATCCAGATGCACCTCCATCTGTCCCCCACCCCCCAGCCACTGTTTCACACGATCCAGTCTCTCAGGTACAGGACAGAACAGTAATATAGCCTTATCCCTAAGAGGGACCAAGTCTGTTTATTCAAACGTTAAACTCATCTATCTCATAAAGCAATGAACTCCTGGACTAAAAATCATTCCTAGAGATCATTTCCTATGTGAAAATATTTGTTAAAACCCAGAGACTTAACCAGGCCAAGCATGGTTATGACCGATTTGGACTAATGCTAGTTTTCAAAGTTGAGAAACATTTTGAGACTAATCCTCACAGTATTTACTCTGCATCTCATAAGACCGTTTACCCTGGGGAAGGCTTAACTGAGCAAGAATTTGTGGAATACTCTGAGAATAATTCTCCTGTTCACACTCTCCTTAATAACGCAGGCAGTGATGCAGAAGAGTAGGATTATTCTAGACAGTTCCCAAGAAAATGCTTGTACATGCTAATGAGGAAAAAAAGAAAGCACCGGTGTTGTTCAGTCTAGAGGCAAGAATCCCGAGGAGGGACATGAGAAGTCTTTAATTATGTAAAAGCATATTGCACAGAACAAAGCATTAAGCCGTTATCCATGTCCACTCAGGGCAGTGTGAAAACAGATAGGCTCAAATTGCAGCAAAGGAGAATTCTTTAGTTATTAATAAATGTTTTCTGCTGTATTTAAGAGCACTTGGGCACTGGCACAATTTGCCCATGGAGGCTGTGTCTCTGCACTGCTGCTTGGAGAGCAGGATGGGCGATGGTTCAGATCTGTGTAATCCCACCGAGAATATGAGGTGCTTTAGGGGTTTAAGTCCCTTTCAGTCCCTTATCCTACTAATATCTGACTTTTATTTCTCCTTGTTTTAGTAATATGTTTAGTAGTTGAACGTGATCAGAGATTTAAAGATCCTTAACTCATGTAAGTATTAATTAATGAAGATTTGGGACAATCCTGTGAGGCTACTATTCCCATTTTACAGATGGGGAAGCTAAATAAGGCAGATAAAGTGCTCAGGGTTGCACACAGATGCTGTGCTTTCAATTGAGCCCAGGAGTGCTGACTCCTCTGCTTTTCACATCCTCACTACCAGACACATTTATTTTCCTGTTACTACCTCTGCAAAATAGTCCCTTACTCACTGTCCAGAAAGGGCTTTCTCCTCCTTAGAGTGATAAAGTAGTGATCTGAAATCTGAGCAGAGCTCACCTCTGAAGGAAAGGAGTAAATGAACCTGATGGGCAGGATAAGGCTAAGCCTACAGGGAAGCAGTGAATAATTTCTTGTGAACTACAGCAAAAGGAAGAAATACAGAAACGACCAGAAAAAAGGAAGTATTGCTGCTAAGTTGGGTGTCCTTTTAAGTACAGTCTTTCTGTGTCTTGGAGGATTTTTATATAGTATATTTTTTAAGAGCATACCAATAATAGTCATAAAATATTAACTTTTAAAAACATCCCTTTTGTATACATCTTCATGTTTTTAACTGCTTATTTTATTTTGTTTCCTTTCTTGGAAGTATTCCCAAGAGGAAAATTGATGTTTTATACCTTCCTGGGAGCAGCCACCTCAGCAGTCAAACAATCATTTTCCACTTGATGCTTCAGCCATGCATAATAGTAACAACAACAATACCACAAAGGGAACTTTTCCTTTACATGCCTAGTTTCAGCCTGCTTAAGACTCATTTTTCACTGTTCATTGGTTTGCCTACCTCCTATAACCCAGCTTCATCACCTCCAGGAAACCTACACCACAAATGTGGATAAAAAGTCTTAAGCTTAATTTTGCCATTTACCAGATTTGTTAATGCCAAAGTCAGCTTGGGTTACTCTACATGACTGTTCAGTTATCTTAGTAAAACATTTGATTATATTTGATTTACATATTTATATTATAAATATTATATATGATATAAATATTATAATTATTATTTTTTAACATTTTATTATATTTATTATATTACCTTACAGGTGAAATGGAACAAATTCAAACCCTGAACCTTACAAATTTGTTGAGGACTTTTGGTATTGAAAAACAAAACAAAACAAAACATTCTGCCACAGCAAGTGCCTGTTGACCTTTGTAGACTTGAAGTGCTTTGTAAGGTGACTTAGTGGTGACCAGAACTGGAAAATGTTCTTCTACCACACCTGAATCAAGAAAGCAGCTGTGATAAGTATAACATGTATAAAATTTTGGCTGGCTACTAAAGATGGAACATGTAAGTAAAAAATCTAAAATTGCAGAAAAAGCAATTTGCAGTTTCTGAAGGTCTGAGCTGGGATGACATCGTGGCTCTCCCTGCTTTGCTCGGTGCTGCATATTTCTCTTTTGTCCAGATCTGGCTGAAGAGCAGACAAGACAAAGCCGTCTATTCATTCTTTATAATGTCTTTTTTCCACTTTTCATGATACAGTGATTTCCTCAGCTATGCTAAGTGGCCATCACTTCAAGCACCCGATTTCTTACATTTTCCAGCAGAGCTGTGAGCAAGGAAGTAGCAAGGCAAGAGGAAGAAAAGGCAATGCACAAGGCGTATCACCAACAGCTCGTTTCAGAAGCTCAGTGAGCAGAATCTGTTAATGCAACTGGAAAACTTCTTAGAGGGAAAGAAATAATTTTGATATGCTTTAACCAGCTGTTGGAAGGGAGTGGACTTGAAAAATAAATGGAAAAAAAATAAAAATTAAACCTGCACTTTTTACAAATATGCAATTTCCCACTGTGGGGAAAAGGCAAGTTCTGCTCCTCTTCTGGGCTGTGTGTGAGCTCACCACCTGGATGTCATCTGGCCCACACCACCCAGCATCTGCAGTGTAGTGGGGTTGTAACAGGGCCAGGGAGACCAGTATCTCATTCTTCCTAAAGGCTCTGTTATCCCATTTCCTCTAACAGGTCTAGGCTGTCATCTTGCTGCTAAGCTAAAGGTTAATTGGTAAAAAAGGGAGGTGATGTCACTGTCACCATTTAATGGCAATACACCTGAGCCAGTCCACCTCTGAAGGCAACACCCGCACCAAGCTGCTGTTGTCAGGAGTGCAAATGACAACGATCTGCATTGAAACTGTGCAAAGGTTTTGAAAATTTCACCGATCTTTCCCTGCACGGGAGAAACAGGCGCTATCGTGAATTCAGATCAATATGTAAAACAAGATTTCTGTTAACCCCTGCCCCGAGATGTGGCGTTCCTCATACCCATGCCTTGTCATTGCTCTCCCTCTTCTGTAGGAAAGCGAAAACCGTTCATTCCCCGTTTAACCCAGACATCTTGGTATGCATTTTTTTTTTTTCCTGTCAGGTAACAAATAATTAGATGGCTTCTTTCTTCCTATCCCTTATACCTCTTAACAAAGTAAGCAAGTCAAAAGGAAGCAGTTGGCACACATACATCTAAACAACCTTTGAAACTGCTGAACTCAATGGAATAATTGGACATGCTCTGGCAGCTGCGGATCATGATGGAGGGAACATGTACAGCACAGTTTATTCAGAAACTTCTTCATCTAAAACTAAGCAAAAAAAGGCTTTGGTTAGTGCAGCACAAACCTAGTTACAAAGAAGACAGCAGCTGCATTGAGCTGAATGCTATGGTTTTGTCCCCAAATAGCCCTCTTTCATGTGTTGCCATACATTCACTGACGCTAAATTGAATACACAGCTTGAGGGTTAAGTCATAGTCGTGTACAACTGTCTCTGGGATCCCACTGAGACCTTGATGTCATGAAGGGCATGGCACTGGGTGATAAACATGAGTTAGTGGGACCTCTGTTCAATTAATCTCCCATATCTGTACCTGAGTATAAAGGACCGTCCGATTGAATTTCCTCCATCCTTGCCTCCTCTGACTTGCTGCTCAGCCAAACAAGAAATCAATCCACATCCTTTATGTACTAAAAGCAAAATTATAGTTGCGACGTACATTAAAGCCATAAACTGCCACGACACCTTGAGGATCTCCAACGTGGTATTGCGATCCAATGTTATTGGAAGATTAATTTTATTTTATGAAAATAAGAATTAATTATGTTGGATCACTTTGTTAAAGTGATTGCGCTGTGGTTTAGTGGTTGACTGTACTCAAGTATTTGGAACTTAATTTGATATTGTATTCCCTACTACAGCCAGGAATATTACTAGTGGGAGATTTTATGAATAAAGATAAATTTGTAATAAACCATGGTACCTACTTAAAACCTCATTATCCCTATGCTGTTCTTTTCCTGGAAAGCTGCACATCAATTTTGGTGCTTGTTTCAGAAAACGCTGTGTTTTTTTTTTCACCTCTTATTCCCTTTGTACATCCCAGCTGGCACTCTGTAACTCTTGGGGGAGGAGGGATCAGAGACATGCAGATTGCAAGGAGGAAGGTAAGCATGAGCAGCCAGCGGAGCTTGGTGCAGCTCTTTGTAAGCAGAAGAGGAGAGCAGGAGGCATTCGGTTGGCGTGGGGCTGCAGCCCCCAGGCTTGGAGCAGGGCTGGCAGCACAGACCTCGGGACCCTCTGCTGTTGGAGAGTTCCCCACTTTTTGGCCGAGGTTTTTTCTTCAGGCCTTTCTGGGGCCCTGTTCCCTCTTTCTGCTGCTCTCCCAGGCACACAGGGCCACTGTCCCCCCAGGGCACACCGTCCACCCAACAGGGTGCTGCTGGGCTCCCTGTGTGCTGGGGGCACTGGGGCTTGCTGATTACTGGAGGTCTATCTGCTTGGAGTTAACATTTTTTTTTTTTTTTAATATGTCTATAAGCCACTAACAAGTTAAAAAATTCATGATATACTTCTTGCCCTTGTCAATCACACCATCAATCTGGTTATTCTCCCAGCACAAGGTCTAGTCAAAGCCTGTAAATTCCTCAGGCTAAACGTCCTGCTCCAGCTGAATTGTATTGGTTGCAAGAATAGAGGAGGGCAAGCAGAGAGGGATTAGGCTGCAAGGAGACCTGATTGCATACAGGTGTGCATTAAACCCTGAGGTTTGGGTGCAGCCTAGAAATATGGGAGGGTTACACTTAGGTCAGGTCTTTCAGGCCAGGGTTAGGTTTGATGTGATCCAGCGAGAGGGGTTTGGCAGAGAGCGACTTTAGGTGGGCTGTATTTTGGATTAAGATTTGAATCAGACAGGGCTGAAACCACGTTTGGTCATTCAGTGGTGCTCAGCCCAAGGGAGCTTTGCGCAGCCGGGGAGGGGACAGTGAGATGCTGTGAGCCAGGTAAGCCTTGGCTGGAGCCTTTTCACCTGAGCATGTCCTCGTCTCTGGGAGTCTCACTGGATGCTGTGTGTTTCTAAGTCATTTTGCTTCTGAAAACAGAGATTAAGCATTGTCTGGGCTGCTTTTCTCAATACTTTGGAAATCATTACCCTAGAAACAGTGTTAGCTTAAAGTGATTATGGATGTGGAGGTATGGAAGTCTCTCTTAAGCTGATTTCTATCATGACAAAGCTTGGTTCTCTGAAACCCTTTTTCTCTTCAGAATTGTCAGCCCTCATGTATCACGGCAGTACACAGTGTCTAAAAACACCATGGAGCTTCTTCATTTTAAGAGAGCCTGTCTAGTAAGCCTGGCATCAAAATTGCAATTTTTTCCTTGTGAGACTGGCAGCTGCCAGAGAACGTGATGTATCAGTCTGATTGT
Source organism: Anas platyrhynchos (assembly GCF_047663525.1). Lineage (NCBI taxonomy): Eukaryota > Metazoa > Chordata > Aves > Anseriformes > Anatidae > Anas > Anas platyrhynchos. The sequence continues at coordinate 40,691,386 of NC_092592.1, read as the reverse complement.
ACCTGGAAAATAAGTACTGAAAGGCTCTGCCTCTCATCTCCCTCCTGTGGCTGGTACTTACCAATGCTCTGCTGGAGAGCAGCCCTTGCTGAGCCGAGCAAATGGCACTCCGAGCTGCACCAGGGGCTGCTGGCATCTGGATAGATTGGGATCTTTCTGCTAAATGGAGCTTGAGAGGGCTTTGGGATGATCAGTATATGGGTTGTCATTTATGTGACCTACTTGACCCGGGATGCTCTTACGCAGCATCATGTAAAAACTGATAACAGATGTAGCAAAACTTCCCGCATAGTTGATAAATATGCATGTACTCCTTAGCCACATGGGGTTAGGAGAAATTTTATTCTGCACAAAGAATAAATCTGAAGCTAATTCTTTTGTTGTTAGTATTTTTGTTTTGTTTTTGAAAACTTGGGTTTAGAATTTAAAAAACATCTTTTGGCAGAATAAATACTTTTTTCTTTCTTTCTTTTTTTTTTTTTTTTCTGAACTTGTTTATACCTAGAACACAGATAAAGTCTCTGATTGAATCTGATTTTATTTACATTGGCTTCCCAACAAACAAGTTCCTCTGACTTTGAGAAACTGCTGCAGTCGTGGTTCTGGGCACGGTGAGGCTTGCTCCACCTGCTGCTTACAGACTCCTTGCCCTCAGTAGCTGCTTCTCAGTTTACCCTTCCAGTATTTGTGCTTTCATTCCACTTTCACAGCTTTGATGCTTTTTACTGTATTGAATTACACTTGCTTGCCTCTTGTAAAATGTTCTTTAAATATGTTATGCCAGGATTAAGCTGCTGAAATATAAGTATGAAATGTCACCATCAGCTCACTATCAGACAACTGTGGTGGAACACAATGTGCAAAATACTCGAGATCCCTGTCTGCTACTTGAGCAGCAATTTCTGCTGAGGAACTTCTTTGCCCACGAGTGCTCAGCTTTGTGCATTGCAGCTTCTCTGTTCCCTGCCGCATCAACTGGTGTAAGGGCTACCTGGGCTGCAGTGGGAGAAGAAGCAGTGGTTACAGTGTCATTGTTCAGTGAGAATACTCTAAGCTCAGGAATAAAATCTTTTCTTCCTTCAGCTGCAAAGGGCTTGCACTTCATCTTATCTTCAAGGCTAATTAAATCACAAAACAAGAAATTGAGCCAATTGCCATGTATTTAGTGCACTTGTACCTAATGAAAAACCTGAGCCATTGCAAGCAATCTAAAGAGAAACTTTTGAAGAATGATTCTTTCTCCTTCTCCCTGTGATGGGTTGTTTTAATACTGGAAGCTTGAGTGCTAAATGCTGAGTGCTGTTGCAGCTCTTATCCAACAGATACCTGACACTGAAGTTCGAACAGTGTTCATTTGAACAGGCTGGATTTCAGGAAGACATTGCTATTGACAGTTATCCCTTGCAAGTAATGTATTTTAGTTAATGGATAATTTTGCTGGGTATTTGTTTTGAAAAACATGTTGAATCTTCCAGGAATGTGGAACACTCCACCTGTTTCTGTTACGGCCCAGTGAAGTCAACTGAAAAATTCTGCCTACAGTAATCTCTTGCATATTTTCTTCTGGGAGGAAGAGGAAGGGCAAGGCAGCTTTCTGAACCTTACCACCAGTACTAAGTGCAGGTGAGGAATAAAAGACAAAGCCCACAATTTTCATGTAAATTGCTGATAATTAACAGCATCAAAATGTAGTGCCATGCAAAAAGCAGATAATCCAGCTGATGTCCTGTTGGTGGGAATGAGAAGGCATCACCCTACTGCTGCTCAGGCTAGGAGCACATGTAGACATAGACAATTCCAGGTGCAAGAATTGCTCAGTTTCAGTGCTGCTGAAAAGACCGAAGTGAGAACAATAATGTTGTCAAGCAGTATTATTGTTTAACAAAGCTGAAAATAATTCTTAAAAGGAGGCATTTTATACACAGCAATAGGCACTAATGTCCAATTTCTGAGGCAAGTCTGTGGCTATTCATGAGGCTATGCTGGAACAGTCAAGGACTTGGTGCTCTGTTTCTGGGGGCTCATTCAAAATAAAAAGTGGAGGGGTGTTGAAATTCAGTCTGTTCATCCACTAATAAGTTTATTTTTGTCTTGGGCAGGTAAATGATCAGCCTGTTAAGTCAGACAATCTGAAAGATTCTGGCATTTATCAGTATGCAGGAAGTACTCCAGTTACTTAGAAGCACAGTAGTGTTATCTCCCATCTACTCCCCAGGCATATTTTTGCCTGAAAAGCTCTGTTTTTATCAGTAGCAGTTCTGTGTTGTGTCTCTGTGGTTACAGAAGACAGAGGCTGGATCAGAGTAGAGGGAGCATATCTGGGTGCCGTTTGACTGCTGTGCTAGGGATTGTTGCCTATTGACTATGCAGAAGAGCACATTTGTTTGGCTTTTCAGATTGTAACTCAAATTAAAATAGAGTATTCCCATTCAAACTTCAAAGGGGGTCAGTTGCCCTGAATTACTGAGACTGTCATAGTTCAGTCCTCCGGCAGCACCTCAGCGTTGTCTGCACCAAGGCTCCTTGCTGCCTTTCTGACTTTATTGACAAGGAGGAGCACGGACCTGTCCCCAAACATAAACAAAACTGTGGCCATGTCTGAAGCAATGGTGTTATACGTACTGCAAATAGAAGCCTACTGAAGGTGAGGCTGCTCTGTAGTACAAAAAACTCCTGGAGTAATCTCTACATCATCCCTTCTCCATCCCTCATATCCGTTTGGTTTGTGCTAGAAAAACTTCTGGAGGAATCTAAAGCCCTTGGCTGTAACACTCATCTACAAGAGCACTTGAGGCAGCTGTGCTGTGCTAATGGGGCTGGGATTTGGCTGGTGGCTTTATTGCATGTATTTGGTGTTGATTAAATACAAGAGCATCTGATGGTGTTCCAAGGCAGTGGCTGTGTAACCTCCTTTGATTGCTGTCCTTATTATAATGAAGGATAAACTATCAGCTTATAAAACTCAGAAAAAGAAAGCAGTTGGGTCTATGTATGCAAAACCTCTGGAAAAATATTGAATAATATAGATCCTGTGGACTGTGTTAGGCTGCATAGCAATTAAATTTTAGTTTACTGTATCTGAACCAAAAATGATTGTTATAGATCGGAAAAGCGAGCAGTTCTTTATTCCTTTGGCAAAAGGACGGACTAAATCAAACACTCACAAAATGTGCTTTTAAATAGTTTTCATCCAGGACCATCCTAATTGAAATTACTAGTTAATAAATACCTTTTGAATTTTAAGTGGTGATGGGCAAGTACGAATTCAGGATGTATATTAATGAGGAAACTCCTCTTACATGGTTTGAAAGGACAAGCCTGGTTTTGTTTTGTCTTTGCAAGGACAAAGATGTGTTCATCTCATGGCTTCATTATGGTTGTGCAAGGTGTGACAGAAGCTTGACCTTTTCATCATTTTGTATTCTCCGTGAATCCCTTAGTTTCTCACTCATTCTCAAGGTATGGGCTTTCAGATACCAGGAAATTAAATGGCCTGCAGTAACTCAGCAGTGCAAAGTCAGAACTGGAATATTTATAACTTGTTTAGCCTGAAGTATACTCCAACCTTACTGAAGACCCAGCACCAGACTGAAGTAATAAGAACTATAATACATTGACATATTAATGAGGAACACTTAGAGAACTGCAACTCTTCCAAGCATCTCAGAATACCTAATTATGAAAAAAGATCAGTGAATGGAAATGTGAGAAACTGAGATGGGCTTCTGTGAGGAGGAGCAGTAGGAGAGTGGACAAATTTGATCCAGAGTCAAATAACTGGTATGACCCTCTCTGCTATGATTGGGGGCAGAATGCCTGCTGAAATAAAATGTGACTTGCCTGGGTAAAGACACAAGTCTTCTGGCACTGACATCCAGCTGCTCGATGGATCCAGCTGACCTGCTGCCTTTGCTGTTAGTTAAGGAACACAATGAGTGCCCTGTGGGGTCACAGCATGCAAAAGGGGCGATGGAGCACGGAGTGAGGTTTGGAGCTATGAGGGGCTTGGCGCTTGCTTAGAGCTGCTGGGGAGGAGCGATGGGCAGTGCCTGGGGCACACGTTCTGGGAGAAAGCAAGGTTAGCCCTGCCTGTGTTGGGTTTCTTGCCACAGAGCCTACTGCACAAAGGGAAATGCCTTTGCATTCATGCAGGCTGCCCACAAAGCCCTGGCATATGTCAGAAGTAGTCGTGCATGTGTTTTAGCACTAAGAGCAGTGTCTCACTGATGTTGCTTTGCTGCCTGCCATGGCTTCTCTGTTCCTTTTCTGCTGTCCCCTGGGCAGGTATCCACTCAGGCCTTATTTTGTGCAGAACTCGGCTCAGTCGGCTCTTGGAGGCATGTCTGGAGGAAAGCACTTAAGGCAGGTTTGCCCTGTGTAGTGACTGCAGAACTGCAGCATTTCAGGAACTGAAACAATTTGATAAAAACAGCTTTTTTTTCTTGCTTGGAGACAAAACTTTTATTGTAGCAAATGGAAATAAAATCAATATACATGGAAATGACCTGCATTTTGGGATCCTGGGTATTGTTGATTTAATACTATTTACTTAACGGCTTGGTAAATGTGTGGTTTGTCTCGATAGATTTTTGAAGAAAAGGGTAATGTTTTATAGTAAACAGTATAAAATTCAAGTGAAGGCATCTTAATCAACTCCTATAAAAATTAAATGAGCGATTGAACATGTCATAAGCTGAAGTCATATTTTATCATGCTACTCATTAATGCTGGAGCTTCTTTGGTGATGGCTTCATTAATATTCAGGAGGGTTTTAGTGCAGAAGTGCTCCATCCTTCTTGGGGTTGCTTCCTTCCTTGACTCCATCCAAAACACTGACCCTGTCCAGTCTCTTAGAAAAAGTAGATTTTTCTAAAGCTTCTGTTTAATGTAAGCGCACATAATGAAATTCAGGATTATGCAGAGATCTTATTATTCTGGGGGCTTCCTGTACCATTTTGCTGTGGAATATAATCAAGCTGCTCATATCTGCAGTGTTTGGGAAGGGCTTGGATGAGTCAGTCTAGGATATAATGCCACAGGACTGTAGGTATTTGGCCTGGTTCAGCTAATAGAGCCAATTTAAGGAGCATTTGGGCTGGTGAAGAAGGTTATTAAACAGAGGTAGCCTGTTTGAAAGGTGCATCCCTCCTCGGAAGGCTGAGAGCCTCTGTCAGTAGCAGGGTTGGAAGCAGTGGGATTTTAAAGGCGGTGACCTGGGGCTTAGCAGAAACCTGAGTGTGTAGGTGTAAAGGTCTCTCAGCCTGGGGCAGGGAGGTCCTTGTGAGGAAGTCCCTGCCCTGTGGACAGGGTCCTTGTGGCATCCATGGTCTGGGAACACTCTGAAAAGCAGTTTATAAGGGGTTGCCAGGAAGGAGGTTTAATTTCTTTCTTAGACTGAGGAGGCAGGTTGGTAGCGCATAACTTCTCGGAGTATGGATATCTTTCCACTGAACATAAAATAAGACTGAATTATATATTGTTTCATGTATTTATTTTATAAAAGGCAAAAAAGTGTACTGGAAGATCAAGTACCTGTCTTCAGTGAAGAAATCTCTAGTAAGAAATTTGTAGATGAATGTCTTCCTAGCTTCCGTAGCAGTGGTAACAGTGAATGACAAATACAACTTCCAAATGAATACATTTGCGTCCATATTTATTGCAGGCAATCTTGAAATATCCCGAAGCAAAAGAGGCTCATGTTGTGAAAAAGAGACATTAAGGTGACATTGGTAAGCAAAGCAGTGGCTTCCTTATGAAAAGTGTGAAGTGCTGGGGGCAAACACAAGAACTTCAGCGCAGTGTTTGTGGGAGGGAAATGTGCTGCAAGCGTGCTCCAGCAGGCAGCGGGCTACCAGGTGTCCCACTGGGAAGGGGAGAAACCTCTGAGCCCTGCTTTTATTTGTGTTTGTGCTGATGAGATTTGGCTCCTCTGGAGAGAACGGTGCTGTCGTTCACTTGCAGTGACATTCATGCAAAGGTGGCTTTCCCAACTAGCTAAACCGATGCTGTTGAGTTCAAGCTTAGAGGTAGTTCTCATTCATGGTTTTTCTCCTTTTCTCTCCCCCTGGTATTTCTCAGCTACTCCATGCAATATTTTATCACTGCCTTTTCATCAAGGTTTCTTCTACAGCAATAACTAATTGAACACATGGCTGTTGGATTATTTTTTTTTTCCAGAGCTGGGTACCTCTAAGAGTTAGATAGCGGGGAAGCCTTCACAGTAAGGACGTGGCTTTATTATAACCAGAGTTCATAGCAGCGCCGAGCAGCTGAGAGCTGCGAGGAGGAGGATGCTGAGAAATACATGCCAAGTTGCTTGATGTTCCTTTCCCAAATGTCTTCTAATTTTAAACACTTAAATAATTGACTATTTATAAATGTTTCAATGGAAAAATCCCCAAGCTCAGTGACAGATGGTCAATCGCACCTTGAATGAGATGATTATTGTAACAGTCAGCGCAGATCTCTGAATAATGCCTTTCCCACTGACTCCGGTGTTGCTTATTTGGGTCATGCTGAAAATAGCCTTAGCTAAAAGGTGTATGAAGCATCTGCCAAAGCATGTAATCTGTCTCTGTTTCAGCCCTCCTAAGTAAATACACTTGAACATTGAGATGGCAACGAAGTAGATGAATACAAATGTTCAGAGTCAACTTCTTTTGGCAGGAGTGATGATTTATTTTTTTTTTAATAAACTCTCCCCCCTTGAATCTGCATTTGTTGTTCCTCTTTGGTGGAAAATAAGAGTAACTTGTAGAAGATCTCTACCTCTCATCAAGGAAAACACTCAGCTCCCTCTCCCTTGTCAATACATAAGAACAAATGGTTCTGCAGAAGTTAACTTCTGGGGGTTTGTTTTTTAGCATTGTATCGTGAGGTGATGTTGATGGTTCTCTTGTCAAGGCAGTAAGCAGAGAGTCATACATCTTATAGTAAAGAGATGTTAAAGAAATTCATTCACTGTGCCAACATGAATTGTGACTCATTTCAGCCTCCTGAGCTGAGGTTAGCAGTGCTGAATTCCTGCTGTATCCCAATTTCATTTGTAAATCCTCTCTTTTATGCAATTTGCTGAAGCCCTGAAGACAACCTATTCATTAACTCTTTGAAATAGGATATTAAAATGTCAAAGTCAATCATAAAGCTGACAGAATTGCAAAGATAACCATTTCCTTATCAAACACACCCAGAATTAAATGATCTGTGCATCCTCAGATCAGTCCTGCCGGTGCCGAGTGTTCTTCGCTCCCTCTGCGTGCGGGAGGTTTCTGGTCTCACTGGGCCTGATGGGGTGTGCTGGGGGTTATAAAGGTGGACCCCCATTCCATGGAAAGATCACATTCGAGCAGGGAGCCCTGCCGTGCACTCGTTTAGACTACCTTGCCATGTCGGTGATACTGAGGGCTTCTTTTGCTACTCCACATCCTCTGGATTTTCCAAAAGTAGTTGAAGTGGTGTGAAGCTTCACAGAGCAGCTGCATACCTAAAATCCATTCTTTTGAGCACTGTAGAAGAGAAAACTTCCTGCCTCGTAATTTCTCTCCGTATTTACGGCTCAGCCCTCGCCACCCGGGCAGGCATTGCACAGCTCAGCTCAGTGCAGGGATGTTGAGCAAGCTGGGGCAGCCTCTTGCTGTGGGGGTCCCTTTTCTGCTGTCCCGTGGCTGGGGTCAGGCAGCCCCTGCCCCTGGGGCCAGTGCCTCCTGCAGCCCCAGGCACCGCGGCGCTGATGCGCTCCTGCGCTGGAAGCTCTGGCTGGAAGCTCCCCAGTGCTGCTGTCTGATGTCAGCAGCTATTTTTAGTGCTAGCGAGGAGTTCGGAGTGCTGTCTGCATTGTAAATTCAGTCCTTGCCTGGTTTTGTGCGCTGCAATGTCCCGTGTTACGTGAGTTGGCGTGGGCTACAGTGGAGAAGGCAGGCTCCTGAGCGCCAGGCCTTGAACTGTGAACAAAATTTTCTTTGCACTTGCTGCAGGAAGTGGTTGAACACTTTCCAAGCCTGAAATGAGAAACAAAGGTAATAGCATCCCTGTTTTCTGAAAAGACAGAGTCATCGTCTGTCAGACTGAAGAGTGCATTGACTGCATCATTTCCCCCTTTTTGTGGTTACTCAGCTGTCTTTGTTAAGGACAATTTTTGAGTGGCTCAGATTTTAATACCCTGCCACATGCTATCCTGTAATTCCTGCTCTTTGGAGAACCTGTGCTAAATTATGCATAAACGCCCATGCACTCCGTGGCAGCCAGCAGTACTATTTTGCTTGCAAAGAAGCTTCTAAGTTCTGTGAATGAAATTTCCGGGGTGAGTGCTGGTGGCATTTAACTGGCATTTAACAGGAATTACCTTTACGACCACATCCCAGTCCATAAAATGGATATAAACCTTTGTCTATTTCTATTAACTTGTGCAGTGAGTGAATTGGGGAGACAAATTGTATTCAGCAGCTCCAGTTTGTCATGCCCCTCTTTCATCATTTTTGTTTCCTTCTGTGTTTGCCGCTTTATTGCCTCAGCTGAAGTTTCTTTATTGCGACTGGGACGGAGTGGACGGTGTGTGACAGCCATTAGCCGAGTTTCCGAACGAGCGAGTTTTCAGATGGTGGCAGTATAAGACATTAAATAGAGTGGCCTCTTCTGCTGGGAGAGCCGTTCCTCTCCTCTCACACCTCCTCGGGAGCTGCTGGCAGCCAGCAGTGCTGGTGGCTGTGGCTGCGGAGAGGCACCGGGGACTCACGGCTGTGTCCCTGTGCCAGGAGGGGCTTGCAGGGGAAGACAGCTGCAACTCAACCCAGTCCCCTTTCACTCTGGAAAGCAGGAATTTGGGGCTTGCTGTTGCTAGCAGCGGATTGGTACCTGAGTCTGGGTGGGTTGCATGGGCCAGCGTGTGCATCTCTGAGCTGGGATATCGGCGGTTACACAAATCCTCAGATGCATTCCTCACGGTGAGGAGGAGGACACGAGCATACAGATTGCCATCCCTTCTGCAAAGCCCACACATGGGGTAAGAACAGGTGTTAAGCATCCCAAGCTATGCGTAAGGGCAAGGTCATGTCCATAGCCAGAAACCAGTTTTTACTATACTTAAATTGCAGGATTATTGCTATGTACCCCTGGGGATAAGCCAGGATGTGAATTACAGCTTTATTTCTGGGCCCAGTGAGCCAGGGGGACCATCCTGACCCACAGGCTGCCGAGTCTGCTGTTTTTGCTCTGCACAAAACAAACTAATTGTGCGGGGTGGAACCACTTGGAGCAGAAATAATGCCACTGGTCTAAAAGCTTTGTGCAGAGCTAACACTGAGGTACATCTAGGATTTTTCCTCTGCCAGGCTCTAGCTGCCAACAAGGAGTTTCTTTCTCCCTCAGTGAAAACCAACCCAAAGCAGGTGTTTTCTCAGTCCAGTTTTCCAAATCAGTCTTAAATTTCTTGCTTTCAAGTATTTTGAAGATGTATTTTGTAACTATTCATACATGTTTATCTACAAAATCAGTGTAGCATGCCAGCAGCGCAGCTCACAAGCCATGACATGGCATGCTGCAGCTGCAAGTCCTTGCCAATGTGGAAACGAGGCCAAGACAGCCAAAGGTGCTGTCCCCAGGTATATGCTGAGTTTTGGGCACCTTTTAAAGCTCTGAGGTTGAGCACAGCTAACTTTAGTGTTATGGCTATTCCCACTGAAGCTGACAGCACGTCTGGAGAGAGGAGAGAATCGCAGTGTGTGAAAATAATTCCAGGATGGGGAGATAATGGCCCTATTTCTTGCAAAGCCGTGGAGCTCCTGGTATATTGCAGTGAAGCTGAAGGAGCAGATATATGTGGTCATAACAAAAAATGAGTAAGGAGTTAAGTGAGCATAAAAGCAAAACCCCTGGGTTTCTTGGCAGAAGTTTTCAGCAGGTCGATGCGATCCCTGTTCCACCGCGGTGACCTTCAGGGCTGCGCTCCCTGCGCGAGCTGGGGACTGCTGAGCGATCACCCGTGTGGCCTGCCTGCTGCCGGGGTATTTTTGGCTTTCAGTTTTGTCTCAATCACCGAAAGGTCAATAAACCGCTCATTTATTTTAGGAGCGAACGGTTCACTGAGCTGACAAACCTCACGTCTCTCAGTGCTGCAACATAATAGGACTTCATCTGCCTTGCAGTACTCTCGCAGATCTAGATTTGTAGCTCTTGAAGTAAAGTGGACACAAGTTGGCTACCCATTAATGGAAATTTAACCTTTTTCCCCTTAATTTTCCTTATTTTTCCAAATGGGAATATTTCCAGAAATACGCTCGCAGTGCTGCATCAGTCCACCTCTGTCACTCTTTCAGATATCAACAGAGTTGATTCAGGACACTTTTTTTTTTTTAATGGTCTTTTATGACCATTGTATGAGCAAGCCCCAAATCTTCTGCAATTAAACCAAGCTGTCCAAATATGAAATTCTGAAGGATGAAGAAAAGGACAGTAATTTACTGTGTGTGTGTGAGGGGTGGTGGAGGTGGAATCTGTCCTATTTTAGACTGAGTAAGGTAATGCCCCTGGAGCTTCTTCAGGTCATTATGGTTTCTTTTCTTATAAATAAAAAGAGGTGTAGTACACAAATAATGCATGAACAGGGAGGACAGCAAAGAAGCTCTTTCCTGCCCAGTCGTATTGAGATGGTTTCCTTGCTCTCCTAAATGGAGATTATAGTAGGATGTCCAATAGTAGGAGGCACGGTTTGGGTAATGGTTGCCATAACCAGGGTTGTATCATTTAAATGATTAAACTATTGATAAATGGTTAAGTTATTTTAAAGTACAGCTTAAAACTGTATTTTAAATTGCCTAGTTATGTCATTGTAAGGGAAATTAATAGGACATTTACTTACGGGTTGTGCAGAACCCAAACACTGGAAGGAGCACAACTGATGGACCTCTTGGCTGAGCAGTTGTTGGAATATCCTGAGCCAATGTGGCTGCTGTTTAAAAACACAAAACCACCAAAACCAGATGGTCAATGCTGCCTAATTTAAAGCACATCTAATTTTCCCACTGGCTTTTTGGAGCCTAAATGCCAGTGAACATATTGAGCATTACAGAGACATAAAAAAGGTTTTAAAATTTACAGTAAAAATAACTTGTGGAGAAATATTAATAAAGATCCTTGATTCATTAACAAGATCCATGGCTTAAATTTCAGCTTACACAGTGATAAATAAGAGGAAAGTAGTCAGGAGTGCTAGGATGGCTGTGGACGGAGCTGTTGTCCATGGATAAGGATGTGAGATTAACTGGAAAGCAGCCTTGGACTTTTCACTATGGCTATTTCAGATGGATCTCTGCCCAACTGGTGAATCAATTTCCAGACTGACAGAGAAGCTTAGTGCCCTTGCCTTCATACCAGATAAATGGATTGATTCAAGAAAAAGTTAGAATACTTGGGATGAAATGCTTTGTTTTTGGTTTAAAAATAGCGGAACAGAAAAGCAACAAGAGTTAACAGAAGAGAGTTCTATAAAGAATGTCTTTAAAGGCTTAACTTAATGTACTTCAGAGCAAACTCTGAGCACCAGAAAGTACATGGAAAACAAATCTAATTTTAAAATAACCAAGATAAACCCATAAAGCTGATCCTATCAAGCTTCATTTCAGTTGTGGAATAAAATGCAGAGCTATTTTAACAGATGTAGCTCTGAGCACGTGACAAAAGCGTGTTGATTGAATGCATAATCAGCACTGGATCAGACAGAAGTGGAATTGGTGGAGATTCCAATAACCTTCAGGAATTCCTACTTAAGACACTTAAGCAATATTTTTCTGAAGGCGACAAAACCAAGCAAAGAGATGTAAACTGGAGTTGTGCAGCACAACCTGTCTGGACGTCAGAGAGTGCTTCATTTGTGCTGTGCCGTGCCGCAGCCCTGGCACAGGCTGCAGAGCTTGGGGGGCTCTTCCTTGGGGTTCTCCCAAAGCTGCCTGCATGTGGGGCTGGGCACCCTGCTCGGGGGGGCAGAGGGAAGCAGAGGTCCCTGCCACCTCCTCCATTCCGTGGCTCTGTAAGTCTCATTGGCCTCGGATCCAGGTAACCAGTACCTCCTAGTTTATCTATATCCAATGCTTCTCCAAAGGTCCAAGAGAAATGATGCATCTTATCAAGGAGGAAACTGCACAGGACAAGAATTCTCACGTGAAGCCTCTTTCACCTTCCAACTATGAAATTTATTATAAGAAAACTTCATAAGTAAACACTTTTTCCTGTAACTTTTGAGGCCTGCCTTTCAGCTCGGCTGCTAGTTGGCGATACCTCTCCTTGCCACATACACTCCTGTGCTTACAGGAACAGTACCTGAGACACTGCCAGAGCTCCCTGCCACCCGCCTCCCCGTGCCATGGCACCAGCAGTTTCCTATTGCACCTCTTCTGTTCTTTTCCCTGCCTTGTGGCTCAGGGAATGCTGTATTTGTGGCATGATGCTACCATACACAGCATAATGCCACGGCATCCTGCTGCGATAAGTATGCCCCCAGATAAGTGTCTTTACCATAGGTTAATTCATTAAAATGTACCTAATCTGCTGTGTGGCAGTCAGGGATAAGCACAGGTACAAAGACCAGGAACTCGCTTACTGTTGTAGTGTAGCATGAACAAAGATAAGAGATGCAGAGCTCCTGGTTTAATAGTTCTAACCTGAGTGCATCCAAATATACAGATCTTCCACTGAAAAGCAAATGAAATGGGACTAAATCAGCCCACCCACCAATTCCATGAGCAGGAAAAGAGGGGATAAATTTAATGAATTATATTCATTAAAAACTGAGAAGATAAGGGTAAACTGTGATTCTGTGAAACGGCCTCAAGTAGCACCTGGGGACATTTAGGTTGGATATTAGGAGAAATTTCTTTATTAAAAGGGTTGTGTGGGATTGGAATGGGCTGCCCTGGGAAGTGGCCGAGTCACCATCCCTGGAGGTCTTTAAGAAACATGCAGGTGTAGAGCTTAGTAGCAGGGTTTAGTGGTGGACTTGTCAGTACTAGGTTAAAGGTTGGACTAGGTGACCTTAGAGGGCTTTTCCAGACCAAGTGATTCTGTGAGAAAATATAAATTATTCTTAGGCAAAGGTACTTAAAGATGGATTTGTGTTGAGTGAGGGTTCACAGCATTTCTGTTCAAAATGAACCTGTCCTTGACAGTTTGGAGGACTTACATTAACTTGATATTTCTTTGGGCAAAATGGTCCAGAACAACAACAAAAAAAAAGTGGAATGAGCAGTCAGCTGTGCGTAGTCCAGAAGCTACAGACTTCATTAAGAGGTATATTGGTACCATACCAAGGAAACATTGCAAGTGTGTTTTACACTGATTTTCTATCGGGATAACTTTAAGCATGCTCCAAGTTACTCTCTGAACTTGGGCACGGGCTTCTGACTCGAAGCGATGCCACACAGTTCTGGCCACAGCTGCTGCTGGGAGCCACGAGCTGTTTGTATTTGGGATCCCTGTAGCAGTTACTTGAAGGAACATGAAAGGCAGGAGAGAAGACTGTACTTCTGCAGGTTCCTCCCAGGACCGTTAATTATCCATCTTTGTCACAGATGCACTGGCAGTTGTGCTTACGCAGTCAAGTTAATCGGCAAGGAAGAAAGGGAGGTTGTCAGAGCTGATGGAAAAGTTTTGGGACTAAGCTTGTTTGGCTGTTGCATTAGTAAGGTATGTAAATAGAGACTGTTACAGGATTTAATTGTTTTTACATAGCAGGTGACTCCAGAGGAGAACAGTTTGTTGGTTTTGTTTCACAACGTGGAACACTGAGCTTAAGGAAATGATGGGGAGTGAGGAATGGCTCGAGAGGCTCGTGCCAAGTGACATTTTCCACCTAAAAACCCTTCTCCTTTTATCAGTCTGTATTCACTGGGGATCATATCTCATGCAAAGTTTAAATGGAAAAGAATTCATTTTCTGTGTTTTAATTCTTGTAATCTATTTGCAATTCAGGCTATGCTGCTGCAATATGATTTTTTTCAGGTTGTGTTTGTTCCAGATGCGAGCATATAGCATGTGTGGTCTTCCCAGCGTGCTTTCTATCAGCACAAAGCTTTACCTCCCTCTATAGCTCCTTATTAGGTCTCTGCTTTATACTCATCACAATATATTATTATTTTTTTTTTTACATCTTTATACTCTTTTTTTTTTTTTTTTTCCTAACAAGACCTCTATTAGGAGCACATATTTTGGTGATCTTCCCCCCTCATTATATCCTGCCCAAGAGCCAGGGTCAGAGCTGGATGTGCCATCTTCCAAATGTGTCGCCTCTCCAGATGCGTTGCAAGCTGTGGTGTGTGCACGGGGAAGGTGTTGCTGAGAGGAATGCAGGATCAGCGGTACCTGCAACCCACTGCTTTGGAATACTAAACCCAGGTTAATAATTACGGAGGTCAAAAGAGGTGGGAAGGAGCAGAGCTGTGTTTATTGCAAGTAAGATGAAGCCAATAACACGGAAACCTTACAGGTCTGGGCCACGGCTGCTATTAATTAATCAGTCTGCTAACTCGCTGGAGGGCTGTGCAGCTGAACGCTCTCTTGAAAGGCTGTAAAGGATTTATTGCCCAGCTCCGAACCCGGGCTTTGTCTGGGTACCTGTAAGGCTGTTGAGGTCAGCAGGAGGGCAGATTTGCCTTGCTGTTTGGTGGTGATGGCCATCGCTGGACAGCGAGGGTTTGTGTTTAACCTCACTTTTGTGTCTGTACTTGGCTCTCCTGGTGGCCCTGTGGGAGATTGTGCCCTGGTGCCAGGGAGTGTGGGACACGGCTTGCAGTGAGAGCAATGTTTTCCTTGCCCCACTGTGCAGCTTGGCATCTGTTTAACCTTGTTCTTTGCAAAATCCATGTAAATCTCGCATTTTTCTATGTCTGCCTTAACTACAGGCTCTAACCTTGATCGAGCCATGCTATGTTTGTTTCACTTATGTGAACTAAGTGCTACTTTTACAGGTTTCTTATAGATGTATTATGTGCTTTGTATCTAAACACAATCCAATCTTACATATTTATGCAAGTCCTCAGGAATGCAAAGACTGAAAAATAAGACAAGAACTGATCGATCTGTTACACAAATTAAAAAAAAAAAAAAAAAAGTGTGGAAGGGAGATGAACAGAACGGCACAGGAAATACCGGGATTTGGAGATCTGGTTTTCTGAAGAAAACAGCTTACCCACAGAGGAAACCTATTTTACAGAGCTTGGAGAGTTATTAACATGGAAAACAAAGGATCATTATTTAACAAATTGAACTAATTTGACAAGGTAGGATTAGGACCCAATTGCCTTGCAGTGTTCAAATGACTTCCATCGCTGACAGATGTGCGAACAGAGCAGGGGGTGCTCTTGCTCTGGTGCCTGAGGATTTGGGGGCCGGTGGGAGCCAGAAGCAGCTGCTGGGGCCAGCCCCCCCTTCCCACATGGGGTGCTGTGTGTGGCACGGGGCGGCCCCAGCCGCAGGGCTCAGCTCTGCACCCAGGGCAGCTCCTGGGAGCGCAGCGAAGGGACAAAAGGGGAGGAAGGTGGAAGGCTTGAAAGTAATAAAGACTCCTAGCATATTGCTCTGAGGTGAAGCAAGAAGAGCGTGAGTGAAAAGGAGCTCACATCACAGGGAGAAATGGAAGACTGAACAGGCTGTGAGTGAGGTGAGACTGAGCAGTAGAGGGTCCAGATGGAGGTAATACAGGCTTTGGGGAGGAAAGCAGGGGCTTAGGGCTTGCTGTTCACAAGTTCATGCAGTTGCTGGCATCAGCTGGGGTTATGTGTCTGGGGGTGCAGGCTACGAGTGATGCTACTGGGTCAACAGAAAGGGGGTACTTGGCGGTGAGGTCCCCTTTTTCCTTGGGGGAGACAGGTCTATATGGATTGTATCTAAAATTTTTTAATTATAAGAAGCTAAAACCACAACAGACCCACAATAAAGAGTTTTGGGTGATAAACTGGCAGATAAATATTCATGAAATTAAAGTTAAAATATGCAGGAGCAGCAGGAGTTGGCTTTGTGTTTCCAAGCAGAAACGTCGGCCTGACCTGGCTGTAGCTCCAGGCTGCTCTGCTCTGCTCTCTGCTGCTGCCCATGACCTCAGGGCATGTTACGCCCTGGAGAAGTGACATGTCCCCAGGTCCTCTGAAGCTGTCCTTTCTGCTGAAGAGGAAAGAGGCCACTTCCTCTCTTAAAAGAATTGCTGTTGCTCATTTTCCTGCAGGATTGAGACCCTCTGTGCTGCGGGAGCAGAAAAAAAAACAAACACCAAACTGCATTTTATCACAGGAGCAGACTTTATAGTCCTGGATAAAGAAGCAGCAGACCTCTCAGGACTGAGAATGTGTAGCTCTGCAGTGTTGTCAGCGCCAGCTGACGTACTGCCATTAGAAGACGGTCAAAAGCCAGAGAGGATGCTTCAGAAAGCAGTTCAGCCTTCAAGTAGATTTCTCCTTCAACCCACGCCTACAGGGCTTAGCTTGGGCGAGCTGTGATGAACAACACCCTTGGGGCTGGTTGAAGGGCAGGTGAAGCCCACTTACTGCCTAACCTCTGCTCTTTTGAGTTTCCTTACGTGTAGGAAAACAGTCATACTGCACATGCAAAGTAAGGTTTCTATCAGACTAGGTAGTTAAATGCCAAGATTTTAAACTTTTATCTCAGGTCAGAAAAGAAGTCATTCCTTCAAGTAGAAAATAACCCTATGAATAAAACCATAAACCAGAGGAAGCTGTAGCTTATGGCAGAAATGTAGGGAATGGATGAAGAGTTAATACAAAATTTACCACTAGTCCTTCTCTGGGACTATGATTTTCACGAAAGTCCCAAATGTTTTTCCAATGTTTTATCCAAATTTGAGTCCAAGTTGACTCAAACTTTCTTTCCCCCTTGCCTCCCAAGATCCAACTCTTTTTGAACAAGGAATGCCCCAGTTTGAAATGCGCAAAGACACCTCTGATGGCCGTGCTGGTGGGTGCTCTTTGGGTGAGGTTCACCCTAATGGGTGTTGAGCCCACAGGAGCAGGTTGGAGCTGGAGATGTGCGCGGTGGGTGCTGGTGCTCAGCAGACCACCTCCTGATGCAGGTGTAACCCCTGCTCTTCCCCAAACCTCCCTTCCTTGTAAAGGCTGTGTTGGCACAAATTTTACATGACTGGGCAAATAGCCATGGCTGCACTTTGGACCGAAACGGGCCGTTTATTCCCTCTGCTTTGAGCTGCATTTCTGCTGGGTTCCCATGGAAACAGAAGCGTAGGCAAAGGCTGCGTGGAAGTCCCAGCCGTCGTTGTTTTATTGCACTGACTTTGTTTCTGCTGATGCGATGTTTGTTTCTGTAGAACCTCATTAGCGACTTACAGCTGCTGGCTGGGGGTGCCCTCTGACAACTGGCAGCATCCCTCCTGCCTGGGGAAGGGGCTGAGCAGAGCTCCTCGGCTCCAGCTGCAGGGAGACATCAAGGGGCTCCAAAATCCTGCATGGCTTTGGTGGTGTGGTGGCAGGCATGGGACATACGTTGTAAGAGCTCTGGGAAAATAACTTTTATTTTAAAAAAGGTGTCTTGCAACACTCAGTACCACCAAAACAGTGACACTAGTTTAAACCAACGTCTTCTACTGTGATTTCCAAACGATGCTGTCTCAGTTTGCCATCCAGCCTGTCCAAGTGCATGTCCTTTTTACCAGATGAGCAGTTTATAGTGGAGATGGGAATTAAAAAAAGTGAACAGCAACAATTTATTTATAAATTTATTTATATTTATAAATGGATTTATTCTAATACACATTACTCTGAAACAAAGGGTTGGATTACCAAGTTGGATATCTGTAGCAGAGTTTGAATCCAATATGAGTACCATTGAGGTAGAAACCAAATTGTACACAGAAATGAAATGATACTTGGAGTTATATGAGTCTTCTTCCCTTTGCACCGTCCTAGAACTGTTATTGAATAACTGAAGAAACTAACGCCATAATGGGTAGATTTTGGGGAACGCTGGTTTTCCTATTTTGTATGACTCAATTTCCTCTAAAATGAAGGATTTATTTCCCCAAAATATATTAACAGTATCTACATCAATAAGAAGACCACGATAGTGTGGATGAATAACTTCACCACTGCTGCAGAACAAGGACTGGTGGTTTTGGCTCATGAAAGAGAAAAACGCAGTGGTGTTAATTAGCTGTGCGGCTGCTTGTGCTGCCTGGGAGAGTGAGCTTCACTGTTAGCTGGTACAAAAACTGGTGACCAAACAAACCTCACACTTTCAAAACATTTTAAAGTATACATCATATTTTGATTTACTAGGACAAATGAGTTTTAGTAAACTTCTATTTGAATTTGTGTTTGTTGAGTGGAAGATGGCTGGCTGACATATCCAATACAAACACAGCATGTTAAAGAGCTTCACTCTCCACCTTGAATTCTCTGCATTTTTATTTTTTTTAATGCCCTGGATGTGATGCATGGTATTTTCATGATGTTCTCATTTTTCCAAGAGGCCAATGGATTTTCACACCCACTTTCCTGAGTATATGATGGAACTAATTGTCTTATCGGTGTATATGTTTATTCAAGGTTTCCAAGCCCATTTAGAATTGAGGTAGATGGAAGTAGACAAAGCCAATAACATCAAATTCTGGAGAAAATATATTTTTTTTTCTTCAATAAATTTTTTTGAGTTCTGTTAACATAATAAATGATTAATTGTAAATTCAGATGTCAGGATAATCTGTTTCTCCTCCTGTGTTTTCCCTAGCTAAGCATGTGTTGCATGCTCTTTTTGCAGCCTGATGTAGCCTTATTTTCACCTGGTTGTAAGATGTGCTTGCAAAGTAGAGACCTCTGACTCTTATGCTCTGCCTATTATCGATCGCTTTATCCTGGAGAAGCACATCCATGTCTTGCTCCTGTGCTGGGAAGATGCAGGTGGTGCTTGGTGGCTGTTTGCTGCTTGTCCCTCCATGCTCCTGGGGATGTCCCTGGTCAGAGTCCAGCCTTCCCAAGGGCCCGAGAGAAGTTAGGCTTTGCAAACAGATCCTAAATGTGCCTGTTAGGCAAGGCACAGGGAAATTCATTTGATGATTTAATAGACTTTTTTTCACCCTCACTTCTATTGCAGCGTACCTTAGGAGTGTACACTCATCTGCTAGCCCTTATGCCTGTGATCTGCCAGGATGACTGCCCTATTCATTGGAAAACTTACTGTTTAACACCTAGAAATCTTCACTCGAAGGCTTGTGGTCTAAGACTGCAAAAAAATATTAATTGTAAGATATAGTATCCTACCTTCTCTTGTGGTTGATTTGAACAATCACAATAACTGAATGTTGTACTCCTCTGTTATCAGAGGAATGTTTTTAAACCACACAATTAAGCCATAAATGCCAGGTAATCAGAAAGGCATTCCAACAAAGAGCTGCTTTGGTATCAAGATACAAAAATAAAGGCATAAAAATATCTGCTTAGAATTACTTGGTTAATCTTGGGTCTATTCTTTACATCATTTATTCTTTATAACTGCTACTTTGATTACAAAGGTTACTTGGTACTTGGGCTCAGCAGTGCGCTGGGGGATGGCAGCCACAGGCCATAAATCAGACAGCATTGTTCTGCTCACTGGGCTCCCTCTGCCTCCCTCCTCCCCGATTTCTCCATCTTGTTTCTTCTTTGGTGACTAATGCTGAAACCAGAAACCTGCACTCCTTGGCAGCCTGCAGCTGTTGGTTAAAACCTGCTGCTTCCGAATGCAAACGGTCACTGACCACTTAGGTATAGATTTGCGTGTGCAAACATTGATTTTCGTATTAATGTAATGTTGATGTGCTAGAGAAAGTTATGGATTTTTGATGATTGATTTAAGTCGTAATTATTCAGAGCAGAAGATGGGATGCATGGCGAGAAAATGCAGATGTTCTTGCTTGTAATTTCTTTAGCTGCTCTCAGGTATTTTATGAAGGTACTCTCAGGAAATGAGTCAAACACGGGGATGAGCCGTACTTGGGAATTGCCCAGTTAGTAACTACACTTGTAATATTTTGGACTAAACACTAAAGGAATTCAGCAGTTGTTGTTTAGGGTGGCTTGACTTCAGGAAAGCTGCACAGCAAGGAGATGAGACGTGGGGGTACGTACTGAAAAGACAGCAGGAAGGTGGAACTGATTCTTACATCACCAAAGATGTCAACTTGCAGCACTGATGAGAGCGCAGAGGTGCCCTGCCCAGTACTGTTGGTGGACAGAAGCTGTGCAGAGGCTGGAGCTGCCACCGGGTGCACACAGACCTCAGGAGGCAGTGCAGAGCAGCGCCTGTCCAGCCCGAGCTGGGGTCTCTCAGTGGTGGCTGGGGAATGCTGGTGGCAAGCTGCTGACCGGACTGAGTCCCACAAAGGCTTCATCAGGGCTGGTGTCACACTGACAGCGAGGAGCAGGAACGTGGTGGTGAGGTGTGCTTGCAACTAACTTCTCAACCAACTTGCTCTAAAGCAAAGGCTGACCTGAGCATTCATTTTCTTTTTATTGCCTGTCCAGCTTTCAGTTGTAAAGTTGTAAAGCTGAAAACAAGAGTTCTTTTTATGCTTCCTCTGCTGTCAGGGTGCTGGCATGGGCTCCTGCTCCCTCCGCACCAGCCAGCTCAAGGCACTGAGCTGCACTTGCTGTGATTTGGGGTCTGCCTTTTTCACCTCTTCCTGCAGTTGCCGTTTCTAGCTTTGATCTCCAAGATTATTAGGAAAATACTCAATTTCTGTTAGAGTTTGTTCAGTGCTGAGAGGAGCAGGATTTCAATCCCAATGAGTATTTCAAAAATATTTCCAGTACTTCTGTAAAACAAATACATTTATTGCTGCTTGTAATATCCCTCAGAAGACCTGGTTGTAGACAATATCTGTTCCCTCAAAGTAATAACAATTTTGATTTTAGCTTTTTAAGATGAAGCAATCTGTGGAATGTCTACTTCAAATGGCTGCAGTCTGCAGCAGTCACACAGGCACGTTTTGTGGCACCACTGGGTTCCCTTCCCTATAACACTGCTGAGCAGCTTTCCTCTCTGGACTGTATTTTTCTTCCTAAGGATAGAAGAACAAAATTTTGAATTTTGAGTTCGCTTTTAAACCTATCTGGCATAACCAGAACAAAGGATGCTCACACTCCACAAACACTTCCAAAAAAACTGACTTCTAATGTTTTATTATATGAAAGTCTTAACCCCTGGGCACACTTGCTGGTTTAGCCTGAGGATGCTCCTAGGAGAGGCATTTCATGATGGCTTTTCCCCAGAGGCTCCTTGGAGTCAGCATGGCTGTGGGTGGCTGTGAGCCTGCCTCTGCCCATGAGCTGGAACACCCTGTGGCACTGATGGCAACCTCAGTCTGCTAGGGACCACACTGGCGCATCTGAAGTTCTCCTCCCTCCATTTGGTCTATGGAAATGTGGTGCGAGGAGCTTGCACCTAAGAGATTCAGAGGTAATTTCTTGTGTGCTGGAAAGCAGCTGACAAGATTTAGGTGATTTCCTCTAAATAGGACATTTTACAAAACAACACCAACATACAAGCTTCATTTTTCGATGCTAAACTTTTAATTTATAAAATCTAGGAGTTCTTGATATTTATATAATTTGTTAGAAGCTCGCTCCTGCTTTATATTCTGGCCCTCACTGATAAATGACTACTTCAAGAGAAGTCTGGAAATTCTTTTGGCTTCCCACAAGACTGCCATAGCAGAACGTATCAAAATACCAAGAGGTGCTGTGCAAGATGTACTGTAATTATAAGATCATTTTGTTAATGACTGAAGATGTTCTCCACAGAACTATGAGTAACTGCTGTGTAAAAAGTTTTTTCTAAGGACAAGAATCGTTGGTGATTGTCATGGGCTTCAGACAGAGAAGATAATTATATTAGGATAAGATATAGGCTTCCTTGTTAATCATAGGCAATTTACAGGGTTTTAATAACTATGACTTGTCATTTCAGATCCAATGAAGTAACAGAGGAACAGATAAGAACTTTATCTAGTAATTTAATATATCCCATGCCTATTATCTCTTTTGTGGCAAGATTTGTGTAATGTGAAGAATTAGAGCTTGAATAGAAGATTCCATAAAGTTATTAGAATTAATTTCCATTGAGCAGTTTTGCACTGAGCATTTTGGGGAAAAATCCTGGAAGAATATGCTTAAACTATTTTCTGGTCTAGCTTACAACCAACATTTCTGAGTGGTCCAATAATCATTGTTTCCTGCTTCCACCTGTGGCTTCTGTAAATGTCTGTGTGTATTTACAAGAAGCACACAACTGTGCCTTATTCTGCTGATTTCATGGTCAGACAGAATTCTTCCCAGTTGAGTCTTAATTTGCCTAGTCTGCATTAAGGTCGATGAAGAATGGGTGAGAAAATGGAGAGAAGAATTAAGAACTATTTTAAAAAATAAAAATCTAAAGCATGGAGATAAATGAGAGCTTTTTACTTAGCACCAAAGCTACTCAGAAACCTAAATCTGTTTTTGAAATGCCATTGGAAAGCAGCTAGGAGACACCATAAATTAAAATATTTATAACTTCTTGATGCTATTTTCCTTTTAATGAACTATAGGTATGCTAAATGATTTTGTGGTAATTATGATGCTTTGTATGCAAAGGGCATTCTCCATTCAAGACTATCAAATACGCAGATGAAACGCTCAAATGAAACTGACATTTTGTGCGTAAGCTCAATAGAGGCATGGAATGCAGAAGGCTAATTTTTTTCCAATGTATTAAAATAATTCCTAATTAATGTGATGTCTACATCATATACCTATGATAGATCGGTATACAGTCAAGAATCCTCAAAGATGAGGCCTTGCTCAGACTGGGTACTTGTGGCCAGCAGACAAACACCCCATGGACTGGGCTGCATGCTGTAAAGTGACCTGGTGTAATAAGAAAGATTCTATCATGTTAGATGATTAATGGGCAACAGATTAAGAGCTGATGAAAAGGGAGAAACCTTGGCTTTATGCTTAATATTTCCAAATTCTAATACTGTGTTTGTTATTAGCTCGTTTGTGGGGGAGGAAACCATGTAGTGTGTTCTCTTCTCAAAAGAAGACTCAATTTATCAACCTCTTCTGAATTTGCAGCTCTGATTCTCAGAGCATTCCGCAGGTTGGGCTGGGGACTGCAGAGCGGCTTCAGCTCACCTGCTGGGCTCTGTGCATCTCTGCCCCTGCCCTGGCAGTGATGGCCCAGCTGTGGGCACCTTCCCCTCCTCGAGGTGCGTGTGGAGTTGTGCTCACTGCAGACCCAGCCCATACTCGATAACCACTGAGCTGGTTTGTGGCAGGGAGCAGGATGTCTGCTATTTGTTTCAAGAAGTTTGGATATCAGACCATAAAATCAGAAAGTAGTTTTGCTTTCTTAAATAACACACAAATACGCTCACACCAATTCTTACTTTCCCTGTAACTAAAGTGAAGAAATGATGTTTGCTACAGACAAAATGCAGTAAATAATACATATGTAACTTTGTTCCTCAGGTTCTAACTCAAAATAAATCATAGGTCATTATTGTAACTCAACTGGAAAAGATAGTCTTTAGCAGCCCCACAACATGTTATTGTGAGCCTGTTACTCTGTTAGCTCTTGTAATTACACTGAGCTTTTGCTGATGCTTGCAAGATAACTTTTTTTTTCCATGTCCTTTCTGTGGGAAGCTATTCTTCTGCAGCATGAGAGGGCAATTTCATTTTTTTCCCAGCTTTTTCTGTAGTCTTGTTGCAGTGCGGTGTGTGTGAGATTTTAGGCACTGTGTTGCTCAGCATTGGAAGAGGGCCCTGGGTGCCCTGGACCTGCTCCTCTGGCAGCCCTGGCTCAGGCTGTCCCTGTGTGGGGAGTGCGTTCCTGCTGCCCAGCTCTGGTTTTGGGGTCCCCAACCCACTGTGTCCTGGTGTGCGTGACTGCACGGCAGGGAAAGGGAGGAGGATCAGACCAGGAAACTTCTGTTTGGTTTGCTGTGTGTGGCACTAATGGGATCAGGATTAGTCCCTTTCTCAGACGGGCAGGCAGAGATTTTCACAATGGAAAGCAATAACTCTCAGAACTAAATATGGAAAACACGGGGGCAAAGCTAATTTAAAAGTAATCTGATATGACAAATGAGTTTTATAATGAATTAGGAAGACTTTCTCATTTGCTATAAACAGAAAATAGAAGAAAAATCATAACACCCATTTTTCCAATCATAAGATGTAAACCACATTTCTGTAAATACCTAAAGAAAAATAGTGTGAGTTTTGGATTAATAAGTAATGATACAATTGTTAATAAAAGTACTTTGAACATCAGATTTTCAGCAAAACATTCCTGAGGGTATTTTTATGTATATGGAACAGGGAAGAAAGCATAGATTTTTTTTTTTGCTTCTCATAAACATGATTCTGTCCAGTAGTGTTCAGTGCATGTGTCCGAGGGACAAACAATTATTCCGAATATCATAAGTGAAAAGCTGCTAACAGGCTAAATTTGCATATGACTTGGTACATGGTAGGAGCAATCTTGCGTGTACTTATCAGATGATTAGTTGATTCTTGTGTTAAGCCAAACCAATATTAGTAGAATACACTTGTAAGTAATAGCAGCACTATCAATAACATGCTAGTTATAGACTCTGTCTGGTATCCTTTCAATTTTGTTTGTGTATGTAGAGAGGCTGTAATAATTCCCAAATAATTATTTTTGTACAGTTTGTTCCAGCTTGCTTATAGGTTGACTAATTTTCATCCTAGAACAGCTGTGGCCCACCACGAATTTTCTCAAACATATTTTTCAAATTAGATCTTAAAAAATGCACTGCACGTAAATCTAGTTTACATATTTCTTTGAATAATGTACTAAGCAACTTGATTATACATACATATAGATAACATCTAAATATAGAAATGTTCCTCCAGGGATTTATCTTGGGAAACTTGAAAAATGCAAGACGCTACTGAAAGCATTTACTCTTTATCTGAGCATCTACCCTGGAAATTATGATCAAATCTCTCCATTTCCTCCAAGGGCTCCAGAAAGTTTCCGGAATACACATGTAACCAGGTGGTTCCTGTAGGATCTCATCTCCTCCCCATGCTAAACCAGAGAAGAATCCCATCGGTCCAGGAGGGACTCACGCAGACCCATTCCATGAGTTTTGGGTGCTGGAGCAGGCTGTGGGGGACAAGCACTCCTGGCCCCATCCCTGCTCCCACTTTTATTTCGGTGCACGAAGGTGCAGTAAGAGTTATTCATCTAATTTCACGTGGCCAATGTTTCTGTCGGTGTCTGTCCCAGCAAGCTTGTCATTATTTTGGGGACTCTTCAAAATTCACAGATTCAAAATGTGGGAGCTTAAACCGTGTTTAACATTAACCTGCATCTCCTGTGCTTTGAAACCTTGAATCCACCTTTTTGGAAAGAAAAATAGTACTTTAGCTTTCCTCACTCTGCATTGTGTAACTCAAAATCCTCATTTGCTACACAGTTCTGTTCTGAAATGACATGGAATAAGTGCTGAGATGTCAGGAATAATTGCTTTTTGTTAATGTGTGCCTAGCGCTATTGTTGAATAACTAAAAAAAAATTAAAATTCAAACTTGCTCAGGGAACTAAGTTTCCAACTATCACCGAAGAAAAAACCCACCTCATTAAACATGCATGCTACCAATTGAAATGGTCTTTGGCAAGGAGTCAGAATTTCACAGAAGTATTTTTTTTCCTTCCTGAGCGCTAAAATTTATATGCAGTTTCACATCAATGTAGAAGATGCCACGAATAATATGGATTTTAGAGGCCAGCCAGGAAGCAGGTTCTGTTGGTGCTTGAGCTGAGAGGGTTGCCACTGTATGAGATGTAATGAAATACTGGCTTGGTGTCCAGCTGAAAGTGGAAGTCTGTTTGACCCACCTCTGACTATCAGTAGGTACACCTGAGTTTCTCAGTCAGGGAATGGCTGGGGTGGGAAGGGACCTCTGGAGATCACCAGGTCCAACCCCTGCTCCAGCAGGACCCCCCCGAGCAGGGTGCCGAGCCCCAGGTCCAGGCAGCTTTGGGACACCCCTAAGCTCTGGGGCTGCTGCCCGTGGCTGGTGGTCCTCATCCTCCGGCTTGTTTCAACCTCTCAGACCCCAAACCCCAGTCCCTAGCCCAACAGGCACCTTGTTCCTAGTGCTGAGACACTGCACTGCTTCCTTGATGAGAAAAATATGCCCTTACAGCTGAGAGCTTGCAGCCTTTATTTAACTGCAATCCTGTCGATTTTAAAGCAAACCAGTATCGGTACTGCTTACTTGGAGAACATGAATCCACATGAGGTGTTCTGGTCTCTCTGTGGGTGTATGACTTGCTTTATAGGCTGCAGGTGTGACTCAATCTCTTGTTTTCCAACTCAGCTTTTTTGTGACCCTACTGCAGGATTGCAACTATCAAAAAGATTAGTAGCAAATAAGGAACAAATCTACCAAAATAAAGAGCAATGTCCAGTAAATCCAGAAATCTATCTGATATATATTTTTCATAGTGTGCACTCTTTTCTAGACAATATTGCTCAAAAGACGTGGCTGAACTAGAAAATTCTTATTTGGTTTCTTTCAGATGTGTTTGGATGTCCTTCAATTTTAATTCCATGCCTCACATTTTTAGGTCTC
Organism: Anas platyrhynchos; assembly: GCF_047663525.1. NCBI lineage: Eukaryota > Metazoa > Chordata > Aves > Anseriformes > Anatidae > Anas > Anas platyrhynchos. The sequence goes on along the minus strand of NC_092592.1, from coordinate 40,664,747 downwards.
TGTTCCCTCGCAATGCCATACTGAGTTATCACAGGGTCACACCTTACCCCAGCCACCTTTTCTGGTTGATGCTTCTGAGAAAAGCCAAATGTTGTTGGGCTTCTGCTCTCTTTGGTATGGGCTTAGTGATAGGTATTTTTAGGTATAACTGAAAATAAGCATGGTAATTCATTGGGATCTCAGACCATGCAAATCCATTCTTACTGCTGTCCATCACACTTGGGCATGAGTAAACCCAAGAATCAGGCCATGGTTTTCTTTCCTATTTCAAATCCCATAACCAAATCCTTCCATCAAGGAGATTTAGAGGGGATCTTGTAGCTTGAGAACTGTAAGATCACAGTGGAGAGAAATGTCTTTCATCCATAAAGTCTCAGTATGTCATTGCTATTGAGGGGTTTGTGCTGGAAGCAACCTCTCCTGCCCACCACGTGCATGGCGTGAGCCCTCTGTACGGACCCTGTGCTGCACCCCAAAGGCTGGGGGCAAGCACCAGCACCCCCTGCCTGACCTGGTCCCTGGGGATGCAGGGGGTGATCGGGGTCTTGGTGTTCACCAGGCACTTGAGACAAAGACCATGGCTCAGGTCATGCAGAGAGGTGGGGGAGCAGGGTTTGTTGTGAAGCAGTTCTCTCTGTGGGGCTGCGTGGATCATCTGCTCAGCGTGGTACTGACAGCACAGCAGCTAACGAGAAACCTTGTGTGAAGAAACAAAGAGGCAGAAGGCAGCCCCACTCCTGGGGCAGGTCCCAGGCCATGCGAATCCATAACCCTGTGTGAGCTGCCTCAGTTTGCACCTGCCTGGGATGTGATCTGGTGCTGCTTTGTTGGTTTCTTCTCTGGATGATATTGGATTCTCCTCCATGGGTGAGACAGAGACGGGTGCGTGCCACAAACGCGTGGCAATGACTGAAAGGCAGCCCCGTCTTCTCAAAGAGATGGTACGTGTAAAATTATCTACTGAGTAAAGCGTTGATGCACCACTTCAAACAGCCAAAATTAAGATCTATTAATCTACAAATCAGGCAAAGAACCGCAAGAATTAACTATTTTATTAGAAAATGAGTTGTTTAGCAATTTATTACTTAGATAATTAGTGAAACAAATTGCTTCTTAATCAGTTCAACTACAAGTACTTCTCAAAGTCATTTTTTTTTGCCATCAGATCCTGAAGCATGCAGATTTTTCACTGATTTCTCCCTCCCCCCTTGCGCAAGGCTTTTTATTTCCTGGAGGCCCTCTCAAAAGACATAAAGTTATACGAGCTCTTACGGCAGCTGTAGACAAAGCCCCAGGACTCTTCCCCCAGTTCTTCCTCCTTCGCTCTGACTCATTTTTTTGCTGGTTTGCAGAGGATTTATTTTGATATATCGGTTCTTTTGGAAGGATGTGGGCTGTCTATTTTATAGGCTCTAAGGATTAACACAGCAATTAGCTGCCACATCAGTTAGGAGCGTACAGAGAAGGATGTAGTGGCAAGTGCAAGCAGCTGATCAGCAGGAGGAGGCCCTTCCTTCCTTCTTTCCTTCCTTCAGCCAGGGCTGAGGCTGCAGTGCGCCCTGGGGTCCAGCAGTGCCCACAGGGATGCTCCCCAGCAGGATGGGTGCATGTTGTCTGCCCACCTCGAGCAGTGCTGGTGGCACATTTCAGCATCCCTTCTGCAGGTGTGCTCCCAGGTGAGGCTGCACGAGCAGCAGCAGAGCTTTCGCATTGCTGGTGGGATTTTTTGAAGCCATTGAATCCAGCTGATGCTGGGGTGCCTCAGCAGGCCTCCCCAGTTGTCTTGTAAAAGGATGTGTGGCTGTCCTGCTGGGTATGGGGTTCCACCCCCTGCTTTGCCTTTTGCTGCAGCTCTGTCTCTCCCCATTTATATTCTGCCTGGTCCTTGAGTCTCTCCATGATAAACAGCAGCAGAACTGGATTTCTCACCCAGGAGCAGAGATCATACTCTGTAAAAGAAGAAAACAAATAGTAGGGTGTCAAGGTTTTGAATAACATTGTCTGGGTGGTTTTGGTGAAGGAACACACACCCACACCGCCCCCAAAGGGCTCATCTGCTGCCTGCTAGCAGCTGAGTGGGGAGGTGGCTTTGTGCCGAAATAAGCCTGCAGCAGTGAGGGCTGTGCATGAAGGCAAGGCAAAGGGGCACCAGGACTTGCAGGTGAGAGGTGGTGAAGTTGTGTGGTTTGGGCTTCACGCTTACGGGGGATAATGGGTGAGGTGTGTGCGTGTAAGAGAGAAACTGCAGCACTTGGATTCAAGCACTGTTCTTGATTCCCTGTAGAGGTTTTCATCCCAAGCTGCTCTCGGTTGCATAGACAAAGGGTGGCTGCTGTGCTTTTTGCTGTTGTGATGTAGGAATTGAAGAAGCAGAGTCCAAGGTGAGGATTTGAATGGTCCTGGGTTTGGTAGTTGTTTGGACAGCATCAGAGGAGACTTGGTTCTTCAGTGCAAGAGTTATTCTTCCAAGTATAAAAGCACTTGAAACCAGCTATCGCTGCTTCTGATTCATTCTTGCCTACAGGAGGAGAAAAAAAAAATTAGTCAGTAAAAGATGACATGAGGAAAATTACCGTATCTGGTAGGGTTGATCTAATTTCCTAGCAGAGAAAGGATCAGAACAGAGATAAAATGTACACCAACAGGATACACGCAGTCTTGCCTGGGGGTGATCTGTTCAGCTGTTTTATCATACTGCGGTACACGAGGGCTGGTAACACTGTACAAATGAGATGATTTCTTCACGAATGTAAGTGCCGTAATTTAGAAGTTGAAAAATTGCAAATCTGAAAAGCATGGAGTGCTAGTAATAGTTACAGATGCATTTCAGCCTGAAGACTGTGTGTATTTACTGGGGAGAGTTGCATTTCTCAGGGGGTTTGCAGCTCGAGCTGAGCAGTTAATGTGTCAGGAGCGTGGCACCTGCACCCGGTGCCAGTGCTGTACCGGAGCAGCAGCTGACATGGTTTTAATTTGTGCTCTTCCTTGCAGAGCTCTCATATGAAGCTGCTAATAGTTAAAAGTATGGTAGGTTGAGTTTCTGCCCTAACAGACAAATGCAATTTACATCAAGTAAAGACAAATGACACACTTAGGGCATTAATATGTATGAATCACACCCACGTACACCATATCTTGCTGTGTCTACCTCTCAAAATTAAAGCTGTGTTCATGTTATAATACTCAAGTTGCACTTAGTGTTTGAAATTGTTCTTTTTAAAGCTCATCCATCTTTACTGAGGCAAGTAGAGACTCTTATAATGAGAATTTTGGCTTACGTTTTGAAAGAATGCAAATTTGTGAAAAGTCTGTAATGGAAATACAAAGTACAGAGGTAACACAGAACCTGTTGACAGTCATATCACTAAGAATAGAACTGAGCTAAGTTTGTGGATTTTATACAGAAGTCTCAGTGCTTTTGCATGCGTACTGTGAGGTTTTCGTTTACTTGTTGGATGCGAAGGAGGGGATATCTTCTGTTAGCTAAGCTCTTCTCCAAAGTAGTTTATTGCAGGATTGCACAAGGCATTCATGAACAGTACTGATATTTTTTTTTCTCTGGACACCCATGAGAAAGGATGTGGCCTCTAAGGCACCCCTTGTGAGCATCAGGTGGCTCCTACCCACTCCCTATTCACACCATTTTTGACACTCCATGTATTTATCTGCTCTCCAGCCAGAATACTGTATTTGAACATTGCAGGTGACAGCTGTGTGCTGTAGCTCCCTGTAGTTACTCTTTGCTTTTGGACTCTGAATCCACTCAGATTGTCCCAGAAGGTATTTATTCAGTTGAATTAATTCATTTACAGTTGTAAACTTATGACTTAAGATGATCAAACAGTGCCTGCCAATGACCTAGTAATGAATTATTTTTCAAAGTTTACCCTTGAAACTTCCTCTCGGTGTCTTAGAGTCAGAATGTCTTTGAATGCTCATTACTGTAAAAAGAGCTAATAGATAAACCCACCCATTATCAATGCAACATATGGTTTACTAAATCCCAGCGCTGGGAGAACTCATGCATCAACTTTAGTTCTTCATTTTTAAAGTGTGCTTGAACCTTTAGCGGGGACGCAGGGAATAAGGAGAACTGCAAAGGCAGAATCCCTCTGCAGCTTTAGCTATCTTCTGAAAATAGTCCTTGTTTTGTTTTTGCTCCTTTCTTGTCTTTTAATAAAACGCTTTGACTTTGTAATGTGCTTTCCTTTGGACAAAAGATGGATATTCTGTGAGGCGTCGACTTCTCCTGGCGGCATGCCAGGAAATCAGAACTCAGTCTCAGTTACTGCAGTGTCACAATGTATGAGCATCTCCCTGTCTGTGGCTGATAGTTCAGTGTATATTTAAACTTTCATCAACATAAAATCTGCATGATAAATTTGTAATAATCTGCATGTCATTAGCACATTTTAATTGTCAAGACTTTGTGAACAAAAGGCATCTGAGCACAGACATATTTTGGCATGATATTTACAGTGAATATTCATAAACATTGGATCTTAATTTGAGGTTGTGCAATTTTATTATTATTTTTATTTAATGACAGATATTCCTCTACTGATTCACCAAAGCAGGAGTAGAATACGGCCATCTGAGGCTGTGGTGTGAAGACTCCCCCATTCTCCCCACTTTCTTTTCTTGTTAGCTACTCTTGGAGGCCCCGGTGTCAGCAGGGGATGAGCAGGCACCTGGCCAGGCTGGGGGGGCTCTGCCTGGGTGCCTGGGGCTGTTCTGGCTGTATCAGAGCATGAGGAAGGGCCGGCCCCAACAGCAGCTCTTGCACAGAAAATCTTAATTTCATTTTTACTAAGCAAAATGCTGTTGGGAGCCCATTATGACAAACCAACCTCTATAGTTTGGAAATATTCGTCTATTTCAAAAATGTTTTATAGAAATTTATTAACCTTTTATCCTGTTCAGTCAGATTGAGCTACACACATGAAACATCTCAGTGAAATCCAAAGTAATGCAATTGTTAATTACTGGGATGTTTTTATCACATATATTAATATATTAATACATTATATACACATATATTATATACACATATATATATACACATATAATACATATATACACATATATTAATATATTAATACATTTAGTTGCATAGATCAAATACTTACAGAAAAGCTTCATACAGACAGCATCAACTCTGTTTAATTCGACCCCAGTTCAGGTACAGGCTGGTTGGGTACAGGGCAGTTCACTGACAGAGCTACTGTCTAGAAGCTCAGGGCGTTAGGCCAGGAGTATGTATCTTAAACGAGATGAAGCTCATTGTTTATCTTACAGATGCAAATGTGAAGGATGTTATCTAGCTTAGCAGACTGAATTTTAAATCTCATGTCTGACATTTAAGCATATATCCTCTCCCCATCTGAGACTACATTATTCTCATATTATAGATTTATTACAAAAAGACATCTCCTATGTGCTTGATAGCTGCTTTGCATATTATGCTATTGAAAGTCGGAACTGATGAAGAGAAGTAATAAGAAGCTGAATGTATCACCGTGAGGGAGCCCAGGTAGGACAGCTGAAAAACACAGCACAGTTACGAGAGTGCAGCGAGGAGGGACTCACTGCCTGCTGGTGTTGCACTGGAAATGGGGTTACAGACACGTGTGCAGGTGCATGCATGCACAAACCATGCTGTCCCTAGAAAACGGGGCACCCAACCTGTGGTTGTCACAGCAGCTGGTGCGTTCCCTCGACAATATTGACTATTTGATTGGAAGGAAGCTCCCTGTTTCCAGTAAGGAAAAGTAAGAAATAAATCTGGTAGAAAGTAAAGCATATTGAAAAGCTGACATTGTGCTTTAGGATTTGAGCTTACGGGATATTGGAAACTTGATTATTCCTTGCCAAAGCTTCAGGCTGATATTGAATGCCATGCCTGTTAACCTCAAGGAAAAGAGGATAGGATCCCAATAGACATCCGGCATTTTATGTAATTAATGATTGATGTTTTATTAAAAATGTAAGTCAATTTAATGAAAATAAGTGCAGCTGGTACTTCAACACAACAGAAGTTCAAATAATTCATTATTATCGCAAGGTGTGGATCTCGAATTATCAAAATATGTCAGCACTCCCTTGTTTCGTATTATACTTGGTTTGTACTGCTTTCAGTATTTCTGGCAGGTCATTAATTTCCTTGCTGAGTGGGTCTTTCTGCGTAGCTGGAAATAAAGTTCAGCCACCACGGGAAAGAAAGAGTTGTGGTGTACCCAGAAACCTCCCGACCCATGCCAGAGCAGGTCCTGATAGCCCACCAAAGGCCAAGAGATGCTTGGGTTGTTGTTTCTGCTTTACTCTCCAACTTTAAAGATGGTGAAGTTAAATCCTGGCTTAGGCTGGCCCAAAAAGAAATCTATTTAGTTTCGTTGCAGAAACAGAACAAGAAAGGTTATTGTATTTTTTTTTCCCTTTTGCAGCATTTTTAGGAAAGAGGCAAATGAATGAAGGGGAAATTCTAGACTCGGGTGCCATTTGAAAAAAAAATAAAAAATCTGCATGTTTCCCGTGCTTATTTCATGCTAATCCATCTGTTTCCCAAACATTCAAGCATTTCCTCTGAGGTACAGGTGTGCATTTCTTCTGCATAACCTTTGTGCAACCCTCAAAACGGAGGATTTTGGGGGGAATATTTTTGCCCCGGACACAAAGCACTGTGGGTTTCTTCCAGTTCTTGTGCCAAGATGGGTGTCTCCATGTCCCACACCAGCAAACATCAAGTGTCTTCAGAGGTAGCAGCTCCCCAATGCCACACTCTGCAGGTGCTCTCTGCAGAAAGGTGAGCACACAGCAGCAGCTCTGCTGCTCCCTGCCATGGCACGGAGCCTGGTGGTGCTGCATTACCCGCACTAATAGCTGTGTCTTACTGGGGTATTTTGAATTTTTCTTCCAGGAAAATATTTATTTATTTATTTAATTTGTGAATCAGCAAGGCCTGGTTTTATTTTCATGCTGTATATCCAGGACACTGCATGTGGTGCTGTCCTGGAGCATTTGGGCTTCGTGAACCCGTGTGTCTCATTTGGCAGGACTAGGGATGTGCACGAGGACACCGTCTCGGGCAGCTGTTTACTCATGCAGTAAGGTTGAACTCCCAGGGTAGGCACTGCACTGTGCTGAACATACAGATGGCTCCGAGGTCAGGCTCAGGTAACGGCATGCTGCAAGGTGATTGTGCACTTCTAAACTTTAAAACAGTCTGAGATGCTGCTGGAAGGCTAATATTTTAAAGGATTGGAGGAGTATAATGCAGATGTGGAGTAGTTTTGAGCTGCCTATATTGTGGCTGATTATAGGTTCACTCTCCATTCACTTGTTCATGGGGTATTTCACTGATGGCAAGGGAACTGATGGGACATAAAACTGCCACTGCAAAAGATTGAAGGCCTCTGTGACAACAAGAGACATCAACCAGATAACTGGCACCTCCAGGTGAACACTCTGTCCAGCTTGGTCTAGTTTTTTCCCTATAGAATATAATTAGAAATGGCTTTCTGTTGTGACAAAACCCAAAGGTTTCAAGAAATAATTTCTTCTGGTGAGGAATGAAACCCCAGCCTTTTTGTGCCAGCTGGAAAATCGGGAGGGCAAAGTTATTGTTTGGGTGGTGGGAGCGGTGGGTGGTGCTGAGCAGTTGTACAGCCACGCTGTGGGGACGGGGATGCACCCCACGGAGCAGGGCCTGGAAACTGGGGGGATCTCAGGCCCTGGGGATGCTGATCAGAGCATGGACTTGCAGCATGGGCTCCGTTAGTCTCTACAATGCAGCACCAAAGGCTGCTCTGCGAAGGGCCTGGCCAGAAATCCTGCCCTGGGTTTGAGAGTCATTTTCCAGAAAAGCTTCACTGAGCGGATGTGTTTCTATGAAAAAAAATAAAAATCTCTCAGATGAATAAGTGCTTTCTGATGGAAAAAGTAGTAGGGAAAATCTTGATGAGAAATACTTTGCAGCATTACTGAGTTCCTTCCTCCAGAGCTCCTGTTTCTAGCCAGCTGGTCTCTACTGTCAGCATTCAGTGATCTCCGTGAAACAGCGTATGGTATGTCTGAAGAGACAAAGGATGTTTTACCCATTTTTAATTTGAGAATTGAGTGATGTGTAATGACACCAGCCATGACAAAAAAAAAAGTGAGGATCTATACCTGAGCCTTTTAGCTGGGTAATGCTTGCTGTCCTTGCTGAAGACCATGCTGTTGAATTACTTGCCTTCAAAAAAAGCTAAATATGGAAGAGTGGGGCCAGGGGAGCCCCCAGCAACCTGCATCTCCTCCAGGCATGCAGTGCAGCTGCTTGCCCCTTGGCTCCACTCTGCCTGCAGAGTTGGGCAGGAGGATGGGACTGCGTGGTCCTGGGGCCTGCTCCTGGGAGCTTAAAATCAGTGCATGGGGTAGGGAAAAAGGGACAAACCAGAAGCATTCTACTGAAAAACGTTTTCCAATCAAATCTCTGCTATGTGGAGAAAAAAAATATATATTTCCCATTGAAGCTCGTTTGTAGTCGTGAGTTGGGGTTTAAGGATTTTTGTCACCTTTTTGTCACATCACTCCAGCTTGCAATGAAAGTCTCACCCCGGAGGCAAAACCGCCGTTGCATTAAGGTGAATGTATTAATCTAGAGAAATAACCAGTCCCCGGAGGCTGAATCGAGGTGGCATCCGTTCAGCAAACCAATTTAAATTCCTCCTGTTTTTTGATGGGTAAGAGCAGGATCACCGACTTGCCTCCTGCAAGAGGAGAGCGGGGAATGACAGTCCTTACAGCAAATCAAATCCCGCTTAATGAGCGCACGTTGCGATGAGAAAAACCCAACCAGTGCTACTGCGAGCTGCATGCCCACCACACAAGCGCACATTTAAGATATACTCATGCAATAAATAGCCATTTCAGATACGTGAAAGCCAAACAACTGAGGCCTGATGCCCGTCTTTGTGTTTGTTCAGCACTGGTGAAGGTGCCCGGGGTCCCTCACCGCGTTTGCCATGAGCCCTGTGCAGAGCTGCCCGGGGAGGGGGAAGCAGTCAGTGCCCTCCCTGCAGTAGGTGGGCAGCAGTTGCAGCTCCAGATAGGCAAATGCAGGCGGAAACCTTGTTCTTTGTGCCTGTGGCAATGCCAGTTAAGTGAAATGATACGTTCCTATCATAAATATCACTGTTTCAAAGCTATTTCTGCTTTAGGGCTTCTTCATTCTGCTTCCCATTCCCACTGGAGTCCATTATAGATCACCTTATTTGTGTACGTATTTTCAGTTTCCCAGCAGGAGAGCACATGGAGGATAAAGGGAACAAACAAGCACCACACATACAAACTCAAAATCAGGCTGGTGCTCTGAAGGAAAGCTAAGCAGGTCTGACTATTTAGCATTCACGCCGTTTAGCCCCACGGTTTGCTGTGGTGGCTGCCTAAGAGTTCCCGAATCATGGAATTAGTCAAATGGTTCCTGAAAGTTAGTTACTGCATTTTAATGGCTTGATATCTTTGTTTACCACAGGAGCTCTCCTGTACACCAGGCTGGCTGAAAGATGCATGCAAATTGAGATGAAATAATGTGATTTGTACGTAAATGCTGACGTTCTCCGGAGGGCTGGAGGAAATATTGTACAGGATTATAAAGGCAACGATGCAAAAAGGCCAAACACCAGTCCCTGCAAAACCGGGGCGGGTTTCCATCCAGCGATACAATTAGGGAAAACATCCACAGCTCTGAAAATCTGCGATTCCAGAGATGTTGTGCTCTCCAGGATAACGTGGGACCCAGCCGGGGGCCCTTAGGTGCTCCCCGTGCCAGGTGGGGCTGTCGGGGCAGGGGGCTTGTGGGCTGCACACAGGGGGGTGCTGCTGGCACCTGCCTGCCCTGCAGCGGCCAGGCCTTGGGAGGTCAGGGGGGTACAGTGGGTGTCAGGTTTGTGTCAATGCCCAACCCTCTTTTTCCCTGCTCAAAACAGGCTGGAAAATTTTCCATCAGAAGTTTTGGCTTAAAAATCCTCCTCTGCAACATGGAGGCACGCTATTTTGGGTTTTACGTGCGTTCTGGCAAGAGCTTCTCCAATAAACGACAAACAAACCCCACCACTTAAGGCACGAAAGAAATTCCTGTTTAATTAGAGAAGCTTTTGGGGATTCTAATTGCTCAGCTGTCCAAGTGCCTTAAGTCATTTGCAGCATTTTGTTATATTTGCGATCCAACAAATAAGATGACCTATAAAGCCCCCTTTCTATCTGCAAACACAACGAGAGTGACTGACAGTGTGTTCGGGAGAAGTAATGAGATGTAGTTAGGGGGAGAAAAAGCCTCATTCAGAAGCAAGCCCATAAACTTTTCAACAGGCTTTAATAAAACATAATGCTAGCTTCTCGCTGCACCTATCACTCTCAAAACTGTTAAATCTCCGTGGGCAGTTTAGCATTTGTCTGAGGGATCATCCGAGCCTCTGCAATTCCGCGGCAACTGTGCGAAGAATCACCAATTTTGGCACTTTGCTGCCCCGAAAGCCGCCTCTGGTGCTGGAAGCGGGGCGTGCTGCCTGGGGGAGGTGGTGGTGTGGGGGCAGCGGGGTGAGGAGCGTTGTGCTGGAGGAGCTGCTGGGGCTCCCCCAGAGCCTGGGGCTCTGCCGATGGCTGGAGGTGCCCAGGGGGCAGCGGGGGCGAGGGTTTGGCTCTTGGTGAGTGATGTTGTGCTACCTTTGTGCAGCACCTCGGCTGCCCACGGGTGGCTCAGGATGCTGGGTGTGAACACAGAGCAAGAGGGGATGAAGTTCCCCTAATGCAAGCATCACGTGGGCGGGGGGCACCCTTGGTACCCCCGCTGCAAAACCGCCCCCATGGGGGATCCTCATGTCCCACCTCATCCTTTCTGCGATGCTCCCCCTGCCTCTCCCAGTCTTCGCAGGGACTTCCCGGGGGCTGTGGGGAGGCTGAGAGTTGTGGGCTGAGCAAACTGCCCTGTTAGGCTCTTGCTTTGCTGCCTTTCTCCCATGAGTGAGCATGGTTACCTGACCTCCTGTGGCTGTATTATTCAGTGGAAGCAGTTTCTGAGAGCTTTGTCCATGCTTTTGGGTCTTACTGCCTGGCTTATGCTGCTCAGGAAGCACTGCGAAGCCAAGGTACGATCTCAAGCACTGATGTTTTGGCATAAGGCTTTGCAAGGTATAAATCACAGTGCCCTTGGAAGATGCTTGACTATCTTCTCCAGTGCAGTAAGAGCTTGGTTTGAGATGGATGCTTCGCGAGGAGGTATGCCAAAACCCCAGCAAAGCAGGCTTTTGATATCCTCCACAGTTTTCCCAAAGGTTTTCTGATGGATTTATGCATTCACCCCTTGTACTATGGAAGTATAACATGAAACACCGAGGTGGCGATACGCAGTGAATCACCAATGTTCGCTTCTGTAACTCCCCTTAATGAAACCTGCAGCCTGCCCTTCGATGACTGCTGTGGCTTGAACTTGCCCTGTTCACCTGGCCCCTGAGCTGCAGCCCCTGCTGGGAGAGGCTGTCTGTCTGTCCATCCGTCTGTCTGTCCATGCCGTGAGGGCACTGGGTGTGCGGCCTCGCTCCCAGGGCTCAGCCCCTGAAAACTTCCTAAAATTGGACATGGTGGGCTGGGCGAGCAGCTCTGGGAGAGATGTGGCTGTGCAGGGCAGCGGTGCTATTCCCCAGAGTGATGGTGTGGGTATCATTTTCTTTCAGAGGTGACAGGCTGAACTGGCTTCTGCAAACCCAATTTTCAGAGTCCAATTTTCAGACTTGTTAGAGTCTGAAAAGGACAAGGAAAACAACAGAGAAAAAAGAGAGTAACAGACGATGCTGGATTCTAAATGTTCATTTGCTCTAGGTACCAAGATTTTTTTGTTGACGTTGTTGGTTGTTTTTTTTTTTTTTTTTTTTTTTTTTTTTTTTTTTCCTTGCTATGGAAGAGTTTTCAGCCTAAATTTCTAATTTCTGAAATGCTATGACCGAAAATCTGTTTACACCAAGCCAAGGGCTTTTCAGCTTCTCGCTCTGTCCCACCAGCAGGCAGGCTGGGGGTGCAGCAGGAGCTGGGAGGGGACAGACCCAGGACAGCTGACCCAAACTGGCCAAAGGGGTGTTCCATACCTTGTGGGGTCATGCTGAATAATTCATATGGGGTGGCTGGCTGGGTTTGGGGGGGCCACTGCTCAAGGATGGGGTCGGCATTGGTCAGCAGGTGGCGAGCCATTGCACTGTACATCACTTGTTTTATACACATTATTATTACTATAATAATAATAATTATTATTCTTTCTTTTCTGTCCTAATAAACTGTCTTTATTACAACTCAAAGCCTTTTTTTTAATTTTATTTTTATTTTTTCTGATTCTCTCCCCCATCTCACTGTGGGAGAGGGTGTGTGGTGCTGAGCTGCCGGCTGGGTTAGACCACAACAAGTCCCACATCCCACCAGCTGTCCCCAGCACAAGCAACCCAGGACGGGTGCTGTGGGCAGCCCTCTCCAATGCTGGAAAACTCTTGATTCCTTCAACAATCCACCCAAAAAGTGCTGGTGTCCTGTGGCTTGCTGGGTGCCAGTGGGCACATGCTGCTCTCCTTGCTGAGGAGCATCCTTGTCAGGAGTTTTGGGCAGCCCCAGCAGCAGCGAGGCGTGGCAGGGGGTTGGCAGCAGCTCGGGCTTGGAAAACACCACTTCTCTGCAGTTTAGCTGAAGGCAGAGGGAATTTTTTAAAATTTGTGGAGCAAGTTTGTGTTTTCTTTGTTTAGCATAACAGAAAACGGAATCAATAAAGCTAAATCAACAAATTAGTCTTCTTTAGGAAAGTCCTTAGGAAAGTTAAAGAACTTTAAAGGAATAAATTCAATCTGAAACACAATTTCATTTTTCATTGCTGACTTTGCCAAAGCAAGCCACAGGCTAATCAAGTCTGGTTTTTTCTCCTTAAAATAAACAGACCTCTACACCGTCACAAAGTCTCAGTTTTCATGTAACAACCACATTCCCTGCACCAAAATAAACCACCGGGAAGCTTGCAGCCCCTGTGTGGATGATGGAGGATTAGCTGCTGTGCCCAAGCCATGACCTTGGCTCAAATGCTGCTGCTTTGGAGTTTCTCTGGTTGCAGTGCTGAGCCATGACCCACGTGCAGGCCAGATAAATTGATTAAACCTCCCCTTGCTTCCATCTGTAGTTTCCACAGTTCACTTTCATGTTCTCTGCATCCCTCCATTATTTTGTAACAGCTGTGCAAAATCACACATTCAAGACTTTTAGGAACCTCTTGCGTACTTAATAAGCTTTTTATTCCACAATAAATTATTTATTGAGATTTTAAAGCAGTTTTCAGGTCTTGCACATAAAAAAATTATACTAGGACCTGAAGAAAAAAAAAAGAAGCATATTCTCTTACCTAAGGAAGAATTTCCTACCTGCACCTCTCAGGTGTCAGCTCTTCTTGTCTGCTATCCTGTAATTGCAGAGCAGGAGTAACACATTTCAAACCACTTTTAGCAAAACCCACAAGTCCAAGCTTCCCCTGTGGATTCCTGGCTCTCTTATTCAATGATTCATTGCTGCTTTGTCAGAAAAATATTTTATTTAGCATTCCCTAAAAGTCTCAAAGTTCATGAAATTCAAAGGCAGATGAGGATGTCTACCAGGAGTGTTCAAAGCCAGCTGGCAAGTTAAATGCTGCGAGCTGGGAAACCTCGCTGTGAATTATTTTGCTGATGTGGGAGCCAGTCGTGCACAGCCCGGGCACCTTCACTGCCCACGGGTCTGCTCTTGTGTGGCAGCCCCACGGCCAGGTCCAGCACCCTCGTGCTGGGAACTCCAAAATTGCACAGCAGGAGTTATCAAAATAAATGCTAAAAGGAAATAAATTTGGGAAAAAATTACCTTACAGCCCACATGGTCCCTCCCTGCCCCCAATGCAGGCTGCCCAAAGCCCCCAGCCTGGCCTTGGGCACTGCCAGGGATGGGGCATCCACAGCTCCTGGGGCAGCCTGGGCAGGGCCTCGCCAACTTGTCATGAAAAAATGCATTCCTTAAAAAATTAAAAGAAAAAAAGTAAACTGGCCCAAGTTTTCTTGGTTGCTCTGAGCTACCCTATTGTGTTTTGAGGCTGAACTGAAGTTTGTAAACGCTAGTTGGTGATCTTTGGATGAAAAATGCCATATAAGTTGAACTCCTTATTATTAACAGCAATGATTTAGACCTGGAATGGCAAGTGCGTCCTGGGGTGGCGGGTGGAGCCAGCAGGCTGTTATCCAGAATGACCGCATTTCATCATCTTGGGGATGCCATGCACGCTTGCCATTTGGATCCTGAGTGTGAAATATTACCTGAATTTTTAGGATTTATTAATGTCAAGACAATGAAAAAAGATTGTGGTTTAGGAATCACCGGAAAGCCCTGCTCTGAACGGAGAGGACAGTGTCTGAACACCAGATTGCCCGTGCAGCCATCAGTCACTCAGTCAGGCTGGATAGCGACAAACACCTGTGACCTGAGATAGGATTTCCAGGCTAGGTTGAGTGCTGCTGCTGACCCAGGCCAGAAGGCACCTGTGCAGGAGGCCAGCACTTCTCACTCCCCCTTCAGCCCAGGATGAGGCCCCAGGTCTGCAGGGATGTCCTCCAGCTGGGTGGAGATCTCTGGGCAGGTTCCTCTGCTACCTTCATTGCTTCCCACCAAAGTCTTCCTGGGATGACCAAGCCCTGCAGCAAATCCCATGTCCAAGTGATTCCTTCGCTGCCCCCAGATGAGCAGAGGTTTGCTTTTGGGAAGCTCGTTTTCCTCTCTCCGAAATGCCCGTGCTGCTCTGCTGTGCTCGGTGAGGGTGCAGCAGACATCGTGTGCTTCACGCCACCAGCGGTCGTAATGGATCTCAGCTCTTTTGGGAGCTGAATTGGCACTTTGCAATATCTATTTTTAATGTTGGCCAAAAATAAGTAACTCCATTATACAATTCCACTTGTGGTAAGAAATGAATGATCTGATGTAGAGTAAATTGAGTCTAAGATGCCTGCTTGGCATCACACCTTGGGGTTGTGCAGAGGGAGACTTTCCCTCGCAGTGCTTGCATTGACAGAAGCCCTCATGCTCATGGGCAAATTAAGCCTTTGCAGAAGAGACACTAGAATTAGGCAAAACAGCCAAGGCAAGCTGAACTTACAGCTTTCATTGTTTATAAGTTTGTTTGTTTGTTTTTGCATTCAGGAAAGAGAATCTTCTCCAAAGAATCAATATGGGAAGTTTGATGTCCATGAAAAAACTTGAATATAGAGCACTCCAGGATACTTATTAGTAAAAGTATAGACGATTCTCCTAGTTTCTACAGTATATTTATGTAAATAATTGCTAGAGCTGCACTCTAATTCTAAACTCGACCAGCTATAAATGAAAACACGCCCTGCATGTCGCGTGTGTGTACTTTTACAAAGAAATATTTCAAGGGCTGGAAAATCAAGTCTGTGAAGTCTGGGAGACGCATTCTTGACTTAACATCTTAGTGCATTTGTTCTGCTTTAATCTTTAATCACACGGTGACAAACTGTTGGTGTTGCTCTAGTCCATCCAGCCCTCCCCTTGCACACACTACCCACCCTCTCCTCTGCAGGAAGAATTATTAATTTCTGCATGGGATTTTCAGTACTGCTGCTCCTGCTCATGCAAGCATGCTTCGGAAAGTTAATTAATTTTCTTCCTGACACTCCTGTGAGATGAGTGGGCATTATTGCTGATTTGTAAATAGAAAACTAACGTACAGAAAGATTAAGGTCAAAAGTATCTATTAATTTTTGCCAAATCTGACATGCCTCTTAGCTGTTTTTTTCAGAGAACCTGGCACTATTAATTACTTTCCTATTTAATCATAGAAATTGTAAAAAAAAAGAAATACTGGAAAGGATATCAAGTCATGTAGTAAATCCCGTTGCCCCAGGTAGGATAAATTCTAGGATATCCAGGTAGGATAAATGTCTAACCTTTAATGATAGAGATTTTATGACTTTCCTAGTTGATCTATTCAAGTGCTTAACTATCCCTTTTACCTTGAAAGATTCTTGTAACATCTGACGTCCATGCTCCTTGCTTCAATTTAAATCCATTATGTGCTCCTTCCCCAGGTAGCAGGAACCGGAGCTTGCTTCCATCTTTGTGTCAGCCCTTTGCATATTTGTAGACTGCTATGATCCTGCTCTTTTCTCTGGGTAAAGCAGCCAGCTTGCTCATCTTTCCCCACAGGCAAGACTTTGTCCAGTCCCAACCACTTCTGGGTCTTCCCGTGGATGCCCTGAGGCATGACATCCTCCCGCCCCATGATGTGCCCCACAAACCTCACCCCATGCACCGGGCTCCCCACCTGCTTTTATCCCCAGATGTGCTCCCCAGTGGGTGCTTGTTTTGTCTTCACTTTGTGACCCACTGCAGCCTTCAGAACACTGTAGGAGTCATCCTTCTCCACTGATGGAATCCATAATCCCTCCATAAGGTGCAACACTTAATGAATCGAACCCTGCTAATTTCACGCTATTTCCTCTCTATAGAAAGTAGTTATTGACTCCATTCACAACTTGGTACTTCTGCAAATCGGATCCCATTGTCTCAGTTGAATCGTCTGGAAAACATGAAGCACTGGGCAAATAAAAGGTGGATTTGCTGAAGTGACTTCCCCATGTCAACAGGTTTTGCTTGCAGGAAAAGCCATGAAGCCAGCTGCAGGATAGGAGCTGAGGAAAAAGGTTTTCAGGATGTTTTGGGACTTGGGTTCTCAAACGCAGAATGGTGTAACGAGAAAAACTCACACATAGAAACAGATAGAAAAGCACTATGTGTATAGGTAAAAATATATTCTTTTTTGCTTGTTTGTTTGTTGTTTTTGTTCCAGTATACATAGGGACCAACCCAGTCCTCCCTGGCTGGAGTGGGAGCAGGTATGTGGCAACGAATAGTAAGAGGAAAAATTCACGTACTGTGGGTAACACCTTCATGCATCAGGAAGGCAGATAATAGAGGCACAAGATATATATTTTTAATGGAATAAGTTCTGGTATTAAAATTCATCATTTCATCTTCATTCTGCATTCATTTCAAACACCACTGAAAATATGTCTAAAATGTCTTTTCAGAGTTGTATTTGCTGGAATTTTGTAACATTGGGTTCTGCATCTTAAAGCTGAGTTATCTCAGAATTTCTCAGTGGTAGTGTCAATACTAAATAGTTCACCCACCTTTAAAGTTCTCTTAAAGTGAATGCGGGATGTAAATTTTTCACTGAAGGAAATGTATGCTGTTTGCAAAATACATTTTACATTCTAGCACCATTTTCACTAGTCATTATGACATCAATTTTCTTTCAGGGAAATCTGTGCTGATAAATAAAGTAGCTGCCCTTTTCTTGCCATTTGTGTAGTTTTGATCATGGCCACAGGACTTAACCTTGTTCTTATGCCATGTACTTCAGTTCTGTAAGAGCTTTGTTATTCTTTTCTGAATCTGCACAGTCACAAAGACTGAAGGTATATTGTTTTGGAAGGGGGTTAGAATGAATAGCTGGTAAGAGGCTAGTCCAGGACATCAAAATCCTTCATGAGCCACAGTGCTCCAATGCATAGGTCAGTGAAGGAGGTCTGCATTTAAAACTCCATTGGGATAATGAGGAGACTTCTTGCTTCCTAAATTGAATGGTACCAGAAGAAATGGTCCAAAACGTGGGGTGGTAAACGCCTGCTGCTGCCTGCTGGGGACATGGAGGCTTGGCTGCCAGCAGACCCCTCTGAAGTCCTTCTGGAGGTAAACTGCAGATTATGCTTTGTTCAGGTTCTCTTCAGAAGACTAGCGGATTTATATGGGAGAATAAAATGTGCTACTGTTATTGTAAGAAAGGAAAAAAAAAAAAAAAAAAGATTTGCATATTAAATTAAACTGAGCCACACACTTTATCTCAGCCTTTGTTCAGGGGAAGGGAAAAGCAGATTAATAGTCAAATGTTTGCTGCCTCTTTTTTGCTAACATAAAGGCACAAATACTATTTCAATTCTTGAAGTATATATATATTTGCATTGCCTGTGAAGCTGTGATAAGTGCACCCCTGAACTGACTGAAAGGCTTTTTCTTGTAGTACGTTGTTTATTAAGAGATATACCTGAAAGAGTTGGGGCAACAAGAGACTGCTGGTGAACGCTAATCATTAGCAAAACAATAGTTTAGTGGTTCTATTTTCTATATATACCTTGCTGCTAATCACACTGGCATTGTGTAATGTGAAGCACAAAACATAAAGCATCTACTCGTAAGATAAGCGGACATTCTCGGTCCAGTGATGTTTGTAGGAATGCGTCCATAAGCAGTAAAGCAACAATCCTTTACCAGCATTCTTCTCATTGCTAATTAGATTTTTTAACAATGACAATTGTGCCAGTAGCTATTTGGAGAAATGCATTTTCTTAAAGGAACTCATGTTTTGTATGCAACTGTGTGTGACAATGTAGTAGAGAAAGATCTGGAGCTACAGTTCTTTCACTTGGTCTAATTCAGAAGCAGGCAATCATAAATTGATGTCAATGGTAGCAATTAGCATTAGGAAGTAGACTTTAATAATGTCACTCCAGAAAGCACATGTTCAGATCTGATTTACTATTTATATGCAGATTCACTGATGTAAACGAATGAAAGAGATGAAGAAACCTTCCTCTCTTCTTTTATATCATCTTGAACTTTTCAATGATCTAAATGCAAATCCATATAAACAGAGAATAACAAGTTCCTAATCTTTGCTTTATGATACTACATCACAAGATAAGCATCAGGATGGTTTGTCTGGATGGTTTGTTTAAGGGTTTTGGTTTTAATATGTTACCAGTTTAGAAACAAACATATAAACATGCAGGGTTTTTGTTGGTGTTGTCATTTGTTTTTATTTTCAGCTTTATTACTACCTGGGGTAAATTAAAATGTCTATATCATCTTTCCCAATAAGGCACTAGATACTGCAAGCACTTATGGAGACGCAGATCACTGAAGCCCCATGAGTTCCATAAAGGCATCTGTGCCAGGTAGAGTTGATGCAGATAGAGATAGGTTTTAAAAGTTGTGGTATTGAAAGTGTTTCAGAGGAGTTCTCCAAATCAGAGACCCACTTGTGGCATTAAATTTACTTTTTGAAAGAGAAAGAAATGGATGCTGGAGTTATTGTTCACCATCATCACTCTGAGGAGTAATCAAACAATCAGACATTGAGTTGGTCTTCTCTGAAACTGACTCCAACAGTTCCCTTAGAAGCCATTGAACATGTCAAGTCCGATTTAAAACTGATATTTCTGTGTTGTTCTGGTTGATGTTTTTAAAATTTGAGTTTGAATTTGATGAATTTTCACACTCTTTACATAAAATGCCCTGCATATTATTTCTTGATGAGTGTGATTTCTCTTCTTTGGTGCCATTTAATGTGTTAAAATTGAAAAGATGGAATACTGGGCTCTATTTCCACATCAAGTAACATGTGTATTGAATTCATGCATCCTACAGAAATGACTCGTGACAGATTTTCTACTCCTGAGGGGGAAAAAAAGGTAGTGGTAAATTAAGAGTAAGCAGAAAAACTTTTTTCTAGCTTCAGTAACTTTTTTTTTTTTTCCATCTTTCAGTGATATTTGCTTTTTGCTCTTTCCATGGTTAATAGTGACATGTAGCTCATTGCACCGAAGTACTATTTGCATACTATAACACCAAAACACAATGCCAAGGTTACACTGAGAATTAAAAGACAAAGTTAAAGTGATTAAGAAGATGCTCATAGCTAGAAGACATCTATAATAATGTCCAAGATACAAACACAATGGGAGATCAATCTGGTTAGTGAGAGCACCTGTGGGACCACACAAGTCAACAGGGACTTCCTCACAAACAGACTGTGTTGAAACTGTTAGGATAAATTAATCTAGTTGTCAATACAGCAAAACAATTACAAAATGGAAACTGGCCAAAAGTTGCTCCAGGATTTCTGTGAAATTCAATTATACATTAGAAAAAAAAATGTCATTCATGCACAATTAAGCTAGGAATACAGTTAGGTGGAATACATGTTGATTAAAAAAAATTCAAATGATTTTTGCACAAATACATTTAAGCTCATCAAAAAACAAACAAATAAACAAACAAAAACCACCACAGTATTTTCATAACACCGACATTGATCGTGGCATGTTTTTTTGCCCTGTTTAGTCAAGTCTGGATTTCTAAGGTAATTTAGTAAGTCACCATACCCCTATAGAAGTTTGAAAGAGAGGTGTAGGCTTAAGAGTTGCAGGTATTTGTGTTTAACCTTTGTAGGAAACCAGGCCTAGCTGAAGAAATTGAGCTGGTTCTGGCTTTTCTGTGCTCTTTGGGTGTGCTCACGGTGCAGCATGCCGCCCACTGTCCCGCAGCACAGGGCTGCTCCATGCAGTGCCCCAGGGCTCACCCAGCTCGGCCTGCCAGGCCCTTGTACCATGGATATTCCCAATATGAGTGCCCTACAAAGGGCACAGCCCAAGGAATAGAGGCCGTGCTTTCCAACATAGCTACATCGCCGCTGGGAGTACTGTCGGTACACCAGGACTTGGCACAGCAGTGCCAAGGACAACACAGGAGCGTTTCCCCCGTGGCTCGAGGTGCTCTTGGTGCCACAGGAGATGCCGAAGGGCTGAACCCCTTCTCCTGGCCACCCCTCGTGTCCCTCGGGCCAGCAGTGGGGGCACACATGGGGCACAGCAGCCTGCTGCACGCCCTGCTACGGCCCCGTCTTCCTGGCATGTCTGTGATCCTGTGCTCACAAAGAACGGGGCTGACAGCACCAACAAGTATTACAAGACGGCAACAACTCCTTTTAAATACATTTTTAATGCTGTGAAAGAGGTGGTGTGAAAGCAGGGAAAGGTTTTACAGTGGAGTTTTAGTGCCTGTCATTGCGGCGATAGGAAGTTACAGCTTTTCTTCTATGGGTTAGGAATGTTTTGCCATTGCTTACAACTGAACTTTTATTGTATTCATAATGTTGTCAAAAAACATGACATCGGAAGGTAAGGTTTTTACTTCCACAGCAAAGATTAAATTTTGTGTGCGAGCATACATTGAAAAGACATTAGTGTTAGCTCTGGACAAAGAAACAGCTGAGCCATTTTTACTTTCCAAAGCAGATACTACTCAAGGATGTTTAAACATCACTGAGACAGGAATTCAGATGTGAGGAGATCAGTAAAATTGTCTCTTCTTATTTATGAAAGGCCTGAATATGAAGTCAGAGATCTGCACAGGGATCTGTGATGTTCAGGCCTGCGTTCTGTGAGAAAAGCAGCTGCCAAGGGTGGGGAAGGGCATCCCTCGGGCATGGGGTCCAAGTGCTGGCTTGGGGTGACTCTGCACGTCTGACCCGATGACCCCATTCTGAATGTTTGTGCTGAGACAGGTGCTCAGTGCTGCCCTGCATTTTGCAGCTATTTAACGCACTTGAAAAGCAATTAGAAAAGTCTCTCTCTCTGTGGATAACCGCAATATGTATAGCTGGATAACCGCAATATGTGGAGCTGTTCTACTGTACTGCACCTGAGTGGAGAATTTACCCGAGTAGAAAACAGACAGACATGAAGCAAAAAGTGTTGCTTTACAACTTCCAATTTAGAAAAAAAAAAAAAAGTTATTTTAAAATACTTGTTTATTCGTTGCATACATAGAACTACATATTTTTTCCATAAATTTATCTTTTTCACATTTCATTATTCTCTGAAACATAAATATAAGGAAGCAAAAGAAGATTAAAAGTGGAAGCATCCAGAACAGCCGCTGAAACGCATCTTGCAGCGCAGCGAGATACACAACAGCCTTTTAAGGTTCATTATATGTTCTTATGCGTAGCGGTGTGATCGGGCTTCGCTTGCCGGCTCGACTCATTCGTGACAGCCTCACATACTTCATTTTCTCTGGTTACAATTTAACAAAAGCATTTTGAATAAAAACCACAGCAGCCAACGATGCAGTCAGCCATCCCGAGGCTAAACTTCCTGTCAGAAATAGCAAAGCAGAAAGGAAAAACAAGAGTTAGCTCAGGAGGATTTATGCAGAGACAAGAAATCGAGGTGGCCAATTGCTGTGGCGGTGGATCAAGACATCCCAAGGGCTGCAGGCTGAGGTTCTGGAGCCGTGCACGGCCTCACCCTGCTGCTGCTGGAGGCACCTTCCATGGGCACCAGGGCACTGGTGGCTCCTTCTGGGACCCCCAGCAGCCGGCGTGGGCAGCATGGGGCTGTCCCTGCATCGGCTGGTGGCTCGGGCAGCCCGGTGTTGTGCAGCGTGGTGCTTGGAAGCAGCTCTGCCCCTTGGGCAGCCAGATCCTGTCTGGCTCCTTTCAAAACTACAGCGAAAATCCCACTGATGTAGCCGAGCAGATCTGATGCCTTTCCAGAAATTGATGCTGTGGTAAGAAGTGTTTCTGTCACAGCAAGTTAGGAAAAAACAAATTCTGAGCATTTCAGTAAGCTATTAGCTGCTCAGTAACAGGTGGAAATGAAATTTAAATCCCTGCAAAAGACAATTGCGTAGTTAAAAATACATTTAGTCATGCTAATGGCACTTTGCAGATTTTCTTTCATTATCCTTTTTAAGGAAACAGGCAAAATGTATGTATGCTGTCTGAGTTTGCCTCCTACCATCTCCAGCTCGAGATAGTTTGCAGCAGTTGAATGACATTTATTTGCTGCAGAAATATTATTTGCCTCTCGTGCTCTTGAAGAAATAGATTTTCCATGTGTTTGATACATTAAAAAGTGTACTGAACATTAAAGTAAAAATAACAGACATCCTTCCATGGGCGTGATGAATACAGCCTGGTGAGATTAACTTCAAGAGCTAAATGCCTTGCACTGAATTAGGGTAATGAAAGTTTATGCCTGTCAAGATAAGATGGCCATACTTCTTATTTATCGCACCTCCCTATGAAGAAATTGTCCCTGAATTCCTTAAAAGCTTTTAAATCTTATCAATCCAGGACACTGAAAAAAAAAATCATCTATCCACCAATATATATTTGTTTTCAGTATGAGTCCTGTGCTTGCCATTTCAAATTTGAGATGTTATCAAGTCATTTTCTTTCTTTCTTGATTTTTGTGCTTTACATGAAATAAGCATATTTTTTTCTGCTCTTGATGAAAAAGTATTACCTGCCTAATTCTTTTCCAAACAACTACACACATTGATTTTTTTCTCACAGACTGTTCTGAGGAAGAAATGTTAACTTTGCAGAGTGTATGCAAAAGGAAAAAGCCGACTGTAAACATTAGAGAGAAAGAGCAAATAAATTCCTCGTTTAAGACAAAGACTCCTGACCGCTCTCTGAGCAGAGGAGCTGATGGCAGCAGAGATAACACCAATAACTGATAAATAGCTCAGCTCATGAAGGTGTCTGCATGTTTTGGTTTTGCCCCTGTGTTCTGTAGCTCATGTGGTATGGATTGGAGCCATAGCAGGTATTACAGCTGGGTGCAGCGTGGCAGTGGGATGGGAAGCACTGGAGGATCAGTCGCTCTGCACAAACCCATGCCAGCCAGCAGACCTCTTCACCCTGCTCCTTCTCCCAGGGCTCGGTCCCGAAAGCACCCACAGCTGCAGGAGAGACCTTCCAGGTTCCTTCATGGGGAACACAGACTGGTGGGGAGCGTGCCATTAATAGCCACAATGGATTTATTGCTCCACTCTGATGGAGGCGTTCACCTCTCCTGGCTGAGAGACATAATTTTTGTTTTTATTTGCCTTTACAGAGATGGAAATGCTCCTGGGTTTTATCACAAGTGGGAACGAGGCACATTGCATTAAGTTCAGCAGTATTTTTGTGCTACGCATAGCACTCGTGTGCTGATTTTTTAAACACACGTGGAATTATGGTAATGCGGTTGTTATTGCCACTGAAGACAAAATCATGTTCTTGGAAAACTTAGAAAGGTATGTGTTAAACTGAACTGGAAAGTCTGCCCTGCGGAGACCAATTCCCTCATAGGAAGCACTGTGCGAGCACTGGGGATCTCCTGCAAAAGACTCTGCAGAGACTGCCGGTCCCTGGAGGTGAGGTTTTGGCTCCTGGGGTGCTGAGGTCAGAGGCAATCACCCCGTAGGGTCGGGGAGGTCTGCCTCAGGCTGAGGAGTCCTGCTTGATTCAGCTGGACCCGTGGGGCTCCTCCTGTGCAGCCCCTGGGCTGTGGTGAGGAGATGTGGGGACAGGGATGGGTCAGACACGGTGTGCTTGGCTCAAGCTCATGTTCAACATCTGCCGAGCAGCCAGGGAAGCCTCTGCCAGTGTCCAGGACAAGTTTTGTCTGGGAACACGGCCTGGGAAAAGGTGTGCTTGCCTTCAGCGGGGAGACGTGCCTCATGTGCGGAAGGTAAAACTACGAGTTTGCACAGAAGCAGGCGGTTTGAACACACAGCTTAGGCTCATCCTTTTGTGTTTCAACGAGGCAATTCAGCCGAGCTGTCAGGAGCAGTGAGCGAACACAGATCCTTACTGCGCAGCACTGACAGCACCGCTTAGAGCAGCTCTGCGAGCCAGCCACTGCCCGACACCAACCCCTGGCTGCGGGGATCAGCGGTGCTTGCCCTGTCCTGCAGGCTCAGCATTTCACCCGTCCCATCTTCAGCTGCAGGCAGGTGTAAAGGCTCCCTCCCTGCTGCAGCCTGAGATTCGTGCTCAGGATGGCCGTACTTGCAGTCACCCACCACGCCGAGCATCCTTCCTGCAGTACGTCCATCACAACCACGGACGCTCGCAGATTGCTCTTGACAGCTGCTCTCCTGCTCCCCTTCTCTTTCTTCTAGCAAAAGGCTTGAAAGCTCATGAGCTGAGCATGGCAAGCTTAATTACAGCCTGTGGTCTGACAACGTCTCTCCGTCCCTCAGGTCTCAGATGAAACAATTCTCCCCAAACTAAAACCACTTGAAAGTATTGTCTTTGTTCTCTTGTTCAGAAACACTGTAAAGGCCCAGAGTCCCCTTAGCTACAGAAGGTGAAGCCGTGTTTGGATTACTTTTCTTTTTCAACAGCACGGTCTCGTGTTCGTGAGTTTCGTTTTCTTGCTCGCCCGTGACCCGACCGTCTCTCTGGGACCTCTGATCGCGTGTGCAGTGAGCTGCTCGGGGACACAGAGCTAGGAGGAGCTGGGCAGTGCACAGCAGCAGGACAGTGGCTGTGCTGAGAGAGCCCCCTCCTCAGCATCGTGCATCCCCCTGCCTCCCACCGCCATGCCTGGTAATTTGGGAGCGGGAGGTGTTCCCTCCTCGGGGCTGGTTACCTGAGAAATGAACATGGAGGGGTCAAGAAACTCAAGGAGATGCGTTAGAGATCAAGACCACAAAACAGACAGGAAAAGAGGCATGAGGTAAGATCCTCTCCTTAAGGAAAGGCTTTTAAGGAAAAGGGAACGTGCACAGCATGGCGTGGCCCTGGCCAGGTGTGCCCTGCTTTACTCTGTGGTGCTTGTAGGAAGTGGTTTGGGTTTGCTGCTGGCTTCACTGCACGATTGTGTTTCTCCTTCAGGTCACCCTGCCATCATTTCTTTGCAGTTTCGCTTCTCACCTGTCCTTCGGCTGAAGAAGTTGCTCAGAACCAGGAGGCTCGTGCAGCAGGGCAGTGTGTGCAGGAGAGCTGAGCCCGCTGGGTGCTGCGCGCTGCTCCTGCGCATCGCTGCTGCGACTGGAAAGAAGAAAGGAACACCACCTCCCACCAGCTCATTTCCTCCTCCCTGCTTGGTGTCTGGAGCAGCTTCACTTCTGTTCGTCCCAATTTGTGTGTAGAACAAATATTTCCACATATAACTTGAAGAATGCATGTTTGCATAGCTCGCTGGCATGTCCAAATGAATTTTCTTCTGCAAACACAATAGTACATTTACAAATGAACTGGAAATTTCTGAAAATATTTCCCTAAAAACATGAATGCAGCACAATGTATCTATAGGGGTAGGATGAAGGTTAAATTTTCCCTTCCAGTACTGAAGATGTAATTGGGAATTTAGTGGCTGTAATATTCCACCTGCGGGAAAAACATATAATTTTTTTTTTTTTTTTTTACACAAGTAGAAGAGGGTTCTGTAGCATGAGAGGACATGAGGACCAAGTGTATTTTTAGCATGTGCTCTGTAAGCACAAAACCTGGTTGACTGTTAGAAATTCTGGGCATTTAGAATACCCAGAATTGAATTTGAGAAGTCCTTGTAATCTCGGAGCAAAAAAAAAAAAAAGTCAAACCCAAAGTTAGTGCATTTAGTATATCTTATTCTAGTAGATTAGATGTATTCCTGTGAGTTTTGAGATAAAACAAGATTCACAGTTGCCCAGACCGGCTCAGATCCCCAGAAGGGGCACACACGCTGCCTCCTTGCTGCTGAGTGTGCCTGGTGCGTGCGTCCCACTGGGGTCCCGCATGGGCATGGATGGGACAGGGCTGGGGGCTCTGTGGGGCAGGGGTGGCAGCATCACACCAGCAAGTCGAGTCCAGCCCCTGCGCTGGAGCAAGGGAGGTTGGGGCTGGAGTGGCAGAAAAGGCGTGGGAGACGGAGCAGCCAGCGGAGGCTTAATTGCTGCCAAGGGCACGGGCTGAGGGGGGCCATCAGCCCCGAGTGCCCCCAAGCAGGGCACAGTGGTGCTGGTTCAGACACACTCCTTGGCTTGTCGTGTGGAACAGTCCGGTAATTTCTACTGTATCAATTAATTGTGAGAGACATTTTCACCTGTTTTGTTACCCTGTGGGTCAATCCGATCACAAAAGGAAAAATATGCCTGGACCACAAGACAGTTTGGATAGACCCTGCTGTCTGTGATTTATTGTTTTAATTAAAAGCTTTTTAAGCTTTAATTAAAAAGGTACATGAGCACTCAGTATTCAAGAAAAATGCTTTTGTGTTTAGGTCAATTGAATAACGTAAAATATAATGAGATACATATTTCTAGTCTGGAGCTTCACATGAAAAAAAGCAATATACATAATTAAAAAGTAAATTCAAACTGATAGAAGAGAGCTGTTGTCAGACAAAATAAAAGGTATGCCTTAAATTAACACCAGCAGAGAGGGTTTGTTTTTTTCTTTCCTCACTGTAGCATCCTTTAAAAGTCCCGTGGTACAAATTGAGTCAACTTCATAGATGTGTATCAAAGCTGGTGTGCTAAACTGTGGAACAGGTTATTATTTGTAATCCTAATGATGCTTAACACAGACCAGATACTAAAAGCTGGGTTTTGACAAGCTGTAGCACAGAAACTGGGAAGCTTTCTGTGTCGCCAACCACCCGAGGTTGCTCCTGCTGTGCGTGCTGTGGGCAGCTCTGGTGCTGCTGCCGCTCCTGGGGAGCCAGCTTACCCAGTGCCACCAGTTTGTGGTGGGTCCCGCTCCCAGTGCCTGCCTCTCCCAGTGCTCTGAAGTGCTCGGTGCTCGGAGGAAGGCTGGCACGGTGCTGCTCTTACACCACAGGTGGCGTCAGGCCGGCTGCTACCTGCACGGTGTGAACAAGGTGCATGCTGCACAGGCTCTGGACTTTGGGAGCTGCCCGGAGGCTGTGATGAGCTCTGAATGCAAACGGTGGGCGTAATGATGTGACACCACGTCGGTCATGGGACAAAGAAACCTGATTCAGCTCTACATGCAACGCATACTTCAGGCATCTGAAGAGTGAGGTGGGTTTACTCAGGCCTATATTGCTGCTGAAGACTGCAGGAGGAATAAAAATGAGCATCTGCATGTTCTTCTAAAAATGTTCAGGTATGACGTGATGCTCTCTTTCTGCCCAGCCTTCTCCTGAAACCCCACTTGCTGCAGCGCTGGAGCCTTCAGGACGGGTGCCTGGGTGTGGGCAGTGCCAGAGAGTGCCAGAGGCTTCTGTACAAAGCCTGCACCATTCACAACAAGATTAAAAACAAAACAAAACAAAACAAAACAAAAAAACACCGGCTGCCCGGTCACAGCTCCTGCTCCTCGGGTGGCACATCCAACACTAAGGCACCGAGTGTGAACACGAGAAACCAGCGAACAGCTGGATAACGGCTTTGTTGCTCAAATCACATTTGTGGTAAGGGAGAGATGATAAACACCAACTGCTTGCTTCCTTAATAGAAACATAATGTTTTTATAACTAAGCCCGAAGAAAGCAAAATAAGATGATATTTTCCTTTCACTTAAAAAAATCATCAGCATTTGCAGCAGACTTCATATGGTTGAGGAATTTGGGGAGATCACTCATTAAGCCAGAAGGTGCAATAAAATTTGCATCAAACTCTAATTCTTGCCTTGTTTATTCTCATTCTTGAATAGCCATCACCAAAGAGCAACTTTGCCATCAGTGAAGATGTAGATGTAGCAATTCCAAATAATGTTTCAAACTGCTTTTAACTTTATTGAAAAAAATAAACCTTATGAAACTTTATGAACACAATATTTTGATGCCTTTTAGAAAACTCTGAAGATTTATGGAAAAAATCATGTTTACATTGTAAAGCTTTGAATATATAATATGATTTTATCCTATCCTGTTAACTTTCTAAAATTGCAAATAAACTATCAGTAGATTTTTCTGTATAAACAGCATTAGCAGTTCAAGGTTCCTATGGCTACAGAGATTTTGCAGTTAGTATGCCCAGTTTGGAGGATAGTGGAAATTTTGAATGAAAATTATTTCTAAGCTATCTCAGTTTTTTATTATCTTCTATTAAAACATTTTGTCATTAGTGCATATTATGTGTCAACACTGTAAAGAGCAAATAAAAGCAGTAAATAAAATTTGCAAAGATTTGTTTTAACAGATTTTGACTTGAGAATCTCATTCTCACTGTTGGAATCATCTCACGAATGCCTCCTGTACTGCAGGTAGGACACTGAGATTTCATCCCAGTGCAAGTTTTCTACAAAACTCTCCTCAGACCAAGGTCACTGCAAGAGGAATACATTAGACAATAGGGATAAAATGTGTTGAAGCAGTTCTTGACTTTTTTTTTTTTTTTTTTTTTTTTTTTTTTTTTTTTTTTTTTTTTTTTGTGCTATGAGTGGCAGAAATATATAGGACATGGCAGTTCAGCTTTTCATTTACACATTTAATTTAAGAGGCAAAATCTTTTCCTATTTTTTTTTCCCCATGCTTTTGTTTAATGAGAACATCCCTGCTTTGGTAGCTGAGTTCTGCCTTCACAATTTCCTTCACACACTTCTGCAGCGAAGTGATTTGAGAGCCAGCACCTGCAGCAGCGTGTTGGCTGCAGCTGGGCAGCACCAAGTGGCCGAGGAAGGGCCAGCTGGAGCAACTGCAGAATTAAGGCCGTCATTTAAAAGAAGGTGGGGAACAGGCTCCCTCTTTTTTCCTCTTCACCAGGAGCATGAGCTGTGCAGTGATGCTGCTGTTGGTGGGGGCCTTGCTCCTGCTCAGGCCATAAGTGGAGGTGGCACTTCTGGAGTCGGTGCTCCAAGCAAGGGTGGCTTCTTCCAGAAGCATGCAGAATGGAAAAGGACAATGAAAGGTATTGTGTGCTGGTGAAGGCAGCTGGGGCAGCACTAACAGAGAGTAGGTGAGTGTATGGGAAGAGGCACTGGGTAGTGCTTTCTGCCCTGATTGCTTGTTGTGGTAGCTGTGCCTCCTTACTCCATGTGTGGTTGATACCCTAGCTGTTAAGGCCATCTGCCCACAGTTATTTCACTGCAGCCTGGCCAGATCACATCAACTAATTGCACTTATGGGTTTGGGGATGTTGCCTCTTCCTTTCTGAACAGCTGGAGAGTGCTCTGCCAAGGGCTGCTCGTGCTTGCCTCTGGCCACCGTGGCACACAGCCTGGCCACTGAGGTCTCTGCTGGTTGGATGCATTTCTTTCTCTTGTTAGATTTTCCCCTTTTCTACAGTGTGTTGTTGGACCTTCTTTTCTCCCTGAATTCTAACACTTTCTTCTTGACTATCTGCCCAAACTAAATTTAGTCAACAACCAAGTTACTGGCTCCTTATTTCAGTGTTAATTGGCATTTGACCAGATACTCCAAAGTTGTGCTGCATAATAAGGGATGAATTCATGATTTAGAACACTCATTTTTAATTCTAAAATCAAAACAGTTCTTGTTTACACTAATGTGGCTTCAGACAAGGAAACTGGGGTTCTGGAAGGACTGTGGTGGGAAAGCTTTGGAGACCCCCTCTCCCAGCACTTTATAGTGTTTTTTTTTTTTTTATAAAACTTATTCTAGCTGTTGTACATATTTTTTCTTCACAATGTTATTCAAACACAAGGGTGTTGGCTGTTCATAGTATTTATATAACCATTCATTAGCTTTGGACTGTTTGCATCATCACCCGCCCCCTGCACTTTCCTTGAAAATGTTGTGGAAGACTGCTCCAGGTGGGCAGAAATACCTTTCCTTCCCTCCCAACCATCATATAGGTCACTGTAACCTTTTAGCTAAGAGCATTGTACTTATTATGCAGTTCACTTCTGTCGGGTAAACTTCTTAGGTTCGTGTTTTTCTTGCTTACATTTCTGTAAATTTGAAATGACTCAATAGGCTCAACAATCCATTCCTGTTTAATGGAAAGTCAACTCAATTTTCCTCTTTCTACGAAGTGGTTGGGTCTCCAAGGCACACAGAAAAGACCATGTAATGATCTTGTATATCTGAAGCTTGATTTTGCTGACTTCTTTTGTAGCACTACAGATCCCTATAAAAAATACTGCACACTAATACTGTGTAAAAAAAAAAAAGGTACTTCTATCCTTCTTTACTTTTAACTAGCTAGTATTAGAAATTAATATTTTTAGAGTTTTTACATAAAATTTTTTGTTGGTGGCTATCATGAAAACATTGTCCAAAATCATGTCATTTGCCTGCAAGCAGGTTTTGTGGTTTCTACATTAATGAACCCCTATTCTTGCCATTACTACCAAGCTCATATCTATCTTTTGTACCTGATTTTCTACTGCTCAGGCTGTTCTTATTTGCCCCAGTCTGAGTCTGAGAAATTTTGTCACTTTTCCGTAAGTACTGAAGAATATTGCACTGTACACATACTTCTCTCTCCCCTATGCTCATAGGGGAGAGAAATCTCTCCCTGTCTGTTTCTTTTATGTAAGCATGCAATTTTACCAGCAGTGAACTACCCTTTCTGGCACTTTACTGATCTCATGAAATGGCCTCTATTTCATGAAAATCTGTAAAATGTATCCATAAATAATTTTATCTTGATATTCTGATATTTCCAACAACTGATGACTGGAAAATGATGTTCAATCACTTACTGGTCTGCAGTCTGCACATTCATCCTATTTGATCTGTGTGAAAAATGTGTAAGAGTACCATAGGTAGAGCTTTTTTGTGGAAGTGGGAGTAAGTGGCATCTCAGAAGTATTTACGTCTTGTTTTTTCCTCTCTAGTCAAAATTCTACACAGCAAAACCTAAATACAGATGCCAAAGCATTTTGAGAGCAACTGGAAATACAATACAAGGTGATGTAGAAAAGATGAAGCATAAATAAAAATATGAATGTGAATGTATTTGATAATTTACATGAGAAATTACACTTGAAAATATAATGCATTTACTTTCAGAAGGTCTTTGTTTTCTTAAATCCTAAACCAGAGTACTTTCCAATTCTTTGTATTTAATTCCTGCAATTTAAGTCTACCTCTTAATCTCTTTGGGCACTGGAACAGGCTCCCCAGGGAAGTGCCTGCTGGAGTTCAAGAAGTGTTTAGACAATGCTCTCAGACAGTCTGATTTTTTTTGGATGGTCCTTTGGGGGCCCAGGAGTTAGAGTCTGATTCTTGTGGGCCCCTTCCAACTCAGGGTATTCTGATTCTCCCATTGTAACCCTTAGCATTGTCTTGTGCCCTTTGCTATATTGCTATCAGGTGTTCTGTCTACCCTGCAGGAAACCATGACATGAATGTTTTGCAGGATGCATGCACAAAACTGCACAAAACCAACAGCAGTTCTTCAGCATACAAACATCTTTTGCTGCTTGTGGAAAACTTGCATACAAATGGCCATACCTCCAGTTTAGAAAGACTACCTTTCACCCCATTTTAAATTCAAAGTAATGACTTAACATATAATTTCTTAAATGGTTGTTTTTTGCTTAACTTACCCTTCATCTTCAGATTTTTTCCATGACCCATGTTGACAGAGCTGTGACAAACCTGGTCTGAATTCAGCTTTGATCCCACTTTGAACAGCAGGTTGGACTATAAATCTCCTAAGGTTTCCCAGCCTGAATCATCAGTCTGATAGGTATAAAATTTTGGTCCAAAAAAAAAAAATCAGTTGGCCATAACATATTAAGCCAGTTAAATTAAATTTTAATCTACATACTGACTATTGAGCTACAAAGCTTTAGCAAAATGCTTTGAGCATGAAATGTTTCAATTAAATCACTTAGACAAACTCCTCAGATTGAGGACAGACCTTTTGGCAGCCCAGATGGGTTCAGCCCGGGATCTGCCTTCAGAGGTCTCTGAACTTCTGCCTACACAGGGAAGTTCTGAGGCACCACCAGGATGAGCAATGCAGTGCAATGGTGTGTGTTTGGGGTTGAATAGAGTCCACAGCTCCTTTGTACTTCCACCTGGCTACTTTTATATAATGCACTCAACGTGTGTTATCTGAGATTTCTTGCCGTGCCCTAATTGTGGGATTGTCCTTGTCCTCTGGTAATAGCCCTGTAAAACAGACTCACCCTATGGAACAGATACCAAAGATGAGATGATTGGTAGCTAAAGCAGAGACTGCTTTCAGGAATGAAGTGCTCTTTATCAGCTGAGTCAAAACCAAGCTATGTACCACTGATTCAGTGTCTCTGGAAGGGGTCTCTCCAGCTGTGCTCCTTTGACCTGAGATCCTATTTTGCTTTCAGTTTACACAGCAGAAGCAACAGGAAGCATGAGCTAGGCTGGATAGTAGCAGTAATGTTAAAGAAAAGAAAGGGTAAGCCTGCAAAAATCAAAATGGGTCACATTTAACAGAGCCCTAAATACGAGGTGATGAGGACAATGTGGAGCTTAATGGAGCAGAGAGCTGACAGTTTGTATTGAAGGTTCAAGCCATGCCTACTTAGAAAGAACAATAGACTTAAAAACAAGCATGGGATGAACAGCAAGAAATAAAGACAAAAGTAAGGACATGAAGTTTAAAGCACCTCTGGCACTAGACTGTGCTGAGCTGGGTGGTCTGTAATTAGTATAAATAAATAGTATGAATGAAAGCTGGTTATGGCAAAACAAAATATTTGGTTAATGCTAGTTCTCCATCATGGGAACAGTGGTGAAGCTGTTGATGAGATGTAATTTCATGGGGTTGGACTTCGAGGCGTCACATACAAATCTTTGAGAGACAACCCATTACCATCCTTTAAAAATATCTTGAGTAAAGACCATTAGTTACACGTGTGAGGCTTGTAAAAGCTTGAGCTCAGTTTGGAGCGATGGGCCTATTATGGAACATTTCATGGACCACCTCATGAATAGAGAGGCTCGATATAAATCCAGAGCTTAAAGACTGAAACATTGCACATGTCCTACAAAATGGCAGTGTCCAATTCAATACTTTTGTGCTTCTTTGAAAATGGAAGCAAAGTTGGAACAAACAGCAGCTAAAATTAACACAAGTTCCAACTCCTTCGCCTGTGGCTGCTGATTCCTGTTTCTAAGGAAACAGACAATAAGCTGGTGTAAAAAGGCATCTGAAATACTCCATTTGAAGTCTAATACTATTGGGCTGTGCTCTGTAGGCTTTATGGTAGACTTTTCTCTGCTTTGTGACAAACTTTCCAATTGAGACAACTGGAGTTTCCTTTGTAGTGCTGAAATTGTGTATTAAACAATTTTTGCCACATTTTAATTGTCTTTCAAGCATATCTTGAGGACTGCTTCTGGTCTGGTTTATTGTTGCCTTATTATAATCTTTTTTTGGGTCAAAAATCAATCAGCTGTGGAGCAGGAGAGCTCACAGACCTTGTTTTAGCACTCCATCCCTCCCCTAAGCATGAACTTCCCACCTTCCTCAAGCCCTGGTCCCAGCCTGAAGCTCAGAGGGGTGGTGGATGGTCATCAGTGCTGGCCAGCTTGGTCTTGTCTAGCTTGAGTCTCTGTCCAGGGAGGATTAGGATGTCTTGCTCTCCTTCCAAGCATCTCATTGTGCTTGTCCACTTGCTAAAAGGTTGACAGAGACTTTTGGCCGTGTGTTTTAGCCTGGGCCATCAGGAAAATTCAATTACTTGGGCAACCACTATCTTACAGGGCAGGATACCAAGTGTTTTGTCATGTGGGAGCTTTTGCTGGAGGAGAGTGGAATTTGTCATCTCCACACAGATGGTTTCATTTGCATTCAAGTTTCAAAAGACTGCAGGGCCAATACAAGCAGATTTCAGAGCAGAATTTCAAGTGGGATTTCAAGCAGGTTGCAGAGCACAGGATGCGACGGGGAAATGAAATGGGGGAAGAGGAGAGGAGAGCTTCATCCAGTATGGAGTACATATGGTTAGAGAAGAGGCAGTATAGCTGGAGCTGTTTCCACTCTTATTTCTTCTGCCTCCGCCTCCCTTTACCTTCACCCTTGTTAACAAATTTAATGATCGTAGGCTGAGGGATAATTTTGCACATATACTTGTTAAGAAAATGTAAAAGCAATGTAGTTGTTTCTTTAGTGTTTCCATTTCAAATCATTCCCTTCTGCCCCATGTCAGTGCTGCATATCCCCTTCTCACCCTCTGGTTTTATTCAGGCTTTAATCTATCATTGTTTCTCTGTACCTGTAAAAATGTCTTTCATTTCCCCCTTTCCCTGTTCCTTGCTGTTTTTCATCCAGGCTGTGTTCTCTTCCTCTGAACTTTTATCTGTGTTCTCCCTTCCTCTCTCTGCTCCCGTCTCCCACACTTCTGGTATTTATTCATTGTGCTGCTGTCTCTGCTCACACACATTTTCCTGCCTCCCTCCAAAAATGACACATTTATGAATCAACATAAAAACTTGTTCCAGCTACTCTTCCAAAAAACAGTGCCATGCAGGCGGTGCCTTCTCTCCAGCCACTCTCCCTCAGTACCAAGTCTCCTGCTGGCAGTGGCTGATACTTATTTGTTCATATGGATAGTCTAGGCAATAGCTACGTCTCTTTCTCCTCAGATTCTGCTGTAAAATGCAAAGGTACAATTATCGGGTACACACTCCTCCTATTACTAGTCATTTGTTTCCTGCTAGTTGGCAGCTTGTTCCCGAGGCACCATCATTTTGCATTTTTCTTTAAAAACAGACAACTTGGATTCACTAGAACTGCATTTAAGACATAACATTGCAGTCTTATTACTCTTACCTCTTAATCCTAGTGTCTCCTCCACTTCTGCATCTAATGCTAATTCCTCTGTTTCATTTAAGCTCTTCAGGGCAAAATCCAGGTTTTATTCTACATATACTTAGATTGCTCTAGACCTCATAAAGACTTTGGGTATTAAAATGCAGGTCTTTGGGGGGCAGGGCCCCAGTCACCATACCTTATATTACATCGTATAATCTGCATTGATCAGCCCCTTTCCTACCATCAGAATCTCTCCTGCTTTTACCTGTGCTTACAGCTGAAAACAGAGCACAGGCAAACTCCATCCTACCCTAATGCTGTGCATGAGCTATGCCTTCTTTCCACGGAAGGCATCTATCTCAAAGGAGGAATGCACCTCTTCATGTCATTTCATCTAGAACAAGGTGGAGTAGCGAGGAAAATCAGCTTTATCCTTGATTTTTCTTGGGAGTCCTTGAGGGTTAACACTGAACTTTTACTATATTTTAATGTGGGAGGGATTTTTAATGTGCTTGTTTTGCATGAGTATACTTCAAAGGAACAGCACAGAAAATATTCTGAACTATGACTAAGAACCAGTGATCAGCAGAATAATCTCCATCTGTTTTGCAAAATCAGTTCTTATGCAGTTGGCCAATAGAAGTATTTCCAAATGAAATGGAAGCATCAAACAAACACATCTGTGATTTAGAACCTCTCAGTAGCTGGTTCATATGTGAAACAAATAATGATCAGAAAGGACATCTGTTACTGCTTTCAACAGGCAAGAAGCCTAGATTTGCAAGCACCTTGTTTTGACATTAACTAGTGTATGAGGAGACTAATTTTTCCGTGAAAAGGTTATTAAAGTACCTAGAAATGGTAGAAGAATTTGGAATAGCCACAAAGGTAAAACTAATTTAAGTAAAATACAGCAAATATGTACAAATGGTATGTTGTTTCCCTTTGCCTGTTTTATTACTCCAGATTTATGATGCCCATTCCTGGAGGCACATTTTCAAAAGCAAATGATAAAGATTCCAGACCTGATCCAGTGAAGATGTAGGTGAGTACATCACTGATGTGCAAGCTCAAAACCAGGGCTTAATAGGTCCTTTCTAAATGCTTGCCTGATGTTTATACCACCTAAAACTTGCTACTTGGTTGTTTGTTTTTTTTTTAAACAAAAAAAATCCAAATGTGCCTGTAGTTCTTTATGCCTAAATACGTGCTTGCTCAGGTGTGGACTTCTTATAGCACTACTTTGTCGAGGCACCTGGTGGATAAGCTGTTGCTATTCCGTGTGGCTGCCCTAGGAAGCCCATGCCAGATGTCCCTCTGTGTTGGTCCAGGGATGTCCTGCTCTCGTTCTTGGTGCCATGAGGACCTACTGGTCTATTCCTCTTTAAGCCTTCAGCAACACAAAATCTTTGCTAAAGTTTGTCTTGTGTCTGACTGCATAGTCTCACGGTAGCATTTTCTTCTCCTTTTCTCTCAGAAAATATTATTCTCATTAACGGGGCTGTCAAAACATTGCTTTGCCTGTTTATGTGTGCTGCTGCTAAGCAGTTCTTGGTAAGTTTGTCCTCGGCATTTCTGTGTTTCTTCAGATGTTGAGTTGCATGGTTCTGGGCCTTGAGAAGTCTTAAAAACAAAATAAGGCACACACTTCTCCTCCCCCCTCCCCCCCCCCAAAAAATAAACAAAAAACTCCACTCAATTCATAACCAACAAACAGAAACCTGAGCTGAATGATGCAGTTTTAAGCAGTGAGGCATTAGGCTTTTCCTGTCCTTGGCAGAGCTCAGGACCCTTAATGATGTTCGCTGTCATCCACGTCGCTGGCTGTGCCTGACCCTGCCGCGGCACCCTTGTGCCTCTGGATGACCCCCTCGTGCCTGAAGTTCTGTTCTGTGTGCTTGAAAGCCTGTTTCATCTCACATCAGGTATGTGGGATTTGTGCAGTGATGGCTCCTGCAGCACTCCATCAGCTGGAAGTTACCAGTATGCCTGGTTTGTCCAAAATGCACATGCGAAGGGTAAAGTTTGGGCCCAGCTGAAGTCCAGTGTGGTTTTGGCACATGACTGAGCAGAAAGTTGTTGAAGTAAAACTGCAAGCAGCTTGATGAGGAGCTGAACAGAGGTGTGCATGTTCGTGGGGTCAGGACTCAGCTGCAAGCACCTGCCTCGGAGACTGCAGCCTGTGGGAAGCTGGTGCTTCTGCAGAGAAGGGCAGCAGTGTCTGTGAGTGAGCTGCAATTCCAACGTATGTGGCTGAACAAGTGGTCTGAAAGCATCTGCTTAGCTGCTGCTTAG
The DNA here is from genome assembly GCF_047663525.1 of Anas platyrhynchos. NCBI lineage: Eukaryota > Metazoa > Chordata > Aves > Anseriformes > Anatidae > Anas > Anas platyrhynchos. The sequence continues at coordinate 40,627,133 of NC_092592.1, read as the reverse complement.
AGCCAGCAGAGCTAAACTGCAGAGATGTCTTGATTTATTTTTGCTTTCTTCCCTGAGCTCTTGAGGGTGCCCCTCAAATAAAGGGGCCCAGCAGTGAGGTCCTTACCCAGCAGGCTTGGCCATTAAGCATCCTCAAAACGTATTCCACCAAAAGCTGCAAGATCAGACCTAGAAAACATGAGCAGAGGGGAGGATATGTTGTTTGTTTTCCTTCACTTCTTCCTCCTCATTGCAAAACAGTTTGGTGTGAAATTGCTAAAATGAAATATGGTGGAACAGCCCTCATGTCTCTTCTGCCTGAGTGCTTTCAGCCTGTCACCTGCTCCCCTGGGGGCTGCCGTGCTTCCTGCCCACAGGCTGCCTGGGGAAGGGACCCCCTGTGCCCCCCTGGAGGCCTCCAGGTCCCTGGGGCTGGGCAGGAACAACAGAGGGGGATGCGACAGAGCAGCACGGGCAGTCGTGGCTCTGCTCCAGTTACACATAAGATACGTTAACCGTCCTGGAAAAAAGGTGGTTAACAGCTTTGCTCAGTATTGGGGAATATGTTTAAAGTTGATTCTTAATGAGAGGCACTTTCTGGCACCTAAATGTACTGAAGAAATGCGGTCCCAGATGATTTGTCTGCCCTTTCCTTCTTAATAAACTAATCTTATGCTGAAATAAAATACCCTGTGCTAGGGCAAGATAGGTGTAGCCTCTGCATTCCCTGTAGAGAAATGATCTTACTCCTTGTGATTGTTTCTTAGATTCTACCATGAGCTTTAAGCTCTCTAAAACCCAAAACTTCATGTTTGCAGGGGCTGCAGAGCCTGTGCCTGTTGGAGCACTCCAGGTGGAGCTGCCTTGGGGTGTCCCCTGGGCTGCGGGCTGAGCTGCTGCTCGGTTTTCCTGGGTATTTAACTGGACTGGGAACTGCGCTTATCTCTTGCTCATGAGTTTTACTGCTAAAGGCTGTAAAATAAGTCTTCACTGAAGTGAAGCCAAATGTCTTGCAGCTTCTGTAACCCCCATGAGTGTGGATGTTGCAAGTCTGTTGGTAATTTCAAGTTCTTTGCTTGCTGTCATTGCTCTGGAGAGCGCACGGACCTCTCTGGAGTTCAAGTCTGAGCATATTCAATAAGAGTGACAATGGAAGTAAAACTGCGAAATCATGACATAAGGTAGTAAACTTCTTATTTTTGAACATTTGTATAAGGTTAGATTATATCAATTTATGGTCTACATCTGCCATACTTCACTTTTGCCACTGTCAAGAGATGCACAGCATATTCTGATCTTTGCATGCTAGCACAATATAAAATGTCAAGAGACAAAAGAATAGAGCTTGAATTTCTTTGTACGATCACTTGATAGTCATGTTGCTTTTTTTTTAAAAAAAAAAAAAGTGTTTCCTTCCCTGTTAATGATACAGCACATCAGCAGCTCGGAATCCACTGGGGTTCAAAGCAGAACTGTAGCTCTGCCACTTTCTCCTAAGTTACACCCAGTTTTGGGATGGCTGCAGATGCCTCATGGCAGCTTTCTGGTGTCACTGGTGTTGTCATGTTATTAGCAGGCAGATGTGGGATTGCTGCAGTGGGGAAGATGTTGGCGGGCAATTGCCAGTTCCCAAAGCATTGCACGTGATCCTATACGGCTCTGATCCTACATGGCTCCAGCCTGGGGAGTGCAGACCTACCACATCTATGCTAACTTGCATGGGGCCTCTCACTCTCAGCTGCTACATGCAGTTTTTGGTCTGATGCAGCAACAGTTCCTATCTGCAGAATTATAAAAGGGTTCTGAGTTGTTTTATTTTATTTTTTTTTTTTTTTTAATCTGGAACAGAAATGTAATTTTAAGCATGTACTTGTGAAACTAGAAAAGTGGAGGAAAGAAAAGTGAGACTGTAAAATGGGCTGGGGACTGGGGAATTAGCTCCTGTGTCCAAAATGTGGATCTTAGTCCTATATTTAAAGTGGGAAAAGTAAGGACTGGGGTAATGGAGACTTGTACCCAGATCTTTTGCAATGCCAGTGCTGTAAACAGCACACTCCTGGTAAAATCTGCCTCCATTAAAGTAATTAAGGAGACTTTCACATGTCAAAGTATCTGCTACTCAGTTCAAACTCTTGTATCTTTTCTTTTTAGTGATATATTTTCCTCTTGTTGCTGATGAGTATAGTGACGAGCAATACTATCAGTCTTGTCTAAGTGCTACTTTTCTGCAACAGATTTTCAATGTTCTGGCATATTGAAGGAAACACCAGTATGGAAACACCTGTTTCCTCCAGAGATGCCATGTCTGCCCGTATCCCTTCAGGGATGTTGTATCTTCACGGCTGGCACCCAAGAGGGGAGTGGTTGTGAGAAGTCTGAGTTTGCAGGATGGAATTAAAAATTCCCTTTGATCAGTTCAGCTCCTTGAAAATTACTATAGAGAAACATTATTTCCAAAATAGCGTTATTGCAGCAGCACAACTCTGCGTCGTGTCTGGATATGAAGGATGGCTGTTGGCAGTGCTGTTTAGAAGATCACATCAGTGTGTTGCTCTGGTTCCCATTCATTCATATCTATTAGTACTGGGGTTATAACATAAATAAATCATAGCACTCCACCAAGCTGCAATAAACATATTACCCAAGCAGAAACGAGAACAGTGGGGTGGGCCATTACTGAAGATAAATGGCCAAGTTCTACTGCTAAGTGCTCAGGCTCCTGAAGCACAAGGGTGTTTTCCCAGTAAACACTGAAAGGTAAAATTAAAGTCTTTTCAAAGTCTAATAAAACTTAATACTTTTGTATTATAAAGAATATTCTAAAGAATTCTTTTATTCTCCCAAGTTCTTAGAATTTATGGTGGGACTAGTACTGAAACCAGCTCTTTTGGCATCTTTATTTCCCAGGTTCCAGTATCTGTTTGCAGGTACTGCGAATTTAATATCAGTTTCAACTTTTAGCCAGTAGACTCCAAGCAGTCATGGTTAAAGTGTTGCTGGCTACAAAATAAATGTATATTATGTCTGGGGTAAGAAGGAAGAGCGGAAGCACGTTTTTATTGAAGCCTTTGGCAAAAACAATCTTAGTGCTGCTGCTAACTGTTGCCTACAGATGAAAGCCACGAGTTAAGCAGTGCTTGAAACCTGAGCCAGCCCACCCACCAGGGAGCTGGAGTCCTGCTGAGCCCAGAATAGGGATGTGCTGGGATGCAGGCACAGCCTGTAATTCACGTTAGCACAGCCCATCAGATGCTAATTCAACCATTCTGCTCTGCTGATCGCATCACTCTGGGACAGCGGTTTTGCAGCATGGCCACCCTGTTTTGAGTGGATTAACTTCAGCTGGGTGGCTGGAGGTGATTGTTTAAGCGAAAAATGAAAAAAAAGGAAAAGGCTCAAGCTTCTCAGGTAAGATAGGATTTACTCTCCTGGATGAAGATACCAAGTAAGTTATGCCTGTGCGTGGATGTGTGCTTCAAGTAAGCCACAGCTCTACGATCTCTCCCTGAAATGCAGCAGCAGTGCACCATACAGTAACCACACGATTACAGTCATAAAAAGGAGGTTGGGGGAAAGGCTTGAAAGAAAGTGGCAGTGACAGACTGTGACTAAATGCTGTTAGTGCTCCTGCTGCATGTGTGTGCAAAGCCTATTTGAAACAGAAGAGACAAAAGTGAGGTATCTCAGGTCTGGTCTTAAAAAATCAAGCCCAACAAACAAGATAACATTCTACCAAACTAACCCCTTGGGAACAAAACAAAAAAAAAGCTTTAGCCTTTCAACAAATAGATCAATATTGCTGAAAACTGAAGAAACCAAAGTAGCCCTAACATCTGCAGGAGTCGTGCAGCGTGCCCACCCAGCTGTGCTGCATACCTGCAGTGAGCTGGTGATTATAGAGTCACTCAGGTTGGAAAAGCCCTCCAAGATCCTCTAGTCCAACCTTTAGCCTAGTACTGACAAGTCCACCCCTAAACCATGCCACCAAGTTCTATACCTGTGTTTCCTGAAGAGCTCCAGGGATGGTGGCTCTATCGCTTCCCTGGGCAGCCTGTTCCAGTGCTGCACAATCCTCTCAGTAAAGAAATTTCTCCTAATGCCCAGCATAAACCTCCCCTGGTGCAAGCTGGGGCAATTTCTCACCGTATCATCTCATCTTCTCACTTGGGTATTGCTTGGTGGGTGGGTGTGGGCTGATGCTGGGCTGGCTGTGGAGCTCCCAATTGGGGCTGCTGCCCCTATGGGGACTGGCTCCATGGGATGTGGAGCACAAAAGAAAATCACTGTATTTCCTGTCAGGTGTTTTGTGCCATCCTAACGTAGCTAAATCTCTCACTGTGGATACCAGGAGATGAACCAGAAATGGCTTTGCAGAGGAAAAAGGCGTCCTCTGAGCTGCTGCTTGGGCATGGCCAGCTAAGGCTGGCAGTGGCTGTGACTTCACACCTCATCCAATCCGCACTGAAAAATAGAGGCCTTCTGGAGGTCATTACGAAGTAATGTTCCTGTTGTGGTGGGGAAATAGACCTTTGACTAATGTGGCATTTCTTTCTACATTTAAGTCGCAGAAAGGTCCCCTTCCTGAAAGGTTGCTCAAGAGAAGTCAAAATATTGTTCCTCTTTCCTGTAAATAAACGCTGTAGCTTTTGACAGCCTTCATGGATCTAACTTTAAATTTATTCTTTGTATATGCAGTTTATCAAAAGGGGTTAGAAACATCATTTTAGAACAGTGCTTTGTTGCTCTCTGAAAACACGACGTGTAAATAATATTTCCTCAAGCGTTTAATTTATACTTTGGCTTTTGAATCAGACTTTTGAAACCTATCTCTGTGTTTTTAATATACATTCATCTGACTGACCTGAGTTACCTGCTCCTGGCGAGGCTTTCTTTGTCTGAGGCTGCTGAAACTTGTGATGGGTGCAGGAGAAGTTTCTGGGTGGCAGAGCAGGGCTGTGCCCCTTCTCCAGCACCGTGCTCCCTGCTGATGGGGCAGGGGTTGCTCGAGCTGGGTCTTCTGGTCAAAGTCTACCTTAAATATTCCTCTGGTTCTCAAAGTGGTTGAACACACTGCTGCGAGCCACAGCAGGGCACAGGGCTCAATGCACTGACAGTGGAAAAGCCAGTAAGCTACGTGACTCACGAGCAACATTGGTATTAAGTGTACTTCTCTGTTAATTTCTGTCTCCTTTTTTGACACCCAAATAACGTTAAAAAATGTTTATTCGTTTCCTTCCCAAGGGCCGGATGGAACCCCTGAGCCTGGGGCAGCCAGGGGGATGTGGGAACAGCAACGTGCATGGGGCTCGCTGGGGGCCCCCCAACTGCTGCCAGCAGGGCACGCTGCTGGGACATGTCCACGTGTTGGATCAAGGGAGGTGTATAGATTTTTTTCTCAAATTAATCTAGTGGGAGTTGATCTTTTATTTTGTACATTAATCTAGCAGATGCTAACATCTTCATTACGGACCTTAGGCACTAGAGATGGCAAGGATATTTCAAGTCTGGGTTTTCACATTATCTGGCAAAGTATATTTTTTGTGAAAATATAGCCAAAAGCAAAAAGGCACCAATACATTTGAGTGGTACTATCCCAAGCATTTGATGTGACAAGGGTTTTAGAGTCAAATTTTGGCTTTGCTCTTTTATTTGTTATTTTTTTCCCCTAAAGCAGGTAAGTGAGAGAGCTCCCAGTGTGTACAAGCTCTCCAGCCCCTGAGGGGTTAGGTGCCTGTGTACTTTAACAGCTCTATAGGAATGTGGTTTGAATGATGAGATATATGGATTGTTTTTCATCTTAAATTAGCTATTAAGTGGTGTCTGGCTTCTGTGGATGAAAAAACAAAAAACAGCACAGAGGGAGATTGACCCATCCTTTTTTCCCACTGGCTGTGCACCCAAGCAGTGTCTGGAAACCCCCATCAGATTTTTCTCTTTCTCTCTGTAACACCTAAAGAGAAACAAACGAACAAAACAAAGCTTGATAACAGAAGTGATGAAACAATTTATTTTGAAAATTGGAGGCTCTGGCAGCAGGCTGAATGTCTCTGCACAGGCTCGGCCTCGTGCCCAGCCAGGTACCTGGTGGTTTTCTTGGGGTGTAGCAGCAGCTGCCTGGCCTTCAGCTGGGCGTGCAGGTGGCACGGGGCTCCCGATGGCATCGGCGTGCTGCTGTGCCCTCCCTGTGCCCCTGCCTGGCAAGGTGGCCAGAAATAACAGGGACAGAAATAACTGCTTTTCTACCATAAATATCAAGTCACTAGTGGGGGGGAAAAAAATAAGGATTTAAAAATGAAGGCTAGATCTTCCAGGTGCTTTCACTCTCAGCACATCTCAAGGCAGCTTCCTGCAAACCTCTCTCTCTCTTCTCTTTGTTATTCAACGTCTTGGTAGTATTTCTTCTGTGAAGTTTATTTTCTGCAGTGTTACTAACAGCTTGTAGTCTTGTGGCTCTGTGGGACGGGAGTTTACCCACCCCTTGCAGGCATCCACTTTTATTTACTCTGTCAGAAGCACATTTGGGCTTTACACTTGGAAAGTAAGCATTAACAGGCCTGTGTTTCAAGGAGGTGCTGCACTGGTGTTATATGAATTTAATTATTTTTTTTCTCACCTCCTATGATTGTAAATCTATGTGTGTTTTTACCTTAATTTTATCTTAAATGAATGAAAAAGAGGCTTGGCCTATTGAAATTAGACTGTTTTAATCACAGTACCCAACAGTGTAAGGGCTCCCTTACCCCACAGCACGCAGGCACCATCATCTCTAGTGATTCCTGCCAGCTGCTCTCACTTAGGCAAAGTTCTCATTTTAGCTTTAAAACAAGAACCCCAGGACTTACTCTTTTTCCTCCTTGGATGGACTCCCCCTCCCCATGCAGGACAGCATCCCACCGCTGTCCCCTTTCCTTCTCCAGCTCCCGCACCCCACGAGGCATTGTCCCGCAGGGAATGGGGCTGGCAGGCAAGGGCGAGCTGCCTCTGCTCCTCGGCACCAATCCTGCTGGGGATTTGGTCCCATGGTCCGGAGCCTTTGGGCCTGCGTTGGCCTCAGTCCATCGATGAGGTGTTGATGTTGCTGCTATCAGCAGAACAGCTGTAGCTTGGGTTTATACGAGGTAAGGACAATATTTTTTTTTGATAATCTCAAATTGTACTTGCCAAATAAGTAATGCCTCAGATAATTCAGTCCAGGATAAATTTTTTTGTATAGGCATACAGATAGGGTGCAGAGAGGTGTTGGCAGCTGCAGTGAAGGGCAGCATCCCTCACACCGCCCCATTCCCATACCCCTGTGGCTGGGCTCCAGAGCCACAGCTCAGCCCCCCCCCAGCTGAAACCAACCTGTTGCTATACCTTTTTGTTTGTTTTTGTCTCCTTGCTAGAGTGGAATCAAACTTTGGGGTTTTATTTGTTTGTTTGTTTAGCGAGGGAAGAAATAAAAACACACCCAATATATTTCTGCCATAAACTTGCAACCTGCCAGTAGTAACTGGCTGGTGGGACTCAGATAAAGCTTTTCAGGGGTTTTCCTTCTCTCACGTGTTTACAGCATCTCCATTTCACAGAACGAAATTGAAATAAGTGCAAATAAGTGGTGAAGTGATTTAAAAAAAAAAAAAAGCAATGAGGTTATGAGGTCAGCACAATAAGGCGTATCTGTTGCTAATTTGGTACAGAAGTGAGGTGACTATTGCTGAAACGTGATGCTGGAGAGCAGCCACATAGCTCGCTGGGTCCCAGAAGAACACCGGTGAGTTATTTCTATGGATTCAAACACAACTCTGGTCTGTGCTGTCCCAGCTGACATCCCCAGGTAGGAGAGCAGGAAATCGATAACTCCTGCTGCTCTCTCGCATTTATTGCGGCTCCGTTACTGGTGGGAGATTTTCTCATTGTTTTCTTTTGATCACCTGGTGTCGATGTTCCTGGAAGTTTTGATGTTCCATTAATATTGACAACTTTATTTTTTTTTCCCTTTACATTTTCCCTGCTGCCTACTTGAGAGGTTACATTGGCTTTTCAGCATCTGTGTCTTCCCATCTGGCTCAGTGAACCTTGGGCAGCACAGCTGTTAGCAGAGCAAACAGGTATTTGGGGGTTCGGCGCTTACTGATGGCCAATTTTTCAGTTAGTTGAGCTCTGCGTCCATCCTGCGTAACTGCAATTACTCCAGTTTTTTAACACCCCATCTATTTTGTTAATGAGAAATTATTTTCTTCCTATCTAAACCCACCTTTTCATTTTTCTGCTGGTTAAGAAAGTGCAGGCAGTGCAGGCTCTCTGACACAAGCATCGGGTGACACCATGGCATTGAGCATCAGCTGTTATTATAGTGCTATCTGGGGATCAGGGCGTTTTAACAGCATAAGGCAGTATTTTATTTGGCCTGAAGAATCTTTGGTACTGCAGTGGAGTGAGAAGAAATAGCAGTTTAAGTTGGCACATTTGCTTGATAGCAAGAGGTGAGAGCAGCTGGCACAGGCCAAAGGCTGGGACTACTCGGAGTAAAGAAATGTTGGTGAAATTCTGTCTTTAATGTGTAAAAGGGTATTTCAAAGGCATGAAAGTGCATACTCACATGCCTTGGAAATAACATCTCAAGTTTGACAAACTTTGGGGTGAGGAGAGGGGAAATATTCCAAACATATTGAAAGCCAACACTTGTTATCAGTATCAGCCTGAAGTCAGGGCTGGCTTGCTTTCCTGAGATTTTTTTTCCTTCTCTTAAGAGAAAAAGATATAGAAACTCAAGTGGCATTTGGCCAGCTCAACTGACAGCTGTCTTCATTTGTATCTGGGCTGTTTTTATCTCAGACCAAATAAAGTGCTATAAACAGATTATACACCAAATTTTGGAAGCTCACTCCAGAGTGCCCCTGTGCTGCTGATGGGATGGGGCCTTGGCTGGGTCCCATGCTCCCCAGCTCCAGGTATGCACAGCGGGTGGCACTTGGGGGCTACCTGGAGTCACCTTGGTGATATGACTGTAATGTGTATGGGAACCCATCTGTCCCTGCTATCTGACAACTTTTTTAGTGTTTGTCTCACCGCTCCATGACTAATTGGGTTATGTTCTGGAATTTTTCTGTGCTCTGTTTTCTAGTGTTATTTTTAATATGATGTCAATATTTTAAAAGAATTCAGAAAACATTTACTTTAACAAGCTGCTCTGTGAAGTTCCTCATGCAGTAGCAGCACTTGTAGTACACTTCTGGGGTGTTTTCCCCCAAAACCCTGTCACTAGTTTGCATGGGCCAAACATATTTATGAAGGACAGTAGTCACAAAAGGACTGAACAAAGCTGAGCCCTTATGGCCATGTAGGTCCTTCCAAAATTCTTGCTGCACGTGTGAATGTGCAAGAAATAAAACACAGCCAGAGCATCTCCCCTGTAACATCTCCTCACCTTGTTTTCCAAGCGAGCGGGTTCACCGCGGGAGTAAAATCCCTGCTGATGCAAAAAGTCCCCGAGTGTCTCTTATTCAGGGCCCAATTAGGGAGGAATTGCAAAGCACTTTCACCTGGCGTGTTAATATGCTTCTCTGATTTCTGACTTATGAGCAAAATGTACTTCATTATAGGTGCTCTTTTGCTTACCTTCCAACATCAACTCCTTTCTCGGTCTTTTTTTCATTTGTTGATGTGTTACACACAAGATGCAGAATAGCTCTTGGGCAACTCCTTAATGTAGGCAAGCCTTGAATGCATGAAACCTTGTTATCCAAGTTGTGGGTAATCTGAAATTCATATGTTTCCCCCGAATCCAAAATTCATATAGAAATTAAATGTAATCCCAAGCGCTGGTTATCTGAGTCCTTCAGACATCCCTCAAGACATACAACTAATCAGGATCACTGGTATGCAGCATTTAAGCATCCTAATTTTATTCAGTCAGGAAAAATATCATTTAATAATAAAAACCATAGCATGGTAAGTCAGCTGGATCCTTTTAGCAGGCTTTAACGTTCTCATTTTCTTCTTAGCATTTGCCATTAGGATCAGTGAAAAGGATTTGACTTATGCTCTTCTAGATACCCCTCTTTGGCAAAGAGTGGCAAAAGCAAATCTGTAGGTTTAAAAATCAGATCTAGCGTTACATTTTCAGAAAGACCTACCATTTTGACAAGGATTTTGTAGTTGTTTTTTTAGAAGCTGATGGCAATATGTATTAGCAAGCACACATTATTCAAAGCTTAGCTTTGTTGAATGACAGCTCATTTCACAGTTTACTGAAACTTTGTGTACATCTTTTTAACGCCAAGGAGGCGAAAGTAGGCGGGGAGGACAGCACTGGCAGAGCTGCAGAGCAGGCGGGAAGCTGCGTGCTCCCAGAGAACCCTGGCAGGAAAACACTTGTGGAAAGGGAACGTGCCTCTGCGGTGCTTATGCTGCTGATGGGGGCTGCCGAGCCCCAGCCCCCTAACCAGCCCATGCAGACTGGCCAATGCCCGCTCATATAAGCAGATGAAAAGGCACCAAATACTCTCATTTTTACCCTATAGATAGAAAGGGTTGTGAGGTTTCTGGTGTGTGTGTTCTTATACAGCCCAGAAGGGCCATGTCCCACCTTTCCATCCCCATGAGCTATTTCTCACGTGCTCCAGCAGTGAACGTGCCTTTCCTTTTATTTGGCAGTGTGTTATGATTTCCATGACAGCCTCTGCAGTGACGAAGTTCTATCTTTTGGTTTCTTTGTTTGTTTATTTTGGTTTAGTATTCTCAGCTCGAGTCACATTAACATAATTTTCCAATCTTTTCTACCAGATTTAGTCTGTGACAGACTTGTATATTAGCAGCTCGTCGGGAAGGATGGTGCAGATGCAGAATTTAAGAAGTCTGTTATTGTCCTAGACCAAGCGACTTGCGGATATGTTCTGTTTTCTCTTTCTGCCATCTCTTTCACTTCTCTAACTCAATATTTTTGTTAAGAGAATATACTGGTACTTTGTGCTCTGCTGGAATTGCTGTTTTTATTAGAGGCATCGGAAAGCCATCACTGTGTTGTATTTTCTCCCATCATGCCTGGACACTTTAACTCTCGAGCCTTAGTAATTCATCTAGACACGTGGATCCTGCATGCCACCAAGCACTCTACGTACTGCACAGTGGTGCTCTTCAGCACGTTATTTAATCCAATTTTTATTCTATATATTTGGAATGCAGTGATATGAGGCAAAGAGCTGAATATCAGAATAACTTGCATTAAAGTTCAAGGGCCTGTGGATAAGTTGAAGTTCTTATCAGTCTGTGTTTTGTTGTCATTTCTATAATGATAATACTTAAATGGTCTGATTATACATTCTCAAATATAGAAATGTACAGTTTCCTGCATGACACTGAGTGAGGGATTTGACCTATTTAAGTCTCAGAAGGAAATAAAGAAAATCTGCACAAGAATTGTCTCCTAACATTGAAGACACACAGACCTGCAGAAATTGCTTCTGACTTCAGCTGTTTCTGCATGTCCTCATAGCATCAGGACACCTTGGGCAGCTGAGAGCTGTCACAGCACCAGTACAGCACTTAAAGGAGTGAAAACCCACAGCCAGATCCGCACTTTCCAGACCCATCTGAAATCCATTTATTTATTTATTTATTTATTTATCTGCAGGGAGCTCCATGGAGCCAAACCTCTCTTCCCAGAGCTGTTGCTGAAGATAATTGGGTTCTGTGCAGGCTCCTGCCCACCTGCTACCAGGGCGCCGTGTCTCAGGCCGTGACAAAGGGTATGTTAAATGCAGAGACTCTGTCAGGGGAGGAAATCTGTGTCCCTTCAGGCAGAATAAGGATTCCTCCACCACAGAGGTTTGGTTTCGGTGGGGTTGGAGCAATGTGCATTGTTACCCCCCTCCTGCTCCCTCTTTGAATGGTACCAGTGCACCACCTTCATTTTCCATTCATTTTTGTTTGGTTGGTTGGTTTTGCTTGATAATTTCCACAGGGAAAGAAAAATGGAATTTTGTGTGGCAGATTTTGGCGAGGGGAAAAAAAAAAAAAAAGGAAAAAATGATTCATAGTCAAGCTGATATTTCATTATTATTTTTCAAGCTCCTGAACAGAAAACTCATGTATTTGCATAACTCTTCAGCTACAACTGTGACAGAAGCACAGGAAGATGGCAAATCTCCAATGCTTGCATGTTGTGGTCTGCGTTCAGATTTTTGTCATCATTCTAAGGAAAGCTGAGTTTCTCAGCACTTACTAGAAAATTTGTGTGGAGTACTGCTGGGTTGGAAAGATGTACGTGAACATTTGTGTGGTGGAGATAACTTAATCACGTACAGGGTGGAGTCTGTTTATAAATGACATGGGGGAGAGTTAGAAATCCTGTGTGTGAGCAGATGGTTAAACCGGACACCAACTGTTACTCTCTTTTGCTGTTTACTGCAGAAAACAGAATGGTTTAAAAGGCACGTTCTCGTGAAACAATGGAAAAATTAATCCTGGATGAGAAGTTACCCTACTAAGAAGAAATGCACCTATTTAAAGTGCCACGACTCCTGGAGAGGCAGAGGAGAGCCTTGCTGTGTGCTGGGGCCGCTGTGCCCACCACTGCCAGGAGAAGAGGAGCTGGGCAGGCTCCGCGGGGTGCTGCCGCCCTCCTGAATGCCTCTGCACAACCTGGGGGCTTTTGGACGAAGCCTGCAAAAGCACAGTTATTTAACCCAATGTATTGCTGCAGTACTCGAAGATGCACACCCCGTTTGGGCTGCCCTCGTGTGTGCAGGTGTGTAAGTAGTTGTGCAAAGCCTGCTGCGCTCAGGGGCTGATGGCAGCACCTGTGGGACGGGGGAAGGAAATCTGCAGCGACTGCTTCCTAGATGGATAAATGTCACTGGGTACATTTGCCTTGCACCAGGAAACATTGTTCTGCCATGCACCTAAGCAGCATTTATAATATCACGATTATAATTTTTAAGTGGGCTTTTTTATACGCTGGAAGTATAGATTAAAGACTACTGCATAATTTTCATGGTGCGTTGTAGCTTTTCCTTCTTTCAAAATGCAGAACAAAACTGCTTTGGAAACAGCAAACACCAGCTGAAGGTTCGCATGGTTACACAACCTAATTATAAACATTCAGCGAGCTCCAAAAGCACAGCGGAGTAAATAAATGTATCACACAGCTGAAGAATGCATCCCTTATTGTCAGATATTTAACAGTTTTGAAAGTAATTAAAAGCAAAGTATCCGTTTGAGTCTGCAATTTAGCAGAAGTTTAAATTTTATTTCGTAAATTGGAACGTAGCTGAGGATAACCCCCTATGCAAACAATGAATATGGCAATGAATACTCAGATTTCTGGAGTTGGAAAATGAGCAATTTCTGTTGAAATGATAAACATAATGATTTATTTTCATTCATCTTATAAAATGAAAGGATACACACATTAAAGAAATGTGACATCTCTTGTTCTGTTGTCGCAGGTTATTATACAGGGGACTGCGATGGGGACTGGACTGCAGGCTGTGGCTCCTTCAGCACAGGGAGCGAATGGACCCGTTAGTTCATTAGCAGCATCTCCCCGCTCTGTTGTTTGGTTTGAGGAACCAAAGTCCATTTTACTGCTGAATTTTATGTGATGCTGGAGGAGGTATTCTTGAGATAAACAGTATTACCCACCAGAGACTGATATGAGATGATAAAAGCCATTTTATTTACGGTATTTTCAGCTATCTTGTCAGTGTAATGTATAGCATCTTGGGAAAATGCTGGATTTATTTTAACCTTGCTCTGAGAAGTGGATTTGCTGTATACCTGTCCACTGAGCCACAGCTCTCGTCTGCTGATTTTTGATGCTGTGATTTACGTTCAGCTTTCTGGGTCACAATAGCTGTGGCAACATACTGCATATTACGCCTCTCCTAGAAGTATAACCATGAAGGCAACGTCTCTTATTTTAGCACTAACAAGTGCATTTACTTCACATTGCCTCGGGAAGGGCAGAGGACACTTATACCTTGCCTACGTAAGGGCTGGTTCCTGCAGCTGCCCGTGCCCTGCAGCCACTGGCTCTGCCACTGTGCTTGCAGGGCAAAGCACATCATGCTAAGAAGGGCCAACTCTTATACCCAACCCACCGCCAACAAAAAAAGTAGCCACTACATGATAGCAACTGCCCTGCCCTGAAAATGAGTCCGTCACATTTTTAGGCAACTTTTCCCTCTGAGGGAAGCCCATTTTTATATCTTACCCAGCCAGGTGTTTGGGCTCTGTTTTTAATTCCAGAGTGTGCTGAGCAGAAGCTCACAATGGTGAGATTGGCAGCCCTGCCACAGACCTTGGCCCAGCCAGTACTGAGTACTGTCAGCAGGAACCTCACATCATTTATGGTGTTTGTGGTGATGACGGGGATATCACAGCTTTGGGTCTGAAGAGAGATTGGCTGTGCGCTCTTCCTGCCAGTGGAGCTCTGTCTGGAAGGGATTTCATCCCAGAACGATGCCCAAGAATGGACCAAAAATGACTGCTGGTGTGGGAGGTCAGTGCTGGCTTTGCTGGTGACTTTTTGTGGGTTTTCCTTTCTGGTTTGCAATTTGTGCCTCTCAGAGACAGTATTGGCACAGCAGCACACCGACCTAACTCTGCCTTTTAACAGCAAAGAAATAGTAAGTACAGCTTAAAAGGATGACTGCTTAATCATAAAAAACTGCCTCCAAACGTTGAATTCAACGTGGTTCCATTTGTACCAAACTCAAGAAAGAAATTTATTATTCAGGTGCAATGAGGCCTCCTATCAAGACATCTCCTCACTTGCTCTCCAGATCCTCTCTCGTCCCTGACCTTTTCCATTTGTTTTCAGAGTTGATGTTGCTTTCAGTGAATGGATTTTAACTGCTGCCTTTCGAGGTTCAGCAGAGTTCTGTAGAGATAAAATTTGAAAGTCTGAAAAATTAAAAGTCTTACCAGAAGAGAAGCAACTTGGAGACAAAAACAACAGACTGTTTTTATAAACCGTTTTGTCACTGTGTAGACTGTTCTGGTTTAAACCTTCTCACATGTGCTAATGTAAGCTGAACTGATTCAGAATAACAATCTGCAGGTGTTTTGTTCACTTACTGTGTGATATGTTGTTGACATTAAAGGCTATTCAGACCATATCTAATATATGAGGACATGTTTTGTCTTTTGCCCCTGATACAACACCATAAATTCTCAATTATTTAGCTCTGAATTTTTTATATTTTAGATTTTTTTTCATTAAAGCTTTGTTTAGAAACATCTGCAGTTTTTGTGAGAGAGCCCCTGATATCGTCCTTATTGAATCAAAGAAATTATTTAAATCTAAATATATTTAGTGAGATATCACTCGAGTTGGCTGTGGCCAGAGCACAGCAGTGCTGGAAGCACGGCGCATTTGGTGGTTGAGCTGCCTGTGCTGACCCCTGAATGATCACCCCGTTTTGCATTTCCCCTGTACCAACACACTGCTGCTGTGCTTCTCCTCTGATGTGTGACCTCGATGTAACGGGTGCTGCATCCTGCCCGCAGCTTCCAGAACTGGAGTCCTCACTCTTCCTCCCTCCTTACCCACACAGCTGGGTTGTGCTGAGCTCCTCCAGCCCTGCAGGCAGCCTGGGCATGGGGCTGCCAGCTGGAGGGCCCTGGTGAAATGCCACTTCATGTGGCAGCACGGCTCGTGGTTGAAAGGTGAGACCCTAAGCAAACACGTGTCCACGTGGGGTGAAAGAAATCAGCCAACTGGAATGAGCTGGAGTTTTGAACCCTGTCCCAAAACTTGTTTTTCTTTCTCCTTTCCTCTTGTCTCTGTAAAGCCTTTCTTTACTTTGCCCAGAGAAGCTGGAGGTGCCCAAGGCCAGGCTGGGGGGCTTTGGGCAACGTGGTGTGGTGGGAGGTGTCCCTGCCCATGGCAGAGATTTGGAATTGGATGGGCTTTAAGGTCCCTTCCAACCCAGACCAGCCTGTGATTCTGTGATTTAAAAAGTAAAATACAATAGGTTTTTGAGATGTAATTTGGTACATGCTGGGTTTGCCTTAGGAGACAATATTCAAATGCTAGAAGAAATAAAGGCAAAGGCTGTGGTTAATTTGACTGGTCAGGCAGGCCGTGGCTTCATCCCCAGCCCCTCTCCGTGCCGGCGTGCTGTGCTGTGCAGCAGTGCAGGGGCTGCTCCCCTGCCTCATGAAATCGTGCCGGGGGAGTGTGCTTCTGGGAGTGCTCTCACAGCGCTCGGAAATCCTGTTCGTCTCAATGTCCACCAAAATGTTTGCTTTCTGCCTGGTATTCCAGTATGTACATAGAGAAACTGCAGGGCAAATTGAATTTCCAAAGTAGTTTGCTTGTTTTCTGTGATTATTAGCAACAACCCAACGAGTTTTTTGGTTTATTTACTGGACATCTGCTGTGCATTTCCCTGCTTTCTCTGGGTGTCGTGGTTTAACCCGGCCGGCAGCTAAACACCACGCAGCCGTTCGCTCACCCTCCCCCCTCCCTCTCTGGGACGGGGGAGAGAAATGGAAAGTGAAGCCCGTGAGTTGAGATAAAGACAGTTTAATAAGACAGGGAAAATAATAATAACAAAAAAATAATAATAACAATAATAACAATAATGATACAATAGTGATAATATGAAAGTAATAATAGTATGTACAAACAAGTGATGCACAATGCAATTGCTCACCACTCGCTGACCGATGCCCAGCCTAACCCCGAGCAGTCCGGCCCCCTCCCCCCAGCTAGCCACCCCTATATATTGTTTAGCATGACGTCAGATGGTATGGAATACCCCTTTGGCTAGTTTGGGTCACCTGTCCGGGGTCTGTCCCCTCCCAGCTCTTACTGCACCCCCAGCCTGCCCGTTGGCAGGACAGAGCAAAAGGCTGAGATGTCCTTGGCTTAGTATAAGCACTGCTCTGCAACAATTAAAGCATCGGGGTGTTATCAGCACTCTTCTCATCCTAAGCCAAAACACAGCATTCCACCAGCTACTAGGAAGAAAATTAATTCTGTGCTAACTGAAACCAGGACACTGGGCTACTCAACTTTGTTTTCTTATAGCTTGAGATGCTTACAGAAAAGACTACCCTTACAGGTTTTGTTGTTGGGTCTTCGCAAATCTTTGCAGGATTATGTAGACTATATTTTATTACTGCATAACAGAACTTACATCCTGCTGGAGTTATTCTGATGTTGCCACGTTGAGCGTCACTGCAACGTTTAGAATTATTTACTAACTTACTATTTACCTCACTGCACTGACCTAATTTTGTACAGGCTTCTCATTAGAGGAAGTCCTGTGCTTTTGCACTTTTCCTCTCTTTGCAGCATTTCTTTAACCAGTCATTGCAATGGACAAAATACATACACACTGCATGTTCTAAAGGGTGTGCATTTTGCCATGGGGCAGCATGATTGATCTGGCTATCTGGTCCCACCCCCCAGACAGAGCTATTCTCTCTGCCTTGCAAGAGAAATAATAAAGAAAAAATTGAATTAAGGATTTCAATTCAAAGAAGTTTGCCTCTGGATCCCAGCACTTAAAGGGAATGCATCCATCCTGAATTATACAGGAATGCACAAGAAAGCTGGTAAGCTGGAAAATCCAGTCAAGCACACAGCAATGCTAACCATCAGACCCCAAGGATTTTATCATCATGGTCTTGCTTACTGATGATCTGTTAAAAGGGATTTATTTGGTAATGATTTACGTTACATCCTAAACATAATCTCTGTGATTCGCCTTGGAGAGCCTTGCAAAAGTTTGCTGATGAGTTAAGGGAGTTTCTTCTCAAAATCAAGCCTGTTCCAAGCAAATATGGAGATTGCCTCACCAAATCATGTAAGAAGAAAGAAGTTTATTTACCTGGGCAATATAAGCACATGCTCAACTACTGGACTCGACCAAGATGTGACTGCTGCTGACTTAAGAGCACCACTATGTAAGACTGGAGGTTAGTTTGCATTCCCATGAAATAAAGAAAAAAAAAGTTAAGCCAGCAGCTCAGTAAGCACTGACTTTACATTTCCTGCTTTTTATGTCATAATGTTAATGCTATTTTAGGTTCGATTTATCTATTCAATTTCTTCCCAGTGATATGGTTAGTAGGTTAGCATTTGAATGCTAAATCTGCCCTGGCAGCGGATGGCATCTGTTTGATTGTCAATGCACAAATAGGTGCAGTAACACTGCTGTTTTTTATTTTTGTATTCATTTTGTTATATTGTAATTGACACTATGCCTTAGGCATAGCATTATCTTATTGTTTGTTGTTGCTGGTTAATAGAATAGTATACCTGACGGTTTTCGCCTATGGATTTTACTACTTTTCATTCATTTCTTGTTGTTTGCTTAAATATCGCAAAGCACAGTTAATTGTAACACAGAAACAGTACAATACCTGTGGGTTTACTTGAATTCTTCATCTAAACATGGATTAAGAGCAAGAGGCTTCATTAGTTAACAAGAGATCTCAACAAGGATGTAGGCTACACATGCTGAAGTTTCTATCTACATATTTTATTTATTTTAATATTTATTTTATTTTTATTTTAAAAGCACGATTTGTATCACATCTGCGTGTGGCAAATGTCAGTTTTGTAGCCTGTGGTGAAGATGTAAAAACTTGAGTAATCAGGAGCATTGGCAACAACTGGGGACTCAGGAAGAGAAATGAGATCAAGCAGGTAAAACTATGGAAGACAGAAAGTGGGAGAAGCCCCACTTCCCAACCTGTTTTGGACAGGGGATTTGTGAGGACATGGAATGCTAACCATAGAATCACTAAGGCTGGAAAAGGCCACCATGTAACTGATGGCAGCAGAGCTGTACTTTGCGTGTTTTTTAAAGCTTTTAACTTGGAACTGTGAGAAATGAGACATCACATTTATCTGTCTGGCAAATTTAATTATTTAATTTGGAATCTATCCTTGCATTAAATATTTAATTTATATGTTGGTATTAATATAAGTAGTTGTTTGTTGCCTGTGTTGCTGCAGTAATTATTATTTTCAGTCATATGAAGAATCAATAGCTAAAGCTTTAACTTTCAAATCCAGTTTCCAAGCTTTGTATAATTGATTCTGCTTATTCTGGTTTCTCAGCAATGGGATATCTTCTTTAAATGCTCAGAGCCCAAAGCCATAGTTCATTGAGTCATGAACATAGGTTCAGAGTACTCGGCGATATTGTGTCATACTGATAGTCTTTCTATTTTAACAATTTTCCACCAGGTTGTTTCTATCTGTGTGGCTAGAAATTTCAGGATTTACTCATTTTTCCCTGCTGCCCTAAGATGATGAGTTAGTTTTATTCTAATAAACCTGTTCTTTCCAAGGCTTAGAGCTGTGCTATCTTTTTGGAAAGAGAAATAAAATATGTATATATACATTTTTTTCCTATATATTAAAGGAACCTGACACAGTAACAGAAGTTCCTTGCTCTCCAGAAGCATTGGGGCTCACCTGCTGGTTTGAGTCACATATAAAATACTGGATGCCTCTTCCTTCGGCTGTGCCTCTAGGGTTGCTGCACACTTTCCAAGCACTTTTGTCAATTTTTAATGTTAAGGGAAAGCAAATCCAAAGAACTGAATGGTCTCACTTTTCCTTTCTCTATCCTGTGATTATGTAAATGTAATGGAAGATGTTTTACTATAATTTTTGAGGTTTTGTATGATTTCAGGTTTAAAGAGGATTAATATTTTTTTTCTTCAGCCCACAGGAATTTTCTAACTCTTATTCTTAGACCTGTTGTGCTGGCATAACACTGAAATTATGTTGTCTTTTATTTTCTTTGGGGTTTGCATTATACATCTCATTTTACTGTGAGCATACATCAGCTTTTACTGAGCATGGCTCCAAAGCAAATTTTTCTTCTGCTGTGTCAGTTTGTTGTTTACTTAGTGCCAATTGTGGTTTTACAGCACACTTTGCCAGTTGCCCTTTAGTTATATTTTTAGGGGGTTGTCACATATTTCACAACAACTTTTTTCTGTGTTGCTTAGAGAAAGGTTAAGTACATTCTTGATTACTCAGGTACTTCTTTTTTTTTTCATAGTACTGTTGAATTAAATGCATATGATTTGTTGCATGGCTTGAGTATCAAATGTACACACTACATTATTCTCCTACATTGAGTTGAAGCTAGGAATTTTTAGAGAGTAAATATATATGCAAATTACCTAGGCTGAGAAGACTTTCTCGATTTTCAGTTTGCAGAAGATGTATTTATTCCTTGGGAAATATATCAACAAAAAGACCAAAACCTCTCTAGTCTGAAAACATTCCCAACCTAAAGCTAGATTCTTCTAGTTAAGTAGGGGATGCAAACTGGTGAGGAGTTTGAGTACTATTGGTAAAGAATTTGTTGTGCTGCCTCTTTGTTGTGCCGTCAGTACCACCAAGACATCCGACAGAGCCTCTTGAGGAACAGAGGCATGAGAGCTCCCACAATCTCCAGGGTGGTGGCTTCCCTCCTGGGGCTGCAGGAGAGGCAGAGCAAGCTGCTGGAGGGAGAGGTGACCCACCAAGAGCATGTGCGTGGCCGTAGTTAATTTAGGATGAAGTGTGTGAATTCTGCATTTCATCGGGTCTAAATACACACATATGCTTTTTTCCTCTTCATGTAGGTAATGATCAATGAACAGTGATCTCAGGGCACTGCTTGGAGAAGGCAATGCTGAACTTGAGAAATGTTAACATTCCTGGTATGTGCACATGTGTTCAGTCCCGTTGTTTGATGAGCTATATCTCAGGCAAGACATTTCTCCTCGAATTCTGTCTTGATATAATTTCATAGTATATAACTTCGTAAGGTGCAACATAAGGGTTATGTTTAGGTTAAGGCTTTGGTAAGCTGATAGGGTCAGATTTTGTTCCTACGGGATTTACTCCTAAGGATGTCTGTCTCGGTATGTTTTATGTGCTGGGGACCTCTTGCCATGGGTGAGGGCCCCTGAGCTCTTCTGCCCGCAGGCTCCTGGCACTGACGCTGCTTTGGCAGCTTCCTTGGGGAGCAGCATGGCTCGGGAGCCAGTGGGCATTTATTCTGCTCGGGCTGCTGCCAGCATCGCTCCTCCACGCGTGCCCCTAGCGACAAGGCGCCCCTGAGGAGGGATTTCCATCCTCCTTCAGCCCTGCCATTGGCACTCGGGATATAAATCACCACGGCTTAAGTTCTTTAGAAAGCAACAACTTGCCTCCCGTTCCTGCAGGTGAGGGGTGCAGGGAGCCCGTGGCCGAGGCCTGGTTTCTGCTGGGAGCCGGCACAGTGATGTGATGGATGGTGCCACACAAAGGGCGCCAGCTGTCCCGCTCCGAGGGCTCTCAGAAAGCTGCCGTGTGTGACAGAACAGGCCACCGAAACTGTAATTAGCCCTCTTCCCGTTAAGTAAGGAAATTGCAAATTTTACGCGCTGTTTTATAAACAAAAGCCACATAGGAGTGAAATGAGTTATTCCGTATGTACCATTCCTTTGGCGCACTAAATAGAGGCTCGTTTATTATCATACTTCTCATGACTTGACATTGTTCTCTTGTTTATTTTTGCCTAAAAATATGTCCTTGCTCTGCTGTAGCAATTTCCAGGTTCCTTAATTTGTTTTGTTTGAAGCGTTTTTCTGGCAGTCACATACTACAGCATGATGATGGTATAGAAGTTGTTATTTAGCAACTAATTTAAATGAAAATAGACATAATTTAAATAGACTGAAATGTCTTTAATACTATTTTTAAAGACTAATGGAAATGCTATGCTGGCTTGTGCAGTGCAGTGTTGAATACAAAATAAACAGAATTGTTCAGATGCATTTAGATGATTCTTTCAGCCCTTCATGGGGTTGTTTCAATGCAGAAAAACTCTGCAGTGATAAGATTTATCAAAGGAATTGTGAATCGCTTTGATACAAAAGAGATATTTATTTCACTGCAGGCTTGCTTTTCCCCGAGGAGATATAAGTGTTTTTTCTTTTGCTGAAATATGGCTTTAAACAACTCCAGCACTACGGCACAGGACGGAGGGTGACGATGTGCATCCCTCACATGGCTGCAGGCTCTCACTGCCGGAGCTCCGGGGGGCACCGCGGCCGGGCTGGGAGCATTGATGCTGCACAGGAGCATCCCTGCATCCCCAGACACAGACATCGATAGTGGAGATGGGGATTTTTCTTTATTTATTTTTTCTTTATTTTTTAAATTATTTTTCTTTTTAATGTAAGAAACGGCTTTGTTCTTTCCGAGTCCAGAGCTTGAGAAGTATCCAAGGCTTCCCCAGGCGCGAAGAGGAGTGCTGCGGTTTGTCCTCACCCTTTCTTCCCTGGCGTCTATCTGGTAAGTTGGGGAAAATTTAAGAAGGGCTTGGAAAAAAAAAGAATAGAGAAAAAAACAACTCACAAAGCCCAAAGTTTTAATTTCTCAGTTCCTGGTGAAACAAATGCAGGTGAAAGTGAGTTCAGGAGCCGCATGCCTGGAATTCATGCTTTAAACAACCGTGAGCGCCTGTGCTCGCTCCGAGCAGAGGTTCCAGTGCTGATCCCCTCCCGTGTGTACCGAATCCTGCCCCGATGGGCTGTCAGTGTGATGGGGAGAGTGGGCAGTGGGTGCCACAGACCTTGCTGCCTCTCAGTACCACGCTCAGCCCGGCTGGGCACCGCTTCCCCCGCCTTGTCCCCTGTCTGCGGGCCCCTCCAGGCAGCCTGGACACGGAAACCACAACGCTTCCCTGCTGCCCTGCCTTGGCAAGATGTTTCCCCACCTGCCCTCCTGGAATGGATGGGGAACAGAAGAGGGTCCTTTGTGCTCTGCTGTCCCCCCGTCATGGTGTGAGCCCCGGTTTGGTGCCTTCCCAGGGGCAGGTTCGTCTCCTCTGGGACAGGTACCAGCTCCAGCTTTTCAGGGGTGCACGTTGGGTTTGGCACGGCACTGGCTGCATGAAGACATTCAGGTTTCAGATTAAAGTTTCTGACCCAAAGACACCCAAGTGTTATTGCTGATTAAGAGATGCAAAGCAGATGTGGCTCCTCTCACCTCAGGGCAGACAAGCGGCTGTCAGCAGTGGGTGCCTGGGCAGCACTGGCACGGCCGCTGCAGCACTCTGGATGTGCTGGCATGGAGAAGCATCGCACCCTGCCTCAGGCAGGTGATGGGAGCACTGAAATCTGGTAAATTCAGGAGTGAGGCAAACTGTCCGGTGTGGGCAGCTGAAATCCACCCAACCTGGGTTTGAAATCCACCCGGCCCGTGTTTGTCTATGCCACAGTGAAAAAAACTTGGCCCCGGCGTACACATAGGTATTAAATATTGGCTTCTGTAGAAGTTAATTTGTGTGACCTGTGCTACTTAATCTTATTGAATAGCTGCTCCAGGAGCCCAGTCCCTGGTGCATCGCCTGTGCCCGGCACCTGGGGCTGACAAGCACGACAGCGTGGGAAAGGCAAACTGCATTCAGGAGACAGCATCAAGCTGTTAAAAGAAAGGTGGTTTTTTTTTTTTTTTTTTTTTTTTTTAAACCACACACACACACAATAGCATAAACTAGAGGCATTGAGAGTTTAAATTTTCTTCTGCTTGTTGTTAATGTATTTTTGCACTTCTTCCTGTATAAGAAGATTGAAATTCCTACCAGAGTAGTATTGGCATAATATAGTAAAATCAGACTATTGCAACAAATCATTGTCATAGAAGATTTAAAAGCAGAAAATGAATGTGGTTTGAAGTAGTGTAATTACAGTTGACAGTGCAGTACGTGTAGAATTCAAAAAATATTCTGCTTATTTATGTTTTTCTCATATGAATGTGGTTTTGAGGTAAAAAGTAGGAGAATATATATATAAAAAAAAAAAGTCCTTAGTGTTCCTAAATTCAGCTGCTTCTCTTTTCATTCCTGGGTAACTCCAAATGTTGCTTAATTAATCATAGAAATAAGAGGTGTGAAAAATGGAAGATACAGCATGAGGCAGTCAGCTTCTTACAGGCTGCAAGAACTGGACCTTTTTTCCCCAGGTAGCTCCACTTTTATGTAGCCAGGGATGTCTGAAAGAGAGCTAGCATGCTTAGACTTGGTTAGAGGAAATTTTTAATTTTGTCTTTAGGAATATTGTATAGTATAAATTAATAAATGTTGGTTTCCTAGGTTGGATGTCTCAGCTTCCCAGCATCACCCAACACGTTGTGCTCCTTGTCTGGTGCCCTGACATCACTCATAAAGAGCATAGAAGCCTCTCACCTGGCACCCAGGGAACTCAGACTGAGGTGAGTCCTGCTGAGGAATTACAAAATGACTTTTTAAGGTGGGATTTTAAGTATCGTTCCTACTTCATCTTTGCTTTGTATATCGGACAGGCATGCCTTGCAGCTGCTCAAGCAGCACCGGGTGCATGTGAACTGGGGTGCTATTTCACGAAAACATCTTGAACTGAATAATGTCCATTTTAAGGCCAAATTGAGCCGTTTGATATGAGATGGGATCTCTTGGGAGGGTGCAGAGCCCATGGGCCTGCTACCTGACTGCTCCTGCTGAAGAGGCATGGCAGGGGGACAGTGGGAGGCAGTAGATAACATCCCAATCTTCACTTTCCATGTTTCTCCCACTCTGGTTCCTTGACTTCTCAATTTCTTCTCATTTAGACCTTTCTAGATGGCTGCTACTGAATCAATGTAATGATAAATTTAGTTTACTTGCATGTAAAATTTATAAAAACATTGCGAACTGTCTTCACAATATGGCCAACATACATTTATTAGGACAAGGCATCCAATTTCTAAAAGCGATGCTTTAAATTGACTTCAGAATTTCAGAGCTGGGTGTGAATTATTTGCAATAATTTTCAGTACTTCAGGTTTAGCATCTATAGCCCTGTTTACAATTTAAATGACTGTAAGGAGAATCCAGTAATAGACACTAAAGTGTCTCGCCTAATTTTTAAAGCTCTGTATACATATTCATAAGGCAGGGTGATGGAGATGGAGAACGACAGTGAGGAGGAGGGAAATTTCTTTTATTTGCTGTCTGTGTGATGTTTCTTCTGATGGTTTCAGACCCATTTCTTTCTCCATCTCTCCTTGCTCTTTGTCCATCCACAGAGATGGGGAAGTTCTTCCACAGTTTTGTTATATTAAAGCCAGCTGTAGGGTATCAGCATTCACAACATAGCCACCTAATATTTTATTCTAAAGGCATGAATTACTTATCTTTTTTTTTTTTTTTTTTTTTTTTTTTCCTCCTGGGTGGTAGGTTTTAGCGTGTTTTGGGTACCTAAGAAATGGGAATGAATTTTGTTCCTGTTCCTCTGTGCCTAACAACGTGTGGGAGTGGGTGTATTTGTCTTCATTTTAGAAGTGTGCTTTTTTTTCATAGCCACTGAGTTTTACCAGGAAGAGAGCCAGACTCCACAACCAACATTAACAGAGATTTTATTAGTTGCTTTTATTCACTAAGAAACCCAAAATACCTCTTTTGACCCAGTGTTTTCTCTCTGGGGAGCCTGGCAGCCCCTAGCTGTGATGCTGCTGCTGGGGGATGGCTGGGCAGCTGCGGGGCTTCACTGCCCAGGTCAGGAGCAGCTTCAGGAGTATTTCCAAATCAACATTAAATCCTTTTACACATCGTAAGCTTTGCTCTGTTTGTCAGCTTCAATTTAAAGGAAATACTGCGTGATCTCATCGGCCAGAATTTGGGTTGAGGTTCAGGGTGAACTTTCCTAACAACCCTCCCAATTATCAACCTCGATCTTGCACAATTGTATTTCGAGCACTTCCCAGCTCTGACTAGACAAAAACACTTTTAAAATCAAATTATTTATTTTTTTTTTCAATTTCATTTCTATTTCTTCTGTTTGGAGTAAATTCAGAGGTGCAAGAAGAGGAGGAACTGCTAAGGTTTAGGTGTCGGATCAGAAACATAAAAGAGGCTTGCAGGAGCAGTCCCCGCAGCCTCAGGGCTGCTATGTAGGCCAGCTTCCTTTCTGCCTTTCTCAAGCAATTGTGAATGCTAGGACAGGGTGAGAATGGTTTGAAGGATAAAAATAGAAGCATTTCACAGCTTCCCGCTGCACTTCAAGCCTCCTTACATTCCGTAGGTATCCCAGTGCGGCTCTTTGATTCCTGCAGCTCTCCTGGGCTGCTGACTAAAAGTCCCATTGCCGTGCTGTGCGTACAGCTTTGAAAAGCAGCGGTGTGCTTAAATAAGCAGCAAACTCAGCCCTTCAGCACTGCTGAGCTGAAGTTGTTGGGCTGGGCCTGCCCTGCTGTAGGCACTGGCAGCAGCACACAGCCTCTGGTGCCACGGGCGGCCGCAGCAGGGCTCCATGTGCAAGGGATGCTCCGAGAGCTCACACCTCTCCTTGGCGTTTCTTGCTCCTTTTCTCTTATTTTTTTATTTTTTTTTTCAACAAACAGGGGAGCCAATGTTCAGCCAACACAACTTGTGGAACACAGGCACGTGCCTCAACTTAGAAATATTTTTAAAATCACATTGCCCTCCTCTCCTCCATCAAGTGAAATCATCTCAAGACTGTTTTTATAATATCACAGATGCTTCTCATAAGCTTCCTAATGGACGGGAAAGTCCCTGGCACACACAGCAATCATGTTGCTCTGCGGTGGAGAGTTTAGTCAAAAATATTTTTTGAAAATTTTATTGACAGTTCTCTAAGCTTTTTTAAAAGCATGATTTATTCAGAGATGCTTAAATAGATCTGTAAGTTGGGCTGTTACATTTTCTCTTGGACTTTCTGTGCTGTTCTCTGAATTGTTTGTTGTAAATTTTAGCAAATTTTGCTTCCATCCAGAACAGTGTGTTGTATGAAATGAAGTTCAGGTAAATCATGTTTTTCCCTTCAGCCCTGTCATCCAGCTAGTTGGATTGACTGCTTGTTCAGTCCTTTTATGTCTGAGAGAAAGGGAGGAAAAAATGATTAACAGGAAAAAAATGTATGTTTTGTAAGAACAGAAAATTTCTATAATACTAACTTTTGGTTACCTTTGTGTCACAGCAACAGCGGAGTTGTGAAGGCTCAGGGATCGTTCCTTGTGCCTCACTTGTGGCACACACCGAAGGAGGACACAGATCAGGAGGAAGACGTCTCCTTGGCAAGATCGCTCCTGCTCGGCACCCATGGGTGGGAAGCTCTGGGGGTGCTGCTTCGTTATCTGCTTGCTTGTCTTACCGGCTGCCAGAGCTCTGGTTCTCCACAGTTGTGGTTTCGTGCATGGTTATCATTCTCCAATTTACCTTTTAAATAATGAGGTTATTAGTACTGTTTCATGATTTCACAGTTTTGTGAAACTCGTAGCACAATGTGGAAATCCCTGCCTCTCCAACAGCCTGACTCCTGGCAGTGACTGGCATTCACACTCCAATTTTATTGTGGGAAAAAAAAGTTTGCACGACCCAAATGTTAGCACCCTTTGGAGATCAGTGAGAAGCCTGATGACAAGACAGCAAGAGTTTAACTTGTGAGGTGTGCAGAGCTCCCCTCCACGCCGGCGGGCAGCCCAGGAGGGCAGCAGCACTTGCACTCCAGCTGAACTCCCAGGGGAAGAAGAGATCCGATCCTCTCCATCATCACGCCAAACACAGATGTACACCCTGTGAGATGGCTTATGAAAGTAGATGGGGAGGCTAAAAATTCCCCCCACGTCTTGATTAATAGCTGAACACAGTTCTTAAGAATTGCCTACCTTGCAGAATGGATGAGATTTGCCATTTGGGAGCTGTCCAACCAATTATGCCCTGCTCAGACGATCACTCAGCATGAATGCTGGAGCTACTCCATCTGAGAAAGCTGCTGGTCTCCATCACTTTTCTGACAGGTGGCTTAGTGACCACACCGCTCGTGTAGTTTTTGGTTCAGAATAGCTCCATCTTTCTACAGCTGATCTTTTCAAAGACTTTCCAAAGCTTGTCCATCAAGACTTGTCTCCCTCTTGGGACTTTAAATACATCTTCAGCTTTCATATTGACCTCAAGATTGTGCAGAAAGAGCATCCTGGGTGGCAATAACGTGAGTCGTGGGAGCTAGCTGAGCAAGCCCTAACGGTGTTGCTGTGGTAGGCAGCCTTTGCAAAGATAACACTTTTCTGAGCTTGTGCATATAAATTTATGTATATCTTGTTGATACAGTATGTATATATTTTGGATAGACCTATGAAGTGTGTGATGCCACCTCTATTTTTCCAGGTCTCCATCCATTGCAATGAAACAACGCTTTGATTCCTCAGCTCCTCCAGCAGCCCCGTCCCCCTCCTTTGAGGTGCAGCACTTTCAGGCTTCCTTGGGACTGTTCATTTATTTGCAGAAAGATCAAAAGGTCAAGCAATTTCAGCTCAGTGAAGCTTCAAGTGAAGCTTGAATCATGCATAAAATTTTGCTATTTTCAAGCTAACAAACTTCTCCTATGAGGATATTTTGCTCACTTGAGCAGAAAACAGGCTGTGTTAGCAGCTTTTCTGAGCAGTGCTCTGATAGCAGATCAACGTATGGGCCTCCGGACCTCCCCTGGACGTAACGCCAGCTTCATGGTCTTGTGCTGCCCTGAAAGGCCGCCCACAGACGTGCTTCTCATTTATTCAGCAATTGCTTGGATCACAGGCAGGGAAATGAGCACGCACACAACGGCTGAGAGAGGTGTGCAATAATGGGTTTTCTTTAAGCAGCACTATGCACATAAACATGATTTTGAATATCTGCTGAAGGTCCCCAAACCTTCAGAAGGCAGCAAGGCAGACGGGGTCCCTCACGGCTCCACAAGGACACACGGGGTCTGACTCCCTCCTCCCCATCCCGGTGGCTGTGCACACCTTGATGGGACCTCTGCAGGCTGAACGCACCCCGAATGTTCCCATTTGCTGCCCTTATGGAAAGGTAATTCCCAAGGAAAAAAGATTTTAAAAAGCTTTCTTGCCCATACGGACTTTTAATATGTGAATATAAATTTTGAATTCTAAACAGCTCAGCCAGGGAAGAATTAGTTGCACCCATAATAATCAGACTGCGTGAGTTTATAACTTTCCTTGGGCAGGAGAGCAGTGTTATGGAATTAGTCTTTAAACAACAAATTTTGGATGGGTTTTTGTACTCTATGCCTGTGAGCTGGGGAGCTTTGTTAGATGAGCAGAGGGACAGCCCGGCTTGGCATGGGCTCTGATGGAGACTTGTCCAACTCGAGGCCAGACTCTGCTCATAGCAAAGGCATCCAACAGTTTGAAAAAGCAGTAATTTTTCTGTGATTCTGCAGCTTTGTAGCATGGAGACTGACAGCAGAGAGTGACGACGAATTACGGGGGGGACTGCTGTACCTGAGACAGCTGTCCAAGCAGCACCAACCCACCTGCCTTTTGCAGAACACCCAGCTGACAGCGGTTTGAAAACCAAACCTCTAATAAAGTGTTAAGCCATTTTCCCCGTGCCCTCTGGCTCTTTGCTTGAGGACTTAGCGCTGTGGTTTGGGCAGCTCCAGGCAGCACTGTCGTACCGCAGTGATACAGGAGATAGCACGGGATGCATAAGAGAGGCACGATGAAGCAGGTTTAATCTGTTAGAGTACACAAAAATTTATCACAAATATTAGTTTGCAGCTCTTAAGTGTATGTCCTGAATGTTGAAACCAGAAATCTTTCGGCAAGCGTGGATCCATGAAAACAAAGCCCTTGCGAAGTGGAAAACAAGCAAGTTTCCCCGCCTGTCACAGCTCCATGTCACTTGGCACCCGTTCGTGGGGAGTGAGAGGAAAGGAAAGCAGAACTGTGTGGTGCTAAACACTGAGGAGTCTTAAAAAAAAAAAAAAAAAAGAAAAAGAAAAAGTTGCCAGCTGAATAAAGTAGGCTGCACAGTGATGTTCTGCAGGAAGGTGTTAGTTATGCTCTCCATGGGTTATTTCTGACCAGACCTTTGGTCTAACGGGGGATGAAGCCTACAGGCTCTGCCACTAGCTTTAATGAAGACAGATTTCCACGTAGATGGATGTGTTGTGCTGAGCTGCACGTTGTTGCCCAGCCGTGGAGGAGATGAGGAGGTGCCGCTGGTCCCCCCCCTCGTGGAGCACCTGGGCTGCCCGGTCAGCCTCCTGCTGCTGCACCCAAATAAGTGGCTGAGCTCTGCCAGGGGCTGACCAGGTCTGGGTTTGTTGGCCTTGCTCTGGGGGGTTTCGAGCTCCCTGAACCACGGGTTTTCCTCTGTGTGCTGCTAGGGAGGGCGAGATCAGCCCCAGCCTGGTCTGCAGGGACAAGAGGGATGCTCCAGCACACTGTGGGACACGTAATGGGGGCAAACCAATGGGTGAGGCACCCAAAATATGACCAAAATAGGTGCTGTGGGATATACCATGGCTACGTGAACTGCAACAACCGCGTGGAGAGGAACCCAGCACCCAGAGGAGAGGGGAGGGAGTCAGAGCTGGAGGAAACGCCGTGCCTGCCAGGGCTCTGACAAGAAGACACCCAGTTCATCTTCTGATGTGGAGCTCAGCTCCGTTAAGCTTTCTCCATCTCTTTAACGCTGCTTAAGTATGGCAGCGCAACACAACTACATGCCGGAGTAAGATAACGCACACAATTTTCTTAGTGAATAGCAGCATTATCTCTTCTGATTAAACCCCAATAGATAGCACGCTGTATGTAGGTATGTGTTTAGGCAAGGCCTATGAATTTTAAGTCCTATCACCTCCAGAATCACATATCCAATTATTGCAAAACAGCAAGTCCTTGGAAACTGGCAGCTAGCCAACACTAATGAAAAATTTGTAGCGTGGGTAGGAAATGCTGAAAAATTGGAAGTGCTCTGCTTGTGGCATCGCTCCTCGAACTGCAGGAGCTACACACATCGGCCCTCTCAGGTGTGCGTTTGCACTTTGCCTCGGTCAGATGGCACCTGAGGATGGGCGCTGCTCTCCAGTGAAGCCTGCAACTTTTTCTTTTTTTTCTTTTTTCCCCCATGTTTGATTTTTCTGCTGGTTGAAGCAGAACACAATGGCATTTTGCAGCCTGGCCATTTTTTAACCTTTGAACAAAAAAGGGGATTACTTATCGAGAGGACTCTTTCCAAGTACCCTCATACCTAGTTCCTAATCAAGTCAGACAGCAAATGCAAAACTACACAAGAAGCATTTTTGTATTTCACATCATAGTGCCTTTAAGGACACGTCAGTAGTGTCCACACAACTGAAGTGAGACGAGCTCGTTTTTCGTTAGCACCACAGAGCCACTCGCTGCTGACCCACTGAGGAAGGGGCTCTGCAGCAGCAGGATCTGAGCCCCGTAGGGCTGGGCTGGGCTGGCTCAGGTGAGAGATGTGCCCCTATTGACCCTCATGGGGTCCTCCGCTTGGTCAGCTGCAGTTGTGCCAATGTGGCTGAAAAGCAGCATTTGGACAGGATCTGACAGTCCCTGCATACACAGCCACGGAAAGTTAATTGTGTGTTACAGATTATTTGTATTTGGCAAAAGGCGTTGACAAGAACCCGTTGTTGCAGACTGATATTGGATATAAACAGAGCATTGCTAGTGAGAAAACACGCTGAAGTGTTCAGAGCTGGTTTTGTTTGGAAAAATACTGCACAACTGAAAGCAGATCGGTAGCTCATAACATGAAAGCTCTGAAAAAAGAAAAAAATGACAATTTTTGTAGATGCCTTTAGCTGCGTAATAGATTTAAATAGAGGCTGTGGTTTGGGTTTTGCCTATTTTACTTTAGCTTAGAGTTTAAGGTGCTCAAGTCCCTGTACGTGACTGTCTTTCTTGTGTTGTTGGTGGTGGCTCCAGCCAGTGCCCTCCATGCTGACCTCCCTGCTCAGTGGGAAATTCAGTGCTGTGGTGGGGCTTTTGTGAGGCCAAATCCAGAAGAAGAGACTCTTATGGCTAATGAACTTCCATTTCTAACGTGCAACATTTTAAAACGCTGTAACCCTGCTGGTTTCCCAATTTTTGTCCTGAATTCTGAAATTAATTCCAAATGAATTTATTCAAAAATGAATTATGATCAATCTATTTTAATAGGAAAAATGAGACAGGCAGGTTGTTTCATCCAAAGAAAACATTTCAAAATACATTAGCTGCATAAAAATGAATATTTGAGGGAATCTTTTACAACTTAATTCTGTCCATATATTCTATTTTTAACCATTAATCAAAGCTCCTGGCTTTTTGGGAAATATAGTAAATCTTTGTATCCCTAAAGCTTTTAAATTATTCACTGTGCTTGCTGTTCTCTTCCCGACAGGTGATTATCCTTTATAATTGGAAAATTTCTGTTTTTTTCTTTTTTTTTTTTTTTTTTTTTTTCTTTGTGTGTGTCTGGGATGGGTGCAGGTCAAAGTGCCCAAGCAGGAGGGAGGCAGAGGACGTGCGGAGCCTTCCCACCAAGCACCCCAACCGTGGCAGCCGTGCCGGTGGCACCCAGAGCCCAGCTCTCTTTAGGACTTCTTGTCCCCACTAGCGAGCTGCCATCCCGCAGGTGCTGCCTTTAATCATTACTAACACAGGTGCTTTATGCAACCAGGTGTATTCACCTCGTGCTTTGTGTGCTTTAGGCCCAGCCCTGTAGGTGACCCACGCCGGGCTGTGTCGGGCCCTGAGCGTGTTCCTGCCTGTTTGCCCCTGCTTCAGCGTGTGCCAGCTCCAAACGTGAACAGCAGCAATCACAGAATCACACTTCTGTTACCTCCTCTCTAGGTTATTAATGAAAAAAAAATGTTGTAAATCACTTTAAAAATTGTTGGTTTTAAGTCTTTGGGATCAATCTGGAAGGAGCCACGGCCAGGTTTTACCTGTGATGTTTAATGACACTTCAAATTTTTCCCTCTTATTTCCAATCTATAGAAGCTACCTTTTAATTCTCCGAAGTTAGGCTCATGCTTGAAATAAGGAATTCTTCCTCGATGTCTGTCAAACTGGTGAGACCCTTGGGGCTGATCCCTGTGCAAGAAGAGTGGGAGGCTTTGGCCCAGGGCTTGCAGCAGCCCCGTCCCCGCCAGCCTCCTGGGGTGCCCCACAACCCGTGAGCCAGGAGCAGCTTTGCAGGAATATTTCCACCAGCTCCTTCCCAAAGCTTTCATTTTTTTCATACCAGGCCCACAAATTTCACATAGTTATCCACTCGCTCTGAACCTCTTGAGCTGAAAATTTCATGAGAACAGTCTGCCTCACGATTTTCTGCTATTTCATGCTTTCTCTCTTGATGGCAAATTGCTGTGAGAACAGCCTCTTTTGTTGATTTCAGGAACCTGCCTTATTTTTTTTTGCTGCTCTGAATTGCATTTGAAAGCATCTCCCCGCACAAGGCAAATATTGGGCACTGTGGAGAGCCATGAACTAAGCTGCTTTTGAATCTTAAACGATTTGTTTTGAGCTGCTGATGCCAGGCCACGACCCGCTGAGTTTCCACACAGGCGCTGCCTCTGCAGGCGTTTGCCTCCAGCCCCTGGTCTGGCTGCGGGGGCTCAGGACCGGCTCTGTCCCATCCACCCCTCGCTGTGTGTTTCACTGCCGTGTGGCATGCATTCCTCCTCTGGTGTAGGGCAGAAAAGGGTCAGGAATATGTTCATTTTAGGCAAAAACACATCTACACAGCCAGGTGGCTCAACCAGCACCCAGCATGCCACGGACTGGCCATTGCCTAATAAACACAACAATTATTCTGACAAGTGCTTGATTTTCATCTCCTTGCCCAATAATGCCATGTTTTGCCATTTCTAGTGGCAGCACAGACCAGCCTGGTCCAGGTGGCCGTGATGCTCTGTTTGCTGGAGGCTGGTGCTGGTTTAACGGCGTACACGAAGCATCATTTATTTGCACCTGAGAGGCTCCTGTCCAGCTGAGCATCCAAACCCTGCAGAATATTGGCCGAGTCTGATCTGTGACAAGCGGTATTTAAATGAATTATGATCTTATGATTTATTTAGGCCACGGTGCAGTTTAATCATTAATGGTGTTACGCCGATTTATAGAGGAGCTCTGAAGGACTCATTCACTTTGCTTTAGATGTTTGAAATTCCTAATGGTCCCCGAGGCCCTGCATGGGAAATGAGTTCTTCCTTCTGGTGCTCATAACAGCAGCGAATGGAGGAGGGAGGGCGGGAAAATAGAACAGGGAAGCCGATGCCCTGATTGTTAGCACAGGCAGGTCCCGCGGGCATTGCATTGCCCACGCCCCGTGATCGCTCGCTGCTGCAGGGTGGGTGCCGAGGCTGTGCTGGGGGCTGCAGGGGTTGGGGTGCGTGGTGCTGGCCTGACCTGCACGGGGCCCTGGCCTCCCCAAAGGGGAGAGGTCAGCCCTGCTTTTCCGCCAGTGACTTCCACCTGAGATGCCACTGAAGTCTTTGCTCATCCCGATTCCTGCCTGGTTTGAATGAATTTTATCCCTGCAAAGGGTTTGTTTGAATAGATAGAGTTACGCATTCTATTTTGAACAGAGATAAATGGCTTTTTGGAAAGAATTTTATCAAATTCACCCTAGAAGGAGGATGGAGACAGAGGTATTATTACTGGCAATGGGTTAATGAACATGACATATTAAGATGGCATTCAGCGTGCCACGAAGCAAAACCACATTACGAGTGTTCTTAAACTCTAATACCTTAAATGACTACATCTCGACGACTAGCTTTGTGGCTCAGGAACAATGAAATCCCTTGAAGGGTGCACTGCAGAACTTTCCCCGAACAGGGCATTTTTTCAAAGAACTCTTGCTCAGCACAGGCATGGTAATAATTCAAAACCCAGAATAATTCGAAAGCCCCGAATGTTCCATGTTTTGTTACCAGCCCATTGCCAACGACTACCCTCAAGGAGTGAGCCAAAGCCCCTGCCTCCTTCCCGCTTCCCCCCCGGCTGCCGACATCGCCTGTTTGCATGTCCTTCTTCATCCCTGGCACGCCGCAGTTTGCGGTGATTTTGCTGTAAATTAACTCTGAGACAAGCGGCCTTCAGCGTAAGGCTGGTAGAGAGCTGCCGAAGGGATTTCTGTCCGTCCGTCCGTCCATCCATCCATCCATCCATCCATCCATCCATCCATCCATCCAGCAGCGAGCTGCTCGGCCGCAGAAGCAAGGGCAGGCGGCCGGGCGTTAAGCTGAGGGTGCTTTCGCTGCCCTTCAGCTCTTGGCATCTCTTCAGAGGTGGTGGGGAAAGGATTTTGCTGGAGAGCCGTGATTCTGCAGCAGGTCAGAGCTCAGGGCGCGGGAGCCAAAAGGCAGGTCGGCCAGAGGCAGCTCTCCTTTCTCCTTCACCTCCTGCCCGTCTGCAGCAGAGACAAGAGAGCCTGATGAATACAAACGAACAGCGGCAATGCCTTTAACCAGTGCTCTCTGCTACATGCGACCCATGAGCAAGCAGGGAAGGAAAACCCATGCTCGCATTAGTATGGGCCTCGGGGCGTGCTGCAGCACTGCTTGCCTCCATCGCTGTCAGCTGGCACCGCTCCTGCTCTGCATGCAGCAGGGGAACCACGGGCTCGGTAAGCGTGCACGTTATGGAGAGGCTGTGCACGGTAAGTATGCTCCGACTCAGAAAACAAAACTTCTACTCCTAATTCAGTGTTAGAAAACCACAATATTAAAAAAACATATATTTTTTTTTTAAGTGATTTCTGCAGCTCGAGCTACACCATGCAAGCTAAGAACAGGCATATGGATGATTTGATTACTTGGTTGGGCTCACAGTTTATTTTTGGTTACTGCTGGTAGCACAGCGTTGAAGTTTTCAATGTCATTCAGTATTCCTTAAATACAATTAATCAATACCTTAATAACAAATGCACGGTGGTGCATGCGGAGGTAATTATCTGTTTAGATTCTCCAGCTGTCTGGTACAGATGTCACTAATGGAATCTGGGCAAAAGGCATCCTTTAGTGTCGGCCTGGGGTGGGACTGCTGCGGAGAGACATAAAGCTGCTCAGGGAGTGCTGCAGGAGGCTGCATCAGTGGATCCCGTGCATCATCCTATCTGGGAAGCTCCAGGCTCTGCCAGGTATTCAAAATCCGTCCTGGCCTGTCTTGAGGAATTTTTGTGCTTGTTTTAAGACCAACACTTAAGGCTGGTCTAATAGCAGCATATCTGGATTTCCATGACAATATTCAAACCTTACTATAGCAACTCTGAAGATGAAAATTTGGGCACCAATTTTAGATAAACTGCATTCACTACTACTACAGTCAGCTCACAGTCGTGCCAAGGGAAATCTATCAATATAGTCTCACTACCTCTTAAAATACACAATGCTTGTGGCAATAAAGGATGGCTCTTACAGAAAGCACGTGTGTTACAATTTTAATAGTGCACGTAAGCTGAACAATACCAAAAGTTAATTCAGGGGTTGTGGACCACAGAGCAGAAATGCTGTCACACAGAGTGGATTTGCAGCTGCTTGAAAAAAACTACAGATGTCTCAGGAAAACAGATAACACAGTTTTAACAGAAGGCTGACACTGCCAAATAGTGCTTTGTCTGCGTTGCCTAATGGGAGGGGAGCTGACTAATGTGGGTTCTAAGAAGTGAACAAGGAAAATGTGAACATTTGCTGATTGCCTGCCATGGTCCCCTTACATCAAAATGGTTAAAGTTCATTGGTCTTTTTGTGAATGAAAATTATAATGGTTATAACATCCACAAAATGCACGTGCATCTGTCCACAGACCATCCAAGCCACTGCTGTTAAAACCCAAGTGAATGTGAAGTAAAATTGCCTTTATAATGTAAATAAAAGCAAAGTTTGTCTTAAGTGGCAACCTCCACTTGGTTTTAATTGATCTTACAATTACTGAGAAGGGTGATTTGATTGCAGAAGGGTTGGTCTGCAAGCCCATGAAATAAGCAGTGCAGATGGCGAATGACTCGGCTTGCTGTTTTCTTCTCTTTTTTAGGCTGCTCACCCTGGGGCCTCTCTTCCCATGGGTGCTGGTGTGATGGGGACCCCAGGCACTCCTTTGTGCCGTGCTGGTCTCTGTGCTCCCTGCCCAGCACCAGCAATATACGCCTTGCTTGGTTATTAATGCATTTGCTGATGCTGTGGTAGAGCAAGGAGCAAGGAGCAAGGTCAGGCTACTGTCCCCACCTCCCTGCTGCCGATGAGGGATCTGAGCTCCCCAGGGGATGGTTTCACCCCCGAGGTGCCTGTCATGCCCCAAATGTGCGTGTAGCAGCAGTCCCCGTGCCTGCAGCCCCTTTCGGCTCAGCCCCGAGGTGCTGCAGGCACCGCACGTTGCAGGGTTGGAGGATCCCGCCCATACAGTCTGCAAGGCCAGGGAATGCATTTCAAAGATGAATTAGTTAATATGAGCACACACCCCGTACACAGGGAGAGCGGATAATGTATAGCACGAGCAGGAGACACTGTCTTCACCTCCAGCCAGAATTGCCAGCCTTTATTTATGGCCAGTATTATCAGCAATGTCCCGAGATTGTGTGCGAGGCTGTTGCTTGCAAATAGCTTAAATGTTTTTAGATGAAATACAAGATGGATAAAAAGGATCTTTATTCTGTCAGTTTGATGAATAATTACAGTATGGGAGCTACTAAAAAGCTCTGCTTGTAACAGGTTTCACCATCAGAGTTATGGTTGAAAGAGAAATGCTTTATTTTTACTATATTAACTAAAGCTACATTTACAGTCTGAAAATTGACTGGATAGCTCCAGTCCTTCAGATGTGGATTAATACCTGTTTAATTCAAATATATGACGCCAAGTTTGGTGGAGCTGAATGTAACGGTGTTTCTAGCAAGGTGGTCCTCTCTTAAATCCTCAGAGTCCAAACATTTCCCCCACTCTATAGCTTTTACAGCACCTATTTTTTTTGCAATTAATGAAAATATTTGAACTTTCCTCAGTGCGAGGCTTGCTAATTAGAAATCCATGTCAGTGATGAAGCTGTTACGCATTTAAAAAGGTTCATTTAGGGGGATTTTTTAGTCTTGTGCCTACATTTTTATGCACCTAGAGTTTATCTGTGTGATTGAACACTGCCGTAGCAATGGGTGGGAAAACGTGCAGCCTCCTCATTTGCATGCTCAGGTATCTGGGTTGCAAATGTAGCCTCAGAATCAGCGTGTTTGCCCACAGCTCAGCTCTGTAAACAAGGGCTCAGCGCTTGTTGACATACAGGGAATGGGCAAAAAGCCTTCCACCCTTCCCTGTGAGGAATCCTTCAATGCAGGAGCACATACTGAGAACGAAAAGCTCCAAACCCAGGTTTCGGTAATGGCTCAGGGTGCAAAGTCTGCTGTTATCAGACTGGAAGGAAGGTGGGTGAAATAACCCAAAGTAGCCAAAGCCTCCAGCAGGAGGTGAGTGGAATGTGCCTGACACCAGGGAAACACCAAAATACTTCGTTAAGTGCCTCCTCGCCTTTTGA
The DNA here is from genome assembly GCF_047663525.1 of Anas platyrhynchos. NCBI lineage: Eukaryota > Metazoa > Chordata > Aves > Anseriformes > Anatidae > Anas > Anas platyrhynchos. Next base: position 40,588,852 of record NC_092592.1, on the reverse strand, counting down.
GGAACATTTAGTTTGGAGCTGAGCCCAGAAAATGCATCTGCCCCTGCAATTTACACCTCATTGGTTAAGGCTAAAGAGGGAGGAAATCAAGATGATTAATTAAGGAAAAGTAAATTAGTCTCACATTGTATGTAGCAACTGTTGGTGATTTTCCTTATTAGAGAGAACCTGTTTGTGAGCTGGCTTATTAGCCCTTTGTTTCTGCAGTGAGGGTGTGTGAGCGTCAGCCCCTAACAAGCTGTGGGCAGGAGCTATGGGGAGTGGGGCACGATTTGGTTGGGGAAAGAAACTCACACCACATCCCCAAAGTGCTCCCTCACCATGGCTGCCTTTCTCTCCTTCCATGAGGTTTTGTTCTCCCTTTGTTGTCTGCCAAGGATGATGATAATATTGCTATTTTTGATGCATGTGATTAAAAAGAGAAGTCAATAGCTTCTGAGAACAGATTAAGCTCTCCTGAAAGTCTGCTTATCTGCCTAAAACCAAAATAAACAACAACAAGAAGAAGAATAGTGTTTTGTTTTTATTCTTGTGATATAAATGTTCCAAGCGTGGTTCTTTCCTGATGCCGGTGTAAATCAGGAGCAATTTAAGGAAAGTCTGGCCCTCTTCTGGGAGTTACAGGGAATGAAGTTTTTATCCTGGACTGTTTGATGGGAGGCCAGCTGGGCACCAGGACAGGTCAATGAAGACCCCAGCAGAGGAAGGGGCAGGAAGCCAAAGGGGTGGCTCTTCCACTGGAGGCTCAAGGAGGAGCTGGAAAACCATTTTCTCCTGGCCCTGTGCAGGTGAGAACACACTGAGGAGCGGGGGGCTTCCCCCCAGCCCTGCCTAATGCCAGCCAGGGGCTGTGCGGTGCTGAGAGAGCATGAATGTGACAGGCAAAACGGAGAGCTTGCAGGTGGAGGGAAAGCTGTGCTGAAAGCTGTGCAAGAACAGCCCCATTCCTTCATTACACGTAGCATCTGCAGAATAACATTCCCGTTGAGTGGGAAATGACAGGTTTGGCTGTTTTTTAATGCTAGCGCTGCAATTTCCCTGCTCTACTTTCTCCCAGCAGCAACGGGAAGCCTCCTCTCCTGCCCGTGAGGTCTGCTGCCCTGGGGGCTGCCTGCAGCAGAAGAGCTGCCGAGCCCCCGCCTGGCTCCTCGCTGCTCCCCAGCTGCCTGCATGTCCCTGGCTCCCCTCTGGTCCCTGCCCTCCCCGAGCCCCTTCCCCAGCTCCTGGGACCCCGGGCACAGAGCTCTGCTGGCCCTGGTGGGGAAGGGAGGCAAGCCTTGGAGATGTGGGCTACACCAAGGAGCCCTCCCAAGAAAGCAACCACTTGCGTGCCACCAGGTCGTAAGGACCATGGGGCACCTGTAGCACACGTCAGGTGCTGTTACCAAGTGCTGAGGCACATCCCAAGGGTCCTGCATGCTGTCCTGTGCAGCTTCCCTCCTGAGCAGGGGGCTGTGCAACCCCTGCCTTTGGGTTCTCGGTGCCTGACCACCCCAATGTGCCCGGCTTTATAGGTGAAAGAAGCATTGTTCCTCGAGAAAGGACCCAGCCTTCCACTTCTTCCTGTATTTCTGTAATGTGGTTTGATTCATTTCACTCCGTTCACAGAAATGGATGGCTGTCCTCTGCTCCTCATTACAGAGAGAGCTTTTTTGAAAACGCAGGCTCTTCTTTCTGGCACAGCAGAGGTTTAGGTTCATTTCAATTCATCATAATTAGAAAAAAATGATGAAGATTAAAAGACACATGACCATCTCCTTTGGACTTTGCTCTGTCCTCAGCAGCAGAAGCGTCTCTGCTGGCTCCAGTGGTAGAGAGAGAAAATCCTCTGAGATAATGAGACTGGCAGCTTATATGTAAATACCGCGACTTTCGCTTGGAGTGGAGAGCACCTAATGAAAGCATCGCCCGTTTTCATTGCCTGGGAATCAAATAGCCAGCGGTGTGCGAGATGTCCTTCTGGGTGCCTTCCAAGGTCACCCCCAGTGAGCAGAGGAAGCGGATGATGCCGATAGCTGGCCTGAGAGGAGGAGGACGAACAAACTTCGAGCTGAACAAAGGCAGTGGGGGGGGAGAAGCATTTTTCACAAGTATTGCCTGCGTCCAGGAGCCACGTAGAATCGCTCCAGATATTGAAACAATAATTTGCTGGCTTTTTCTCTTTGGTGAGCTCCACACAAACCCGCTTATTTCCTGGCAGGTAGACATTTATTTATGTGCTTTTCAACAAAATCTTCTTCTAAATCTTTGTGAGAGGGTAATGGCTTTGCACTGCCACAAGTGACAGCTCGTTGAGTTGCTTTTTGCATATGAAGAGTTTTGCTTTTACAGGTCGTGTCTGGACCCTGCCTGTAACAGCACATCCTGGAGGAGGATTTGGTCTTGCAGAAGTCCCTTCTGGGACCACTCTAAGACTACAACTGGTCTGAATACCCAGGCTGGAGGGCTGTGGGAAGGAGAAAGGTGGGGAAAAGCTCAGGCTGGTTCACTTCATCAGGTGCCGTCTTCTTGTTCAAAAAGCAGCCAAAGGAGCTGTGAAAACCTGGTTTTACCCACTGCTGAGCCTTTCTGGGGCTGGTTTGCTATTCCTTTATTAGTCGTTGAGTGGGAAGGAGAGAGAGTTCATTTCATCATCCCCTTGATGTTTCTTTGGGCAGGACAAGGGGCACCAGCAGCCACCTGAGCTGTGCAAATGGTCACGGCTGGGATGGGACCCTTGGAGCCCTGCTGGGATCTGCAGGGGTTTTTCCCATCCTGGAGCACAGCACCTCTCTGGCAGACTGGGCTTTGCAAAATTAGTTTTGTTCTAGCAAGACCGAAACTTGCTAAAAGTCAGTCAATTAAGATAATAGGAAGCGCATCCTCACCCTAGGAAAAGAGTAGGTAAATGAGCAGCACAGAGAAGTGCAGTATTTTCCTCTGCAAAACCACAGGTACTTAGATTAAATGGATCAATAAGCCATCTGTATCACAGTAAGAACGGTCATAAATTACTCAAAAATTCAGTTTTTGAGCAAGTCTTTGGGCATATGGGCACAGACAGAGCCGCTAAGCGCTGCTGCTGGGAGCCGTCCTTGCGTGCGGCTGGCTGAATGGTTCCTTCTGCTGTCACGGGAGAGTGAGGGATGGGGCGGCAGGATGGGCGGCAGTGATGAAGAATTAAGGTAACACTGGATAAATGGAGTAACGAGTTTAATTTGGGTGCTGTGCAGCATAGTTAAAATCCAAGCAGTGGTTTCGTTTCTGAGCCTGAGCGAACCCCACAGCACGAGACGCATTAAACACCATCGTGGGAGAAAAAAACAGATCTTCAGACCTCCCAGCTAACCATTGCTGGCACAGCCATGGGGAATGTGGGCAGGGGAACCCTGCTCGCCCTGTGCCATGGCTCACGGCACTCACTGCCAGCTCGTGGGGCAGCTTGGCCAGGTGCCTGCCTGGCTATCCGGGCTATAAAAGTGAGCTAATGATAATTTAAAGGCCTTAACTTGGCCCTTTGTGCCGCTGCCAGCTCTGGTGGTTTTATAGCTACTTGCTGACAGCTAAAAGTGATTTTTTTTTTTCCCTTTTTGCTGTGTTACCCGCGCTGGGGAGACGGAGTGAATGAGTGCGGAGAGGAAACACGATGCTACACAAAATGGTGTTGAAAGCACAAAGTGGAAACAGATTTTTTCTCTCTCCTCAGCTCTCCAGTCCTTGTCATGATAAGGAGAGCTGGTGTTTGCAGCCCAGATGCACTTGTTCAGGTGTGTGCCATCGGTGGGAAGCAGGGACAGATCCACAAATTGCCCCTTGCAGGCTGTACCATGGGCAGAGGGAGAGCAGCAGAGCCGCCGGGGAGCAGCTCACACCAAAACTCACACTTGTGCTGCCCCGTAGGAACACGGGGCAGGTCCTGGTACTGATGCTGCGGGGAGAAGAGGCTGGATGGGTCCCGGTGCTGGGGAGGTGACCGGGTCCCTTCCCTCCCTCCCGTTGCTGCTGGGCTGAGCGCTGCGGTGAGCCTCCTGCGCTCCACAAGCAGCCGGCTCTGCTGGCCCCAGCTCCTGACAGTGACCATTCATCCCCTCTAAAGACCGGCACGCTTTAAGGGATACAGATTTCTTTTTTCCTCTGACTTCTGCTGAATTAAATTTTATGACAATGCGGCGTCAATAGGCTTGCAAGGTTTCCGCTGAAGAGACTCTGCGGGTCTGAATGATTCCTGTGGGGGATTGCTCTGCAGTTCGCAGCCTTGTGCACAAATCCTTCCTGTGACTTCAGCGGGAGAAGCAGCAGAGGGGAGGGCAGGATTCACCCATCGGTGACTTTATCTCCTGCTTCCAAAGGTCATATCAAGAAAATATTTTAGTCGGCTGTGTTATCTGCTACTCCATCTTCATATTGCGTAGCGTTTCTCAGGAGGATATTTTAATGCCATTTTTTCTTTGCTTACCAGAAACTCTTATATTGGACAAACAAGATGCATGGCTCATAGCTGCCTGCCGGAGTTTATCCGTAGCTCAGAAATAAAGTATAAAAACATATCTTTAATAATGCAGGGTAGGGCTGTTCCTTAAGTGATTTATAAACTTCATAGATATAGCGAGTCACTGCTAAAGTAGATTTACGGCTATCTCTACACGAACATCATAGAAATAATAAGGCGAGCAGATGCAAAGTTAAAAGAGAGCCCCCGTTTGTTTCAGCATGGCTGGGAGGTAAATCTGTCTTCCCATGTCACGGATTTGAGTTTTGCTTGTGGGCCAAGCAGAACTTCTAGGCAGAAAATAGAAACAAGTGCTGGGAGGAAGAAAATCATTAAGAGACAAGGAGGGGGCAGGAAAGTGTATGCAAAACAGCCCTGGATCTACCGCGCATCTGTTCTCCAGAGCTGCAGCACCAAAAGCTCTTGTCCGTCCTCCCCAGCACAGCCCACCTTCGCCTGGACACTGCAGACTTGGTGCAGACAGCTGGGGACGGATGTCAGTTTGCCTGGCAGAGACTGGAAAAAGTCTTCTGTGCCTCGTTGTCCTGCCCACAGCCGGTCACTGCAGCGTTTTCATGGTCTGACCCCACCCCGAAGTCCTGTCTGTGGCTTCTGCCCTGAAAATCACTCCTCCCCGACCACAGGTGGTGTAAGGGAACAACAGGGTTTGCTGACCGATGTCAGCTCCTGACCATGAAGTAGTAGTCTTGGAAAATCTGAAATGTTATCTTTTAATATGCCACATTTATTCTCTTTCAAAAGGAACAGGCCTCAGTGGTGAATGGACTGAATGCGATGCAAAGCTTGAAGATCTCCTGGTGCTGGGCTGTGGCGTGTTCCTGCTGGAAGGGAAGGAAACCACAGGTTGAGATTGATGCCCACACAATGCCTTCCTTGGGGTTTTCCTCTCAGGAGATACCCGAACGCCTCGTGGTGTGCTGTACCGAGTGAGGAAGGAGGAGGTTTGTCAGTGTCTTCAGTCTCCGCTGCCGTCAATATGGAAACCCAAATGTTACAGCCAACAAAAGCACAGCAGGAGTGGGCTGAAAACTTTGAACTCTTCAGGGGAAAAAAATGTCATTTTATACAAATTCCATTAAAATACGGGTTCTTTGTGTTCCCGGGGCTGTAAGGGAGGAGCCTCTTTCCCTTGGCGGAATGGAAGAAAACATTGCTGATAGCTGCGTGAACTGATGAAAGGGTGGGCAGGGCTTTTAAACAGACTGGGAAAAGGACTCCTCATCCATCTATTTTCTGCCTTCAAATGAACAAACGGGAAAAATAAACACGTATGGTGTCTCGGTCCATTATTCTCCCTTCATTGTCAAAGCAGATGCTTGCTCAGTTAAAAAAAGACGGAAAGGTCTGTGGTTCCTGCAAAGGGCATGTTTTCACTTCAGCTGACACTTTCTGAAGCGATAAGGAAAATGATGTGCTATTTTTTCTTGCCAGATATCTGTTTATCCTTGTTGCTGTGTCTCAGCCCCGGACCACTGTAACACGGAGGACTTTTCCTCCCGTTGCTGGGTCGCTGCACAGCTAAACCTGGTGAGGACGGAGCTCTGTGGTGTGCCCTTTCCTCTGCCCAGGCCATTGCTGGGGTTATGCTGGGGCCCCACACAAGGTCGTGGCCGAGCATCCTGCACCCACAGCCTCAGCTGCCTCTGCTCCTGGTCCCGGCCTCAGCCCCTCAGCCTCCTGCAGGGCTTGGTCACTGTGCTGCAAACCCATGGCTGAGAGTTTCGGTCTGTGGCACGCAGGTGCTGCCGCAGGTGAGCACTGTTAAAAGCATATGTTTACTTATGCTGCTGAGATCTGGAAAAGCTGTTATTTAAAGAGAAATCCTTCAACAGTCTGTGCAAGCATTGGCAGCCCTATCTTCTCAGCTGCAGACGTAGTCAAATTGTATTTGAAAAACAATTTCAGGCGTGCAAAGAGATTCACTTAGAGCAGTTTAGGTACAAAGTCAACACTACAGACGTGTAGGGAGCTGGTGTCAGGTTCTGGGTGTATGTTTAAGATCTGAAAATGTTAAAAAATAGGTTTGTAGCTTTTATACTTAAATAGTACTTACAGCAAAGGTGGCAAGGCCAAAGAAATGCATTTTCCAGGAGCTGAGGTGCTGGGGTCAGTGGCAGTGCTTGGTTTTCTGGGATGTCCCCACAGCAGCCGGAGGCGTGCTGCTCCTGCCCCACAGGAGCACGGATTGAGGTTGCTCTGGGGGCAGGAGGAGGAGAAGGGTGCACGTGTGCAGGATGCCGGGGCAATCAGTGCTGCTGGGCTCCAGCAGGGACGTTGGGTCCAGCTCTCCTTGGGGTTAGTAGCAGGATGCAGAGGACACCCTCCCAGAATAAAAGTTTCCACCTATGTTTCCTCTGAAATAACTAGTCACAACTAATTCTGTGGTCCTTCCAGTGAAATATCTCCAGTAACTTCCCGGGGAGTGTTTGGTAGGAGCAGGCAGCCACCCCACCGTGGGAGTGCTTCTGCAGAAAGCCATTGCAGCAGCAGGGGCAGCAGTAACGTGCAGCCCTTGTAGACTCAATGACTACAGTATAATTTTATTTATGGGTAAATAATACTTAGCGCTGAGCTCACAAACATTAATCTTAAAGCAAGGGTTTTACTTCTAACATTTCCTCCTATTGTAAAATTAATAACAGGTAAGACGCACTGGTGAATTTAAAGGGCTGTGGCTGCGCTGTCACGGAGGCGCTGTGGAAGCACCTCGGTTCGCTTGTTTGCAGACACAGCTGCACCCCCAAACCTCTCCTCATGCAGATTTTCTGAGAGCCTGGGATCGCTCTGGGTTCAAGCAATAACAGCCAGGTGCAAAGCCAAGGAGACGTTTCAATTGCATCCTCTTCCACTGCATTAGAGCACTCTAATGGTATAAAACCAAATCTGTTCTGAAGGCTTCTGTGAGCTGCATTTCACTGGGAAATCTTCATGTATCACAACAGAAGAGTTGGAACAAAAAAAATGGTTTGCCAACCCAGATTCATAGCTCTAAATATCTGTGATCCTGATGCTACCAGGATATGTGGCTCAAATCGAATACAGCCAGCCTGCCTGCATGTGAATTCCCTTCCTATTCCCTTCCAGTTCTCATTTCTCATGAGAAATTGTCTCTTAAAAAGCTTCTGTATGAGTGAATGCTTCCATCCACCCTGGACTTACTCTTGACTTTATGGCTTCTCCTTGACTCAGGACCCTCCTTTGCTATGCCCTCCTGCAAACGACACACTTTCACTTCAAAATCCTTATTCATAAATGTCAACACCTCCAGAGACAGGAAAGTAAATGTGGGCTCTAAATCTTTACTTAAACTCACGACGACATCCTCTGATTTTTAAAGTGCCCGGCATTAAGCAGTTTCCATTGGATTCTTAGCCTAAATCAGCAGTAATAGGATGTCTCCCAACCTTGTACTACAGCCTCTCACCCTATCAGTCATGAAAAGTTTGCATCTCATACATACCCAGGGTGTGCAGCTCTCAGACTTACCGATCCATATTCTGAGATTTATTGGGCATTAACCTGTCTTTTAACTATAAATTTACTCATTTACGTTTGTGATGCGATGTGTCAAGGTAGTTTCAGCATTTGCATGATCCTGGTAGAATCGTGAAGTGTTTCAAAGATGAATTGAGTGATACCTAAATTATTCATGTGCAGTGTCTGGGAATCTTTACATTGCTTTCCTAAATCAGAAGAACTAGGAAAACTGGAAACCTCAGCTAATACCCCCGTAATAACGTGTCATTCTGAAAGGAATTAGAAATAATGCTGCCACTTTCCAGCACTTTTTGCGAGCACTGCTACATATAAATGCTTTGTGCTTGCTGACGGAAAGCTATGGATGGCACATTTTGACCATCATCACGACCGCAATCTGAGGAATACAGCGGGTGTGCCTCCCCGTGACAGCAATGTGAAGGAATCACTGACACTGCGTCTTCGCTGCTAGCCTGCTGTGAATGCCAGGTGCTCGGGAACAAGGCGTTTTGTGAGGTGAGGGGGGGCTGAGCAGAGCAGAGGGACAGGCAGGGTGCCCTGGCTGCTGGATGTAACACGGCCCCCAGGGCAGCCCCCATAAACACTGGGGGACGGTAGGCACTGTTATATGGACATTAAACTTTGATTTTTGGCTCTGAGACCTCTGACATTGTTTTTTCCTTAAACCTCCCCAGGGACATAAAGGGGTAAGGCCACCCGCTGAAGGAGTTATTGCAGAGCATGGGGACACAACACTTTGCCAGCGATGCCAAATGAGACTTTACTACTCGCTGCCTCTGAGCTTCCTTTTGCTCTGTTTTCCTCCAGGAACAGGATTCAGAATTACTGTATGATTACCAAAAGCACGTTGTACTCAAGGGATTAGAAGTGCAAGACTCCCCCTGGCCAGCCGTACGGCTCAAAGCAGACCCCACTGGGCAGCCCGGGGCTGGGCTGCTAACCGAGGAGCAGGAGGCTCGGGGCTCATCCTGCAGCACGGGCTGGGTGTGAGGATGGCTTTGAGCTGTGCCATGCCGTGTAAATGTCACCTGTGCTGCCACACAGACCTCACAGGGATGTCTCATGGGTGTATGTAGGACGTGCATCCTGGGCAGCAGTGTCACACCCCAGCAGTGTCTCTAGCCCGATGCTTCCCCGTGCTGGCAGAGGTCACTCTGAGCAGCCACCAGCTGCCACCATGAAGGTGTCACCCCAAAAGGCCCCGTGGGAGCAGGGACCTCTCCAAGAGGTCTCTGCAAGAGGCTGAGCTCCTCTTCACGCTTCTGCTTTACCACCAGGATCCTTGCGTCCCTAATAGCTTTTATAGCGGCGATGGCCCAGTAACAACACCTCTGATTTAATCTCGTTCTCTGCACTGACAGCTAATTCAAAGCCCTGTTAGAAGTCATCAGATACTGAGAGGCAGAGCAGCGGCGTGTCACTGAAATAAGCTGAAAACGGGTTCCTAAAAATGTCACAGACTGCAATCCACCCTGCAGGCCCCTCCTGTGCATTGCTGCTTCCACGGGGACCTTCTGTCGGTGTCCCTAAACCGGCCCCAACCACCGAGCTTCTAAAGGGCTGAGACATTTCGGTCAGACCATCGGTGTGTGTGCATGTTATCAGCCATCCCAAAGTTAATAGTCCCCTATTAAAAGCATCTGTGATGCGTAGCTGATCTGGATGACCACCAGAGCTGTTCCTCTCCAACCCAAGTGTTTCCCTGCTTCACGTTCAGACTGCACCAGCTCACGTTGCCCCCTTGCATTTAAACAAGAAAAGCCAATTCCATGATGCTTTAGTTCACCAAAACGGAGAAATAAAACCTGCTATATTTTGCACTTCAAAGTTATCTGACAAATTTTATAAACTTCTGCATTTAAAAAGGAGATGATTCAAAGGTCCTTCGCAATACAGTAACTCAGTATAATTTGCTGTTCTGTTTATCATACAAAATTTATCACCGATCCCTTGCAATGTCCCCAAGACAATCCCCACTCAAATTAGTTGTTAAGTAATGTCATCAACTATATTTGGAGCAAAGACAAAGTAAACACAATCCCCAAACTTCTTAGTCGTTGAATAGTCAATGTAAATGATGAAAATGAGTCAGAAATTAAACCACTGTGCTCCAGCAGAAATGTTTTAAGCTTCACTTGACAACTTTGGTTTGCTTTAGACAGGAAAATGTTCCTGGGGAAACGTTTCTCTAGTTAAAGGAGGATTTTAATGCTGCAAAAAACACCGAACTTGTCAGAAACTTTGCAGCTATGCTCTTAGAAAAGAACGCGTTGACTGTTTTCATGCCGTACTTTTCAGATCAATGTCAGGACGCATTATTTGTGGCGCTGAGCCCGCCGTGCAGCATCGCTCCGCTCCGGTCCCTTCAGGCTTCGGGTCTCCAGCCCCTTGTTTTCGGCGTGGGCACATGACAAGCGGCATCCCTACGGTTCAGCTGAATGCTGTCAACAACAGGACCCTTGCTTCAATCTGTCCCTTACTTACAGTAAAGCTTACATCTGCTTTTGTTTCAGTTGTCCATATGAGTCTGGGTAACTGCAACCTTAGCCATAAATCTCCCCTCTGATGTAAAGTCACACTGCTCCTGTTGGTAATCAGAATTTCAAAGGAAAATCTCTCTCACATAGGTTGAAGGGACCTTTACCTTAAAAATCTACCCTCCTCTATCCAATAAAGCCACCTGAGGATGGCAGAGTAGGGGCAGAGCTGCTGGTGCTGCCTCCCTCCAAGGACCACCTCAGCATCTCTCCGTGCCCGCTGGCAGAGGACGTGTGGGGACTTGCTGCACGGAGCTGATCAGGCTCAGAATAGTCCTTCCATATGTTGTTTCTCCAGGAGCTGGCAAAACTTTGGTTAAGATAAGCTAAGCACACAACAAACGGGGAAAGTATGCAAACACGTTTGATTTAGGTGGGAAAATTTTACTCTTCTGTCATTCGACTATGGCACAAGCTCTGCAAATGCTCATCCAAACGTAACGCTCTTTCCAGCCCCCATCCTCAGGGACCAGCAGTGATTTTCTCTGGACAGACTCATTGGACATTTCTCCCACCACTAGCTTTATTTCCCCTTTTTATTACTCAGACTCTGTGCTTGCAAGCGAGGAGTCAAGGACTATAAAACCAAAGGCAAATAAATGAGATAACCCCCAAGATGCTTTGGCAGACAGCTTCCACCCTCACCCACGGGGGCATTTTCTGGTCAGGGGACATCAGAGGTGGAGGCTGCTGCTACCACCAACTAAAAATCTCCCCTTTCTGGTGGCAGACCCCAAGGAAAGGGCTCTCCCACCTCACCAGAGCTCCCCTGGGTGCTGCTAGGGAAAACGCCACCTGGATTCAGGGTTGGTGTTGGTGTCCTCCAAGGAGCAAAGCCCACGAGCACCCTGCTCTGGGCAGCCAGACACGCTGCCGACACCACCCCACACCAAAGGCAGCTCCCATCTGTCTGCACTGGACGCTCATTTGTCATCACCTAGTGATGTGAGGGGGTTTGTATTAACCATGCACAGGGCCACAGGAGCCAGCCAGCTGCTGCAGGGGGCCCAAAATGAGCTGGGGCCTTGGGAGCTGGCAGCAGGGCTCCTCTTCGCTCAAGGGCAGCACCTCACTGGGGTATTTTGTCTTGGGCAGACATGGATACGGCCAGCAAGACGGTTCTGCGGGTCCATCTGCTCCAGCCCACGTGGCAAGGGCGTTGTTAATGCAGAAATTCCTTGTTTTGTTCATCTACTGGTTGTTTATTGTGTTATAACACTGCCTATAGGAGTTTGGGAGGAATATTAGGGAGTTTAGGCACTGCGATGCTTGTGTCACGATCACATAGAAATTTGTTACTACAGTTAACGTTTAAAGTGGGGAATATAAATTAAAGGAACCTATATTCCTGCTTTTCCCACTTAGAAATGTACTATCAGCGTACAAAATGTTGCTGTAACTCCACAGAAAACTAAAAACATGTTAGACCCCAGCTTCTAGCGAGCCAGATTTCTTCTGAGAGATTTCAGCAGGCAGGCTGCCAAGCTGGGAACTGCAGCCACGGAGATATATTTCTTTTTGCTCCGGCTCATTAGCAAGAAGCAGCTGTTAGTTCATTCAGTATTAATGTCAGCCATAATGAAAGACACCCACTTGTAGGAAGAGGTGAATTTGGAGAGAACTATAAAGAAGGACTCCGTGCCAAATTACACGGTATCAGTCAGGGTGGTTGAATTATAACAAGACTCAATTTTTGTGAAACCATAAAGGAATAATGATAAAAGTAGAAAAGATGTGCATAGGCCTGACTCAGCAGACTCTAACCGTAATGCACGCACTTGACTTGAAATTAATGCAACGTATAAAATTAAGAGGAATTTTGCTGGGATGACTTCAAATGTTGAAACCTAAGATATATACATATATATATGTGCGATACTGTTCATGCTTGATGCAACCCGACTCTGAGGCTGCTTAGGAAATTTGCCCTAGGGAATATCTGAAAAAGCCTCCTGAAATGAAACTCACTTCATTTATTTTCCACTTCTGGAAGTATAGGACACGACTTTACAAACATTTAACCATTTTTCTGCCTTTTAAGACCTAAAAAGGAAGCAGTAAATCTGCAGGAAAGATATTCACTGTATAAGGAAGCTAGGAAACATGGAATCAAAGTATTCACTGGAGGAAATGTTTTTTTTTATAACTTACTCATTTTTTTCCTTTTTTTTTTTTTTTTTTCTTTTTTTCTTTTTTTTTTTTCTTTTATTTTCAGACATATATAGGGATGGGGCTACTAAGCAAGGGGAGGATAGGAAAGAAAATAACCCGGAATGAGTAGGCTTTGCTTGCAACCATGGGGAGTGGCTGGACTTGCTCCTTTTAGACAAAATCCAGACAGAAGCTCCTGACTTGGCTGTATAAAAGAGGGGAGCAGCAGAACTGCCACCTGCAGCACCAACCTGTGAACCCACAGCCTGGGGAGACAGGGCAAGGGCTGGGTGCTCACGGAAACTGGGCTGTGGGCTCCAGAAGGCGGCTGGAGCAGGCTGCTGGGGGAGCACGGACAGCCCAAACACCTCCTGTGCCTGGTGCATGGGTAAATAAAATACCTCAGCTGCCAATGCTGCAGATGTGGCACCATCAGAGCGTTCCGCATGCCCTCTAAGAGAAGAGAAAACAGCGCGATTGTGGAATAAATGATGAGTTCATTTCTGTTGCAGAGATGCTGCCTCGTCTCCCGTCGAAGACAGCCTCATCCAGCACCATCCCGGTGTGCATGCAGGCTCCTTGCTCCTAGCAAATCGTGTCAATTCTCTTTCTCCCTGCCTCCCTGTTGGTATTAAAATCCTTTCCAGCAGGACTCCAGCAAGCTGCAAGAGGAGAAGGCAACTGCGTGCCGAGCACTGCCGGGAGTAAACTGAGTGTATGCACACCTTTGCCAGCCTGCTTCACTCATCCCCATTTGGGATCCAAAAACCAGTACATATGCTCAGGGCCCCAGAGCCACCACAGCCACCGCTGCTGTAAGCCAGCCCCATGCCTGGTGGGGGGACACGATGTGTGTGCCACCAGTCCGGGTGACTGACCCAGAGCAGAAAGCATTTGGGCTTGAGACGTGTCTATTAAAGCTAGTAATGTGGGCAGAGCCAGGCTTGCTGTGCTTCTGCAGAAATGTGAGACAATTCTTGTATATGGTAACTTCAGGGAGTTTTATAGATTTAAAGCCGGCGTGGTTGCGAGGGGTGGAAAGAAAGAAAATGCGAGATGGGAGATAAGAGATGGGAGAGCAAACAGCGAGAGCTGATTGGGGCTAAGCAGAGAGAAATCAAATTCTCATTGCAGCTTCTCAACAGATAAAATCCAAATCAAAGCAAATGTGATGAAATGGCAGTGTTAGAAATGTATTGTAACGGGAAGGATCGTGTGCTGCTAACTGTGCTTCCAAGTGTGCACGAGCCAAACGCCTGTGACATGTGTGAGGCCAGGCGGGCCTGCACCCAAAGGAGCCCGGCTGCACCCAAAGGAGCCCATCTGGCCCTAAAGGAGCCCGGCTGCCCCATGTGGAAGCTCAGGGGCAGTCAGGAGGGTCATTGCCATCACTGCCTTCACTGCCCACACCTGGGGGAATCCCACCCCCTCAAAGCAGGGAGCAAGAAAGGGATAAAAAGGGTGGGAAGGGCAGGCTCCTGCTTCTTGAGGGGTGGTCAGCAGGGGGGACTGCTCTGGTGGGTGCCCGGATTATTTGCCCTGGGGTTTGGTTTGTGCCTTTTTGTCATCCTCCTGCAGCCAGCAGGGCCCTCGCTGCTGCCTTGTGTGTGCAGGCCGGGCCAGTGCTGTGACTGAACGTAACCTGCTGCAGGTGTGGTGTCCTTGTACCCTCCTGGCAACTGGCAAGCAGAAGGCTTTTTTACAGGAGTGTGTGTCTGGCATTCCTCTGAAAAGCTCTCGCACAACTTATGGGTGAGTAGTGCCTGAAATTTCCATTATTTAATGGGAGGTAGGCAGCTGGACTCTGAGCTAGGCCAAGCATTGCTTTGTGGCAGCAGAATGGCCTTGGCTTTTGCATGTGCAACAACACTTGTGTGTCTTAATGCTAAACTTGTGATGGTGAGAGGTGAAACCCAGCAGGGGCTGGCAGAGGGCTGGGTGGTAAAATCAGGGTGCTGCCCTCCTCTTCCTCCTCCTCACTGACCTCGTGCCTCTGGACCTGCTCATGGGCTGCTTGCTTGTGGTGCTTTGCAGCTCTCTGTCCCAGCATGGTGCTGGGGTGAAATGTTCCTGTCCTTAACCTGAGTGCAGCACTGAGTTACCTCCTGAGAGCTTTGTGTTTTGCTGGCTGTTGTTCCCAGGCCCTAGCTGCAGTGTCTCGTAACATTGCTTTTGCATCTTTGCTGTGTGGGAAGGCGAAGCGTGGGCACACAGCTGCTTCTGCGACAATAGGGGTGTCAGTGTGCGGGCTTTTAGGTGAAAGTGATGGAAATAACCACTTCTGGAGCTTGGCTTTGCTCCCTGAGATTGCACCTCCTTTAAAATCCTCAAACTTTTTCCACCAAGGGGACAATGCACAGAGGGATTTTAGGTAAGGAAAAACAAGCGGCAGCTAAGGACGCAGGTTTTTAGTGGCAATCTGTTATGAGCTCCCTGGCTTTAGCCACATATTTTATGCAGACACTGGATGAATATATAAACTGTAGCATCTCTTCAGTTTGGTATGGGGTAGTTATAAATGCCTAGACCAAAAATAGGCTTATCAGGAAAGCTCTGTTCTCATTAGGAAATTCAAATGCGCAATGATTTTGCATGTGCATATATTAAGTACTCTGGTTTCAAGGATTCCCCTGGAACAACGTGGTGTGGTTAGACTATGGGCCAAAAGTGGTGGTGAGCAGGGAACAAGCCTGGAGCTGGTGTGTGTGCTTCTATGTGGGTAGTATTTTAAGAAATTGTGTACTACTGTGAGCACTATTTATGCTAATCTGAAGTCTCTTTTGCCCCTGTTGTGAGGCCTCTGAGCAGAGGACTGGGAGGAGATGAGTAAGGCCTTCTGGCTTCCCTGGTATTTAGGAGTAAGATGTTCTGGCTTCCATGGTATTTCTCTGACAAATCCTTTGCAATGGGGCTGTGGTCCTCTCTCTGTCACCAGGGCAGGGTTTCTCTGGTCCCTGCTTGAGCCTGGATGGGAGGAGGCAAGAGCAGATCAGAGGCTGGGTTAGAGGCTTGCTTAGCACGTAGAAATTCTGCAAGCGGACCAAAATGCATTATTTTAAGTACATCACGTGAGATACTTCAGCTTCACGCTGAGCAGAGCCCCTCGTGTTGCTGGGGATGTGCTGCTGGCTGAAGTGCAGCTGTGACTGGTGCATTAAAAACATTTTCAAATGAAGCCACAATTAAACTCATTTTTTCCCTGAGTGAAGCAGTGTATGAGGTGATTCAAAGATCGAAGCCGAAATTCCTTTAAGTGGTATATTCTTTATTGCAGCGCTGGATGCACGGGGGATCTCTCCACCTATCGTGCATACCCAAAGCGGAAAGCAGTCTTGAATTTATACAATCAATCTATCAATATTCTACAAGCGCCTATACATATGCATTACCTATCCCCGCCTTCCCTCGCTTCTCATGCTAATTAGCCTTTTGGCACCTTGCGCCTGCGTAGAGCCTCCCAAGAATTGTGGGCAGGGGTCTTTGGGACGTGGGCAGGGGTCTTTGGGAGGAAGACCCCGAGTCTTCCTCACAGTGTACTTTTCACCTTTGGTCAGGAATCTGCTGAATTGGCACGTTTCTTAATTGCGAGAGCTGGTTGTTGCCAATTCTTCCGTTTGTTGTATCTTTATAATGAATTCCAATGTCCAATTTTGAGATTTATAGTCCTTACGTTTGTTTCTCTGTCCGTCTGCCGCTTCCTTATCATGAGTTCCAGTGTCTTGTTTCGAGATATACAGTCCTTGTCTGGGGATTGTCCTTGCCTCCCCAATGCCTCCCCAATACCTCCTTAATCAATCCCCCCTTTTCTTTTCCCATGCAAATTCTTTTGCATCAGATACTTTCATTATTTACAGTAACAAAACAAAGCAGGCATCTAAACAACATGCACACAAATATTCCTAACACTACTAATGTGATTAGAGCAATGAACACTTGTTCCCACCATTGGAAGTTGGGCAACCAGGCGGTTAACTTATTCCATATTTCACTAAAACTCCATGAAAGATCATCTTTACTGATCTCATGTAGGACCCTTGTCTGCTTCCATATTTCTTCCAGGTCGGTAGAGATCCTTCCACTCTGATCTACATACGTACAACAACTTGTATTTATTACTGTACAGACTCCCCCTTGAGCGGCCAGTAACAAGTCTAGGGCCATCCGATTTTGTAATACTACCTGTGATAAACTAGATATCTCTTCTTGTTGAGCCTTTATAGCATCCAGAGTTTTGTTTTCTAACTTCTCTATAATTGCAGAAATATTAACTATCGCCTTTTCCAATTCATTCACTCCTAGCCATGGGATAAACCATCGAACAAAACTATGAAAAGCGGTGTG
The DNA here is from genome assembly GCF_047663525.1 of Anas platyrhynchos. NCBI lineage: Eukaryota > Metazoa > Chordata > Aves > Anseriformes > Anatidae > Anas > Anas platyrhynchos. The sequence continues at coordinate 40,571,836 of NC_092592.1, read as the reverse complement.
TCTCTCTATCAATGGATTGTTAATTTTTCGTCTAATTCTCCAGATATGATTTCTCAAGTAACCTCGAGGCACTACATCATGTACTGTCATACTGGGGACTACTGCTCCAAGAGTGCAAGTTCCCTTCCAGTTCTCGGGCAAGACCTTACGGGCTGTATCATTGCATAGCCAATACCACCCTTTTCCTTCTGGAACTGGCCAGCTGGTTGAATTTGCCCAACTGCTAGTTGTACTAATATCAATTGTTTGATTACAAGATGTCTGATTTCCCACATAAGTAGTACCCGTATTTATACAATCCTGTTTTCCCATACCCTTAGGCGGGTTACACCTTTGTACACATACATAGTAAGATTCCAATGGCACGAAGCTACTAACTTCTAGTTCCAAAACTTCTTCATATTTTTGACCCCAAGATGTGTTTTCCCACAAATTAGTCCAAGGTAAGTTTGCAGGCAAGGGAATCCTGATTAACGATACACCCTTATTCCCATGCTGTGGCAGATGGGTGCATACCCAACAGTTTGTCTTATTAATTACTTGAGAAATTGTTTGTATCAGGGACAGGTGTAAGTTCTCATCCCAAACTGCCCACCCCGAATCTGAGAACCACACCCCTGCAATCATTAGGATCTGGAAAACCATAATTTTGTTGGTCCAATTGGAGTGGTGGTCCATATCCTCGCCAGGGCCTTCTTCACCCTCGAATCGTGGATCCAAGCTGCTTGCTCCTTAATCTTAATGGCGGTGTGTGTTGTCAGTAATACCTGGTATGGTCCCGTCCACTTTCCTTCCGTTTTTCCTCTAGGGGTTGTCCTGAAAAAGTCTGTATATATATAATCCCTGAGCTTAAAAGGGTGGATTGGTTGATCCAACCGTCTAGCCCAGGTCCTGAGAACAAATTTATGTACTTTATTTAATTATTTCTGAAGTTCAGTTATATATGCATATAAATATTCTAATCCTAACTGTGTTCGATCCTCTCCACTAAATAGAAATGGATACGACCTTCCATATAAGATTTCAAAGGGACTCAAATTCCCTTTTATTCTAGGTTTAACTCAAATTCTAAGTAATGCTAAAGGGAGGGATTGAGGTCATGACAAATTAGATTCTTGTCCGATTTTAGCTATTTGTTGTTTAATTAAATGTTTCATTTTTTCTACCTGTCCACTTGCCCGCGGTCTATAAAGAGTATGTAGTTGTCTTTAGAATATCTTTAGAATCTTACTTATCTGTTGTACCACTTGCACACAAAAATGTGAAACTCTATCAGAAGACATTGCTACTAGAATCCCAAAGCATGGTACTATTTCATTTAACAAGACTTTAACCACTTCTTCTTGCTTTGTTTGTTCGACAGGGAAAGGCTTCAGGCCTTCCTGAAATCATGTCAGCCAGAACCAGTAAATAACAATACCCCCCTTTTCTAGGGAGTTCTGAAAAATCAATTTGCCACAGTTGCCCCGAATAATTCCCTTTATCAATGACACCAAATGTCACCCTATTTCCTGTATTGGGATTATGACGCATACAGGTGTCACATTGTTGGGTTACCTGCCTTATTGTGGTATACAGATTTCTTGCTACCAAGACTCGATTTAATAGTTTATACAGGGCATCGGCTCCCCAGTGGGTTTTGTTGTGTTCCCCCAAAACCATAGGCCACACCAAATTAGAGGGCATAACAACCCTGTTGTCCTTCAAATGAGCACACCCATCAACATTCAGCTTCCCTTTTAGATCCTCGATCAACTTTAAATCTTCTTTTGAATATTTAGGAGCCTGTCCTTTCTCTAATGTCTGAATTTTACCGTCTGGTATTAAAGCAAGCACTTCCACTTGACCTCTTTCCGCCGCCCTTCTTGCCTCTTTATCAGCCAATCTGTTCCCAATCTCGAAGTCGGTGGATCCTCTTTGATGCCCTCAGCAATGCATAATAGCCACTTTTTCTGGTTGTTTTACAGCCTCTAACAATTTTAAAATTTCTTCAGCATGTTTTATCTGTTTTCCCTGAGCAGTCAGTAATCCACGTTCTTTCCAAATCGCTCCATGAGCATGTACCACGCCGAATGCATATTTAGAATCTGTCCAAATATTTACCCTTTTTCCAGCTGCCAGTTCCAATGCTCTCGTGAGAGCAACTATCTCCGCCTTTTGAGCTGATGTTCCAGGGGGTAAAGGCTTAGACTCAATTACCTGCTGAGTAGTTGTTATAGGATATCCAGCTTTACGTTGTCCTTGTGTAACAAAACTGCTCCCATCCGTGAACCAAGTTTCTTCCGCATCTTCCATGGGCTCCTCCTTAAGGTCTGGTCGGCTGGAATACACAGTCTCCATAGTTTCTAAACAATCGTGAATCACAGGTTCCGCCGGAGCATCACTAAGAAAAGAGGCTGGATTCACAATATTAGTTATCACAATTTCCACATCGTCCTGTTCTACCAATATTGCTTGATATTTCAAAAATCTCTGAGGAGATAACCAATGAGCCCCCTTTTGTTCTAAAACTGCTGACACAGTGTGTGAGACAAACACTGTTATCTTCTGCCCCATTGTAAATTTCCGGGCTTCTTGTATATTCATAATTACGGCTGCCACTGCTCGCAGGCAGCCTGGCCATCCTTTACTTACTTCATCCAATTGTTTAGAGAAATAAGCCACTGCCCTTTTGTAAGGTCCCAACTTTTGTGCTAGTACCCCTAAGGCCATACCCTGTCTTTCATAGGAGTATAACCAAAAGGGTTTAGACAAATCTGGTAAACCAAGAGCTGGGGCTCGCATCAACTCCATCTTAAGCTTCTTAAAGGCTGCTCGGGCTTCTCCTGTCCATATTAGTCTTATGCAGTTATCTTTAATTAAATCATACAAAGGCCTTACAATTAATCCATAATTGTTGATCCATAATCTGCACCAACCTGTCATTCCTAGGAAAGTTCGTAATTCTTTAACAGTCTGTGGTTCTGGGGTACGACAGATTGCTTCCTTGCGTTCCGTCCCCAATTCACGTTGTCCTCCTGAGATCTCAAATCCTAGGTACGTCACGTGGGTTTGAACCAATTGTGCCTTCTGTTGTGAAACCCGGTATCCATTCATTCCTAGGAAATTAAGGAGGCTCACCGTCCGCTGTATGCAGCTTCCCCTGTCTTCGGTAGCAATCAAGAGATCATCAACATATTGCAGCAGGACCCCTGCAGAATGGGGGGCTTCCCAGGATTCAAGTTCCTTTGCAAGTTGATTACCAAAAATCGTAGGGCTATTTTTAAACCCCTGAGGAAGCACTGTCCATGTCAACTGGACTTTTCGTCCTGAGTCAGGATTTTCCCATTCAAAGGCAAAGAGGTTTCGGCTTTCTGGGGCCAAGGTTAAACAAAAGAAGGCATCCTTTAAATCCAGTACGGTAAACCAAACCAACTTGTCCCTTAACTTGGTCAATAGCGTATAAGGGTTTGCTACCACAGGATGTATGTCTTCAGTGATTTTACTTATGGCCCTCAAATCCTGAACTAACCTATAGCTTTTTTCATCTGCCTTTTTAATTGGCAATATGGGTGTATTGTATTCTGATTCACATTCAATCAATAATCCATACTGTAAAAATTTATCAATTATCTCTTTAATTCCTTTCCTATCTTCTATCCTCAAAGGATATTACTTAACCTTAACGGGTTTCTCTCCTGGCTTTAATTTAGTAATTATTAAGGTCACATTTTTGCTCTTCCAGGGACTTCGGTAGCCCAAACTCCTGGACATATTGATCTGTGATCTCTAAAGGTATTTCACTTTTAGGGTCAGTTTGTATTAGTGCCAAGCTTAACACATTTATTAGTTGTTCTTCTCCTATTCTTAATTTCATTTTCCCTTTTTCAACGACAATTTCTGCTCCTAATTGCTCTAATAAATCTCTACCTAAGAGTGCCCATGAGGAGTTAGGCGTATATAAAAGTCTGTGTATGCCCCATTGTTTCCCTAACTTGTACTTCAAAGGTTCACAAAAATAAGCCTTTTCGGTTACACCTTGTCCTGGTTTCAGTTAGAATAGAGTTAATTTTCTTCCTAGTAGCTGGTATTATTATTATGTCTTATTAAACTGTCTTTATCTCAACTCACGGGCTTCACTTTCCATTTCTCTCCCCCGTCTCAGAGAGGGAGGGGGAGGGTGAGCGAACGGCTGCGTGGTGTTTAGCTGCCAGCCGGGTTAAACCACAACACACCTTTTACCCTAACATAATAATTCTGTGAAGGCATTAATGCTTGATTTAGAACTGAATACGTTGCCCCATATCAATAAGAAATTTCACTTCCATTCCTCCCCTAGCTTCATTATAATCAGTGGAGGATCCGCTAGGGTAGATTCCCCAGGTCCCCGTTATTCCTGTTGAAATCAGGGACCAATGATTACCCTAGAAAAAGGCTAGTCAATTTGTCCTCCGAAGCCAGGTCCAAACCGTTTTGTTTTATTTATTTATTTATTTATTTTCATTACATTTCAGAGTTGGTCCAAAAATTCCATAGGGGTTTCTTTTAGACCTTGTTGGAAGCATATTCTCAATTCCCAATTCATCCAGATTTTAGTATTTACTTAGCCGTTCATAATTTTAGGGATGATTAGGGTCTCAGTGGGGTCGGTCAGGGGAATGCAGTTGTCCACAGTTCCCTGAGCGGTCCCATCGGTAATCTGAGCTCGCACATGAACTCAGGTTGTTTTAAGAGTTAACTGTTTTTCTGTTTCCATAACAACTCTCTCTCGGACCCATCATGATCCATTTGCCCCAAAGGGCTAACACCCATGATTTTAAGATCTCTGCCTAGAGCAGAGGCAGAACTATTAACATTCCTACATCCTCTTTCCCTGCTCATTCAACTTCAAACACCTTTAACACTTTCAACAACCCTTTTAACACTTCCTTTATCTTTCTCCAGCCTGTACTTCTCTAATGCCAACATCAAAGGCTCAGTCAGGGGCCGACTTAATTCCGTACCTTTTCCCACCAAGATGCTGAAACAACATCAGTATACAACATTTCATCCTATTCTCCTTCTCAAAACCAACATTAACTGTAGCAAAACATTAGAGTTTAAAGTTCCATTTAGGGGCCACTTTTCTCCACATTCCAGCTTATAAAGCGGCCACCATTGATTACAATATTTTATCAATGTTTTCCTGTTCACACTTCCACCAGCAGATCCTCCAATATCCTTCCAGTGACTCAAAACACATCCTAACGCACTTTTCTTTAAAATTTCACTGCTTGCTCGCCCCCCCATTTTCCAGTTCACACTTTCAGAATACACGTGTTACTTACAAAAGCGTATCACAAAAACGTATCACTCACAAAATTACAGGCACGCAATATCTTTCAGTAGCGATGTCACAAAGCTACTATTACCAGCAATATTGCTAAAATCACAATAACAATAGTCAGAGTCAAATTCCACATGCGATAAGTCAGAAAACCGAACTGTGTAACACCATAACGATATCTTTCTTATAACAATGCCACGAACCTACTATTACCACCAGAAAAATAGCCAAAATCACAGTAACAATAACCAGAGTTAAATACCACACTCCATGAGTCAGAAAACAGAAATAAACAACACAATTCCAGATGGACCTTAAAGCGAGCTCTTTCCTTAAGGTCCCCAAATATACTTATGGTGCTTACCACAAAGTATATACCAAACACTGCCTCGCAGAAGATCACCTTCTGACTTACAGACAGTTCCAGATACAGATGGACCTCAAGGTCCCCAGATACACTTGTGGTACTAACCACAAAGTATATACCAAATACTGTCCTGCAGAAGTCACCTTCCGACTTACTGGACAGTCCCAGATGACCGGTCTACCAGAAAACCAAACCAGAATAAAGAATATACTCACTGACAATGATGGGGTCCTTGTCTGCCTCCGCAGTGATCCGGTGAGTCGAGGAGTCCCTCCGGGAAATCCCGGGGGTACCCTAGGGAGTCCTGTCCCCAGCGGGTCCTGCGGACCGGCAGAGAGGTAGTCCCATCTGGGGTGCCAGATTGATTCAAAGATCGAAGCCGAAATTCCTTTAAGTGGTATATTCTTTATTGCAGCGCTGGATGCACGGGGGATCTCTCCACCTATCGTGCATACCCAAAGCGGAAAGCAGTCTTGAATTTATACAATCAATCTATCAATATTCTACAAGCGCCTATACATATGCATTACCTATCCCCGCCTTCCCTCGCTTCTCATGCTAATTAGCCTTTTGGCACCTTGCGCCTGCGTAGAGCCTCCCAAGAATTGTGGGCAGGGGTCTTTGGGACGTGGGCAGGGGTCTTTGGGAGGAAGACCCCGAGTCTTCCTCACAGTGTACTTTTCACCTTTGGTCAGGAATCTGCTGAATTGGCACGTTTCTTAATTGCGAGAGCTGGTTGTTGCCAATTCTTCCGTTTGTTGTATCTTTATAATGAATTCCAATGTCCAATTTTGAGATTTATAGTCCTTACGTTTGTTTCTCTGTCCGTCTGCCGCTTCCTTATCATGAGTTCCAGTGTCTTGTTTCGAGATATACAGTCCTTGTCTGGGGATTGTCCTTGCCTCCCCAATGCCTCCCCAATACCTCCTTAATCAGAGGTAAGAGGCATCCGCTTGCAGCTGTCACCATCAGCCATGTCAGCAGGTCACTTTACCTGGTGGCTCACACAGCCAGCTGTGAAACCCTGCATTAAATGCATTGCAGAGAGGGAACCTCCAGGTGAACCTGACCGAGAATCACAGCCAGAGGAGCAGTGGGTTTGAAAATCCCCCTTTGCAGGTTGCAATGGAGGTGTACAAGCTGTGTGCTTGCTTTATTTGCTAGGTAATGTTCCCTGTCTTCATCACAGGGCAAAAACAAGTGGGAGAAAATCCTCATTTAAGAGCATCATTGTGCTCTCAAGTTGAGGAAGAAAGTGCATGAATAAGTGGAAGACTTGAGGAAAATAACCATTTATAATAGCAGAGTGCAGTAATTACGGCACAAGGCAACATTTGTAACTTCTGGGATTTGTGGATTAGACAAGTTCTAGAAGCACAAAATGTATTTTATTATCCTGAGATGTGTTCTCTTATTCCCTGCCACTTCACAACCAGAGCGTTGCTGGATTTTATTGTTTGACAGCTTAATTTCTGCTTTCCCTACAGTGGCAGAGCTGATGGCTAACACAGGTACAGAGGGGAGTGTTGCCAATGTTTTATTTCTGAGCCAGGTAAAGGACTGGGGAAGTACCGGCATCTGATGAATTGGATGGCGTGCTGATTTCTTTGCTCTGCAGCAGTGATGATTATAGCTGCAATGGGATGTCACCCCTCTCGGTGGGATGGCAGAGGCTATTTCCCTGGCTGTGGCAGGTTCCTGTGCCCCTGTGCTGGCAGATGGGCACCACAAGCGCTGGGAGGATGAGGAGGGGGTGTTGGTGGGCATGGCTGTGCCATGGGCCTGCCTCCCCTTCCACCTCTCCAGGGGAACCTTGCACTTTTGTTGACTGGCTAGCAAATACATAGTCTGGGTATCCCTGAGGGAAGGTTGGGAGAGCTGTTGGAGAGCCTGGCAGATCATAGATCCAAGCTGTGTTTCTCTACGTTTATTTTTAAAACGCTTTAGGAATGAGCTACTTCAAAGTGTATGTAAACTAAAAATATTACTTCTAATAAGCCATATCTTATTTAGCAGTATGAACACATTTCTAAATCCTCGCTTTCCAGAGAGATGTAATGTGCAATCCAAGACTATAAAATGTTGAACTCAGCAAGCTGCTCCCTGCCTGACAGCCAGGTAGTGATTAACTTAAATGATGCCTTTCTACACGGGGTGTTTCGATGTCTAATGAACTTCTGGATAATGCTGATTGCAATCAGTTCTCTGTCCAAAATTCACAGAATGATGGCTTTTCTCTTTTGCAAATAATTCAGAGACTTTAAGCGTACATCTTCTGCCAACTGTCCAATGAATATTAATCTATTTGCAATAAACTGCCTTATGAATAATTCGCTTCACAAATGAGTGAGTTTAAGATATTGCAGAGTTAAATGAACCATTAGCGAAGTATGTCTTGTAAATATTGCCTGTTATTGGGTCTTGTTTGAGTTTTGTTGCATACTTTTGTTCCTTCATCTATGAACACATTGCAAAGAGGGGCTTAACTTTTCCTTATCGCCCTTTTTATTGTCCCTATTGAAATGTTGGATGGATTTGTTAGATTACAACAGTAATGGCCCATCACTAAGCGGAAAAGACTGAATGGCTCCTGGCCAGTGAGGAACAGAAGGCAGAGGATGAGAGTACCTCGATTAAAATAAGGGCTGAGGGTGCCTGAGTTCAGATTTTGGGTTGGTCTTAAATTTCCTCTATTAACCAAGGCAGGACTTTCAGCCTGCCTCTGTTCCCAATGTTATAAAGTAAGGATATTCTTTTTGCTTAAGTTTTTTGATGAGAATGCTTGGGCACCTTATTAAGCCAGCGTCCTGCTTAGCACAAAAGGAGGCTGACCTTTGCTCAGGGTATTAAATTCTGTTAATATATTAAAGTTTGTAAAGCTTAACCATAATGCAGCTTAGATGAGTATAAAATGAATGAATGTCTTAGGCTTGTGTTAGGGCTGCCAGGGGGCTGGGGGGGGGCTGAGAAGAGGAGGAACTGCTCCTGTTTGCAGAATGATTGCCTAAATCTCAACAGATCAGTGTTGGCTTAGCGTGCTGTTTTCCTGTTGTGCTCTTAGTTTGAAGTGTTACTCATTTCTGTAGGTGAGCATCAAACGGGCGGTATTAAGATTGGCCTTTAAAAAACACAAAAATAATCAAACCCCATGAGCTTAGTTATTAATCACTTAAACTGCAGTGAAAAACTCTGTAAACTGCTTCCCTCGAAATAAAAGATCCAGTACGCTGGAGAAAGCCATTTTAAAGAAAATGGTTAGGGCAGGTAGATAAGTTACTCCCTTGAAACAATTCTCACCTTGACTTTTTGGGAGCTCTTGCTTTAAAAAAGAATTAAACTAGAAATTAGCATAATGACAGTGGCAGACTTTAATCTGCAATTTAAAGCATATTAAAAAAATATCAGACTTTATTTGTGTTTAAAGCTTTTAAAGCTGTTGCTATGCCTTATTATAGGAATATCTTCATAATTGCTCAAAATTCACTTTCTTGTCATTGAAGAATGTCATTTGCATGTGGAGGAGCAAATGGGGAGGAAAATATGTCACTTTGTTTGCATTGTCTAATCCAGGAATGGAAGAATTTTTGAGTGAACGTAGGTGCTTTGTCAGCAAGTTACCCTTTTCTTTTCCTTTTTAAAATGCTACCTGTGACTTCTGCCGAGAGTGCCGGTGGCTGGACTCTATTTTAATTCACACAATTAGCGTTTCAATATTGTGACAGGTTCATCAAAATCACCAAGCTGCGAACTTCTGACTAATTAGAAGTTGGCTGTACAGGGGATGTGAATCCATTTCCTCTGAGAAATGAGGTGAGACACGAATCTCTCTGCTTCCAAACCCAGAATGGTTAAAGAATTTAGCAATTTGTAAAAATATGCAAGCTGTACAGACAGATAAGGCTTGCTTATGAATAACATTACCCTATAACTCTCATCTGACGCTCTTATCCTTTTTATGCCATTGCTACGAAGATTGCAAAGTAGATAATAGAGCCATTTGTAAATTAAACAAAATGGTTTTTATAAGTTGTTATTCTAACATTTCAATTTGTTTTTCTCTTTCTGCTTTGGGCATCTCGGAGACGACCTATTTCCTGGGCTCTCGTTAGCCTGTCTCAGTGCTGGCTGCGGGGCTGTCGCAGGCTCTGGGGGCACAGCACGCCCTGCCCAAGGACCTGTGTCCATCCTGCCGTGGGTGGCAGTGCCTCTCCTGGCCAAATCCCCATGCAAACAGGCGGTTTGTGCAGTTCCAAGCCAGAAGGCACTGCCTTCCCTGGGCTCACTTTGGTAATGAACCCGTCTGTCCTTGGTGAGCTGGTGGCTCCTTGTCTCATGCTGCCCCCCGGGCACACCATGGAGCTGTGAAGGGAAGAGCTGCCACAGCCCAACCAGCCATGGGACCTCTCCCTGGAGAAGTCCTGTGCTTAACGAGAGGCTGTGACCCCAATAAAATCTATGCAGAGCAACAGCAGTGTCTTCAGCAAGGTTCTGGCCACTCTCTCTGTCCCCAGAGCTGCCACTGACCCTGCGAGCGGCCACCTGCGCGTGGCGGGGAAGGTCAGGAAGGAGCTGGTTTGCGGAGGTGATAACTCAACTTTCTTCTTTTATAGAAAATTAATTAGGCTATTATCAGGGGCTCGGCAGCAGCGGGTTGCCATGTGGTTCTCGTGTGTGGGTGTAGTCCTGAAGGTTTTCTGAATCTTTTAATTACTAGTCATGAGCGCAGCGAAGTCTTGTGAAGAAGTGCCTTTGGAGGAAAATATTACTGCATGGATGGGAGGCTGTGGGGAATGTTTCCAGCCAGGTACCTGCAGCCAGACCCGCTTGAAACAGTCTCTGGGAGAAATAAAACCAGAAGGAACAATTCCGTGTGCTTGAATTAACATTGCAACAGCAGCAGGGGTATATATGTTATGGTTTTAATTTCAACAATCTTATCAAATCTGGCTACCACAGAAAGGGTTTCAGAGGGCCTTTAGCATTGCCAATGTTTTTCTCTATTGAAGCACCCATTAGTGTGTTCTCTTCTGAAAAAGGTCCTTGTTTTTACTTGGCTAATCTGGGCTTTTATACAGATTTTAAAGGTTTATTGCTTAGGAACAGCAAATGCCACATTCATACATAGGCTGCGGTACTGTGTCAAACTGTTAATGTTCCTCAGGTATTGCTGGTGAGGTGGCCAATAGGTTAGGTTAGCTGTCTCCATCAGTAGCTTTCTGTATAGCATCACCAAAAATAAGTATTTTGTTGGTAGCTTTGAAGAAATGCACTGAAAGTACAGAATCGCAGAACGGCTGGGGTTGGAAGGGACCTCTGGAGACCCCTTTGGAGACCATCTCATCCAACCCCCCCCCTGAGCAGGGTCACCGAGTGCATGTTGCTCAGGGTGGCAGCAGGCAGGTTTTGAGTATCTCCAAAGGAGGAGACTCCACAGCCTCTCTGGTAGCATCAGATAATATTAACTCTTATCTAAATCTCCAGCAGATTACTGTTAGAGCAGTGTTTATTACCTGCAGCATTGCCCGTGATGTTGTGTAGTCCTTGGCAATCCTTAAATTCATAAAGATGGTTAAAGCTGGAGATGCTGAGCAGCTCTCACGGCAGCAGCATTCGCAGCTTGACAAAAGCAGCCAACTTTCTTTTGTGGCTATCATTAGGTTGTTTATGCAGGCAGAAGTTTCTGCATGTGGTTTTTGTTCTGAAGATACACATTTAAGAACAAAATCACAAAACTAATAGCCTGTAATAACTCATCATGTCAATTCCTATTTTTTTCTGTGGCATTGAGATTGGCATTGAGACTACACAAAAGTTTCCCTCCAGCTGAGGATCTGAAAGACCTGCGTATTTTGTTTTGTTGATGAAGACAAATTCTTCAAACACTCAGTTGCATTAGCTTAATGTCTGAGTGTGTGTGTTTAGGAATATGATGATAAATTGAGTTGGTCAGTGTTTGGCATACATGTGTGCAGTTGATCACTACAAAGTTTGAGGATAACATGCAGAAGTTAGCTGTTAAATGTATAAAGTCTCTATAGATAGCGTTGCACATCTTGCTGCCACGTCTGCTGAAGTTTCCCTTCCACCCCAAGTTTGGTTTTCAGATTTTTGAGCTTTTCCAGAGCTCCTCGTCCTTTCTCCCTTTCTGTGCAGAAACATATCAGTGGCCTTCCATGTCCAAGTGAAGCATTTGGTAAAAATCTAGTTCTACCTGACCTTGGCTGCATCATGTAAGAAACAAATTTGCAAGATGGCTTAAAACTTTGTTCTTTTAACTGACCTTTGTTCTATTTTCCTTTCATTATTTGCTTTGCTCCTTCATTTTATTCTTCTTGCTTTTTTAATCATCCAACTTTGTCCTCTCAATCTCATCCTTCTTTCTATATCTTATCCTTCCTCTTGGTAATCTTCTATCAGACTGTTTTTTATCTTAACACTGTCTTTTCATTTTATTTTAACATGCTATTTTGAGCTTTAACTTCTGGACTTGCATTTTAAAAAACTGGAGGGAGGTGGCCAATGTGGAGTTGCATCCACTCCCTGTTCTCAATCCAGAAAGCTGACTTCTGTTGCCAGCCTTGAATTCAGAAACACCTTCCCCATCCTTGCAGACAAAACCAGATTTTCCTCCTGTATGGAGGTGATGGCTAAATTCAGGTATTGACCTTGCTGGGAACATGCTGACCTTCAGCCTGTTTGGGCTCTTTGGGCTGGTTACATGAAAGGGTGAGCCCAGGGATGCTTGTCTGCACTGGTCAAGCACTGGCTAGACACCAGCAGAACATTTTCTGGTAATCTAATCTCACTAATTCTGCACTGCTATTGAAAGGGAGAAAAAAGTGATTCAGAATCTGTTTGACTCAACAGATAATGTTTATCCTTCCTGTAAATGCAGCTTGACCATCTATGGAAGAAATATGATCCATTTAGTTTCATATTTCAGACTTCAGCTTCAACTAGTGCAGCAGTAATGAATCATTGACCCTAGAAAAATATCACTGATTTGATTAATTAGCACTTAAAAAAACCTGCTAGGATAGGAAACTTTCAAAGGTTGGAAATAATGCTGGTATTTTATTTGTCCTTTCATTAACTGGATTCCTAAGAAAAATTCTGGCATGATGATCTTTATGGGCATTGTTTCAGCTGGTGCAATGTAGCCTCTGATTAGGTCATCTTTATCAGAAATATTATGATATGTTGATCACAAGAAAACTTCAGAGAAGTTGATTTTATTTGACAGAGATGGAATTTCTCTTTAGAACCAACTTTTTAAATTCAGAAAGCATGGGATCCGTTCAGAACGGGTAATGTATGCATTCCTTCTTATTCATAAAAGATGGTATTTAACAGTTTCCCTGGTTTCAAAGAAATACATCCCACTCTAGCACTTCTGCTGGAAGCAGTGTCTGGCTTTGCCCATAACCAATGTACCCACATGCGACTGAAGACGCAGCTCCCCAGGCTGCTGCAGGAGCAGCTCGTGCATCCTGTGTGCAGTGTTTGGCGCTGGGGGAGGCGACAAGCTCTGTGCAGCAGTGAAGTATGTAAGGGCTGACTGGTGCCGCTGCATCATCTTTATAATATCTCTGCTGTGCTGAACTACTGAGCTCAGTGTTTGCTCTAGATGCGTACCCAAGAGCCTTATCAGTGGAGCAAACGAGCTATTAAGGAGTCCGAAAAGGCATTAAAGTGCAACACTTGCTCTTGCTACAGGGAGTGAAAAGACTTGCATGTGACCAGTGAATGGTGGAGAATGGGTTGAGTGTGGATGCTCAGCAGATACCTGGAGGTGTGATTAAAGGGCTGCAGTTAAGGGATACCTGGGCTGTGATTAAGGCACTTGCAACAGAAAAGACTGATGTGTGTCTGCGGGGAGCCACAGTCTGACAGTGGCCTGGGGCTCAGCACATCTGCTCCTCGCTTTTTGGTGCTTTCTGGTAGACCATGGCAGAAGTACAGAGGCTGGCGTGAGGTCCCCTGGGCTGCCTTGCCACAGGAGGAATACATCACTGGGATCTGCTCTCTGTAATCCAGAAAGATCCGTCTCTGAATTGAGACCTATGCATTTCACGAAACCCATATGCTAACCTAATGGCTTCAGTTTTCCAAGAACTGAAATCTGTTCTTAAAAGGCCCTGGGAAGAAAACAGGAAAATGTTTGCATTTTAATTTCCTTTAGGAACGGACATGTTCAGTGGTAATTTAGAATTTAATCTCAAAACAAGTTACAGTATTATCATTGTATGATATAATGCTATTACATGTTAATTAAATTAATTGAAGTGTGTTAACTGGTAATTAGTCAAATGTACTTTAATTGGATAGATGGCATTATGGCACAGGGAATAGAGCTTGACAGACATCTTACAGATGTCTGCTCTCCTACCTTTGGCTTGTCTACCTCCGTAGTAAATAGGCTTTGCATTTTGTGTTGCTGAACTTTACATGAGCTTTTTTCTGTGAATTGTGCCTTTGGGATATCCTTTGATCCATGCTGCTTATTGGATTAAAACTACTTTAATAACTGCATAAAGCTATGTTTGGATTAAGGAGGGAAATTAACGCTTTGAGGAAGGAAATAACGAGACTTCGCCTAGCTCACTGACTTCAGGCTCCTCGCACGAGCAGAATCTGTCAGCATGCAGCGTTCTGGTTTTTGTTGAGTATCACTTATCAGTATGAAAAATGACATGTTTTTTAAACTCAAATGTCCCTGAAAGTGTGCCATTTGCAATTACAACATACTGAAACGCATTGGTGCCCCTCACAGGAGGGTAGAGTGGCCCTGCCAGTGTGAGCTGCAAGTGAGAGCAGACACGTGAGGATCTGCGCTGGATGCTGGATCATTTTTAGCTGTAAATGGTGTAAAACTCAACACTGCACTTCTCAGCGCTGTGCTGCAGCAGCCCCGTGTCTGTGTGGGCCTGGGTGAGAGCGGCAGAGGATTGCCACGAGTGGAGCTCTCAGCTCAAACCAGAGCTGCGCTGTGCTTAGAGGTGAAGGCCCGACGCTTCCCTCTGGGTAGAAGAGCCTCTACGAGAGCAGCCCCAACACCCAGGTGGCACAGCAGGGCCTTGGGGACAGGCTGTGGATGTGCCCTGCTGTGCTTGGGGCTGTCCCAGGCCTCCTGGTGCCACCATGGGCCTGGTGCTCGCCGCGGGCCTGCTGCTGCCAGGCGCTCGGCAGCCGGCTCCCACTCCTCCGCTGTGCCGCTTCCAGCAGCAGCTTGTTGTCATCTGTTATGACTAGCGATTTGATCGGATCTTATGGTTTGGCAGTTCTTGCTGGGAAGATCCCAGCACAAATCTATACTGTCGAGGGTGACTGCTGAGAGATGAGACTAACTTTTTTTTTTTTCCCTGAGTGTTATTTTCACTCTGGTCTAGTGTAATGATCGTAGATACGTAGTTTTTTTTTCTGTTTACAGCAGTGTGACAGGCTGGAAAGGAAAAATCACATCCAGGAAGCTATTGATAATGTTTTCCTCAACTTCTTCGCTCCAAAACAGAGTATGTCAGCATGAAAAAACCTGCTACAAACCCATATAAATGTAGGGATCTCTATTTGGGAAGCTATTTTCTAGCACAGGGTAGTCCCTGAAGCTGTGTGTGTGTTTCAGACCAGAGTTACTGACCTCCCTGCACTGGTGAATGGCATGACTGGGAGGGATTAAAAACCTGCCTATTTTGAAGCACTTCCTTTTCCTTACGCTGTTTTTAAGATCCTTCTGGTGCTGCCGGGCCCAGCACAAGCCTGTGGGTGCTCAACATGGGGGAGCTGGAGCCGCTCTGGGCCCGTCTGGCTGTGGGTGAAATAATGAGCTCCAGAGCCGAAGAGGATTTCATTCATCTGCAGACGATGCTCTTAAATGAACTTACTGTAAGCTCTTGCTCTAATTAAGGAATAGATGGCTTTCTTAGCGCTCGTTTGGCAGGGAAAAAAAAGATGCACTTGTTTTTGTGTGCTATGCTGGCATTCATACACTGAACACTTCTCTAGCCCTAATACCAAGGCATCCCTCATGAGCCCTGGGCAGAGAGAGACTGAGGTGCCAGTCATGTAAACTGATTATCCTGTCCTTCCCCTTTAAAATATATTTTTTCTTTTACATTTAATGTGCTTGCCTTAGAGCTACAGCACTTTATTGAGAACAAATCCTGCTGCAGGGGCTGCTTGCTGCTGGGAGCTGCCTGGTTCTGCTCCTGGCTGCTGCAGGGACAAGAGGAGAAATTTCAGGGCTCTGTGCACCGGGAGCAAAGGAGTGGTGCTGGCTCCCCCCGGTGTGTCAGGGTGTGAGCTGGGCATTGTGGAGCTGCCAGTCCTGTCCTGGGCACGTGCTGTGCCCTGAGGGATGGATGAGCCCCACAGATCTCGCAGATGAGCCTCAGGATGGGGAAGCTTGCTGGCTGTCCCCACAGCAGCACAACTGCTTGTTCCCCTCCTGCCTGCCATGCTCCAGCAGGTGACAAGCTCCCTCCTGCCTTGGGAACTCTTCCTGGGGTTTCTTGATGGCTGAGCTTGGTAGCAGCAAATTTTTTTAATTTGAGAAATGCAGATAAAAGCCTTGCTGCTAGAACACAGAAGGCCAAGACGATTTCCCAGCCACCCGCCTGTATGGAGAGCCCCCAGATGAAGAAGCGCATTCACGCAGCTGCATAAATATTGCTACTAAAATACTCCAAGCACTGTTATGCCCATCAGCGCCCTTTATTTGGACGTTAGCTCTGCAGCCAGAGAGCAGCCTTCTACCGTAACACAACGGCTCGGCAATCTCATCTGATTACGGGAGTAAGTGGTGCATACGAAGCAAAGCTGCCTGATGACAAAGCCCTGATATGAGGGATCTAGAGATTAATCAGGCACATCAGTTTTTCTGTAGGAAACAGCCAATTTCTTCAAAATTAATGGATTGGAAGACTTCCTAGTAAATTTAGGGAAAAAAAAAAGCAGATTTGTTTGGAGTGTGGAGTGCATGGGGTGTGTTGGGAGGAGCGGTGTTGATCGGTGTCAAGCACAGCACTGATGCTGGGGCTGCTCCAACAGCAGGGCCACCAGGCCCCCATGTGGGACCCCTGGCTCCCCTCTGTCCACTGCACCCACAGGGGATGGCAGTGCCATGGGGAAGTCCTGGGAAACACGAGGTTTCTTTGGTACTGCCGTCACAGCATCGCTGCTGCCAACCAGGCAGTGAGAAGTCTCCTTTTGCCTGCTAGTACCGGTATTCAACAAATAATAATATAATCAGAGCAATCAAATCT
The DNA here is from genome assembly GCF_047663525.1 of Anas platyrhynchos. NCBI lineage: Eukaryota > Metazoa > Chordata > Aves > Anseriformes > Anatidae > Anas > Anas platyrhynchos. The sequence goes on along the minus strand of NC_092592.1, from coordinate 40,554,903 downwards.
TCAAGTGCTGTCACATTATTTCTGGAAGTTGAAAGCATGAAATGCTCTGGCAGCTTTTGCGATAGAGGCTGAGCAAACCGGTGGGTTTGTGATGGAGCAGGGCTGTTTGGGGCCATGGGAGCTGTGCTGAGCTGGGCTTTCTGTCCTGGCTCTGACAGGGAGGGCAGGGCAGCAGCCCCTCTCCTGCCCCCCTGCTGTTTGGGATCAAGCTTAATTTAAGGGCAGAGGTATTCAGGAGACTGCCTGTCAGTGCTGTTTTGTCTGCTGAAACAGGCACAAGGAAGCGAAGCCTGCCCGGTTGGGGTTAAATTTCTGGGTGTCTGTAAGAGTCCTGGAGAACAGAAAAGAGTCAGCTACAAGGCTCTGGCCATTGCTTCCTCCAAGCCAATGAACACAAATCTTTCCATCTTTCCTGAGACATGGGGCAAGGAGAGGTGAACAGAAAATGAATAAAATGAGGTCTCAGGGGTGCGCTGTGAGCTGGGCTGAGGTCTGCGGCTCCGGGCTGAGAAACGGCCGGAATTTTGAGCAGCTTTCATGCGTTTGTATGCAGTGGAGTTACAGGGTGGGGTGTGCTTTTAGTTATTTGTCTTTTAAAATTTTTTATCATATTTTAATTTGTTGGAGAAGCAGAGCTGCTTCATTTAGCTGGGGGAAACCCTTCACCAGTAGCGAGCTGGAGGTCTTTGCTGGAGACACCACGCTTTCCTCAGCTGGTGCAAGACTTCTGGATTCATTTCACAAGTGGAGGAGGGTTTTTAATGGGAGGCCACAAATGTAAGTGGATAAATAACGCCTCAGGAATGGCATTAAACTTACAGTCTGTTAACTTTTATTAAAAGGTTGGCAATGCCACTTCAAAATATTTGTATTAACTTTAGCAACTTATTGGGGAAGCCGTTTCAGCTCCTTGCACCCTGTGCACCCTTACCATGGCACGATCAAGCAGGACCAGCAGTACATCGTGTTGGCTCTGGATGACCCCACGAAGAACCCAGGAAAGACTTAAGAGTGGTAATAAATAATAATAATAGCAATAAAAAAGGCCGATATGTTCAGGGATCTTCCCCCCTGCTTCTACTTGGCGTCACAACAAGAGACACAACTCAATTACTGAAAAAGAAGGACTGTGGAGGATGTAATTGCCATCTAGCAGCAGGACCCTCTTGAATTGATTACTTTTTCCCTTTAGGAGCTTGCTTGTCAGTTGAGCTTTGCTTTCATTAACGTACTTTTCCTCCCAATTTTAGTCTGCTCAAAAATATCCTAAAAAGCAACTTTTTTTTTCTTCCCTCCCTCGCAGAATAGCACTACCAGCCAGTGCAGAGGCTGTTTGTAAATGAAGCTGAACAGGGGAATTTTCTGATAGGGAAGGATTTTGGTTGTTATCGGTCTCCCCTATGAGCCAGGGCTGTGGCAGTGTTCTCGCCTCCTTCAGGTGTCCCCTGGGGAAGACACAGCAGGCGTGCAGCGCTACCTGGGATCGTTTCGCTCCCTTGCTTGGCTTTCTCTGCAAGCTGCTGTGATCAGGGAAACTGGTGCGGGGGTCCCAAGGTGTCCCCTGGGCCTCTCCAGGGCCATGTCCTGGGAAGGGGCTGGTGCATCTCCAGCAGAAACGTGCTGGGAGGAGCGCAGCGGGGAGCTAAGAAGGAATAAAATCTGTTGGACCTGGTGACCTCTGCACAAAATACCTGGTCTGGAGGTGAACCAACCCCTACACCGAGCAGCAGCCAGGAATGTTGTGGTGAGCAATGCCCAGAGAATCGGGGGCGAGATGTGTGTTCCTACCCAAGACCTGCATTAACAATTTTTTTAAGCTCTGTCCTGTCAATCTTTCCATCTTTCCATCTTCCTATGAAGATTTAAGATCATGTGCATTGCACATTAAAAATAGCCATTCCCTTTCCTTCAGGGGAAGGAAGCGATATTTTGGGATTTTGTTCCGATGTCTTTTTCGTATGTATTTCTTTAAAGTGTTCTTGAATATTTTCAAAGAACTGATCTTACAGAGTTAGGAAAGCGCCTTATAATGATGGGATAGCAACGACCGTTATTAGTTGAATGAAAGGAACCAATTTGTATGCAGTAACACTTAGTTTATTAATAATGATTAATCAGAAGTGCTTTGGTCTACAAATATTTTTTAGGTAAGCTTGATGTATGGTTCTAGTTGATGAATTATATCCACTACAACCGAAATAAATGCTCGGGAGCAAATTGACAGACTTGTGTGATATTGCTACCAAGACTTCAGGAAGTGCTGTACGCCTGCTGCAAGGGAAGGACGCTCCAGACAAGGCAAAATTAGAATAGAGAGCAACAGAAATTGAGCAATCAGATACTGCAGGCATTGCCCCAGCTACTGCAAAGCCTACAGTGTGCGTTTAGGACCCCCAGGGCATGTGCCGGGGTCCCTGCTCGTACTGTGGCAGTCCCCAGGCGTTGGTGGAGCATCCCAAAGCACCGCATCCTTTGGGCATGTTTAACCTCACCCAGCACCTGCACTGCCACCGGAGCTTTGTGTTTTACATGGCTGTGTGCACAGGTCATGTGGAAGGAGCTGTGCAAAAACGTAATAATTGTGAAATCTTCCAAAATATGGGTTTGTTCATGGTTACGAATGGCCTCCTGCAGGAGGGTTTCTGTGTGATCTCAGGCTCACGCGAAGTCTCTCTTGCAGTGCTGTGTCAGAGCAGTTTGCTTGGCGCTGTACCTGACAGCTGACTGGGGCATCTTACCCGAATTTGTCTGTACGAGGAGCCAAGTGAAGCAGGTTCTGGATGTCAGCTCGTAGCCCGCAGGAAAACTCATTAAGGGATGAGCTGCACCGTGGACTGTTTTGAAAGCAGAGGTTCTCACAAAGAAGATCATTATTCAACAAAACGGTTTCTCCGAGCAGTAAACAAAATATAATCAGGCTTGTGACGTGAATGGCACATTGTAAAGTGGTGTCAGCTGTGGGTGGGACCTTCAAACAGAAAGAGCATCTGCCCGGCTAAGTGGAAGCGTGCTCTCGGGGAGCCCTCCTTCCTTCAGGCACTGCGCACACAGAGAGGAAAGCGGGGATCAGAGGGGGTCTCCGGCTAATGAAGGGAGGGATGCAGGAGAAAACAACACTGGCTCCTGCCCCCCCGTGTCTCCTTTTAACACTGGAGGGGCTGTCTTCTTCAGCTGAGCACAGCATAAATAAGTCATGGTTCTGGTAACGTTGAACCCAAAGAAAGAGATGCACAGCTTGGGGAGATCTCCAGAGAGACAACATGCATCCGCCCGGCATGGACAGAGGGAACATCAGTCCTTACAGGATTACTTTTATTGTTCTTGGCTGATGTGTCAGGGAAATGAAGCAGGAAGAGGAACTCCAAAGGCTAGCTGGAAAACAACCACCACAAACGACCCCCAATGTGTATTTTAAGGTTTTGAAATCGGTGGAGTCAGCCTAACCACCTCGGAGAAGGAAAAGCAGCCCCGAGGACCAAGGCTGAAATGTCAGAGCAGTGCCCTGGGGAAGGCCCCGAGGTGCAGAGGGACTGCAGGGACACCCTGCAGGCTGTGGGAGCATCGGGTGCCTCTCGGAGCCTGGGACTCGTGTCTGGTGGGGTTATGAGGCTTTTAACAATTCCTGCTGCTTTCAGCTCCTTCCGAGCCACAAGCTTCTTTTTACTAAACAAGGAATTAACTTCCTGTAGGGTTTTCTGTCTTAAAGGGTGGATGCCACACCTCGGTCAGTGTTATGCATGACCTGTGTTAAATGGGATGGTCAGAAATCCTCTCCCCCTGGAAAATCCAACAGGCTGCCAGTGAGTCCCAGGAGCTGGAGCCAGGCAGTGAATCAGGAGAAGCCTCCTGAGCTCTCCCCAGCATCTCCTCCTCCTCCTCCTGCTCCCCCGGGCTCTCAGCTGGAGGCTGGGGGGGGGAGGGAGCCGCGGGCTGCTGCTGTTTGAGCTGTGCACCCAAGGGATGGGGTGCCGGGGGACCCCTGGCTCCCACCTCCAAGGGCAGCAGGACCCAGCCCTACCCCCAGAAACAAGCCATGGGATTCAGGCGCTGTGAGTTTGCTGCACGTCTTTTATCCAGCTCTTTGCTGCCTGGGGAAAGGTGGCTCTGTCTCCGCCAGCCCCCTCCTGCCTGCGGTGCGCGGGAGGGAGAGCTGCGGCACAGGTGGGTGGCGAAATGCAGAAACCCAGAAATGCAGAATGACAGAATCGAGCCCAGCTCGGGGGCTGGCAGCCACTGCCCTATGCTGAGATGGGACTGGGGGCAGAAGGAGCAGCCCAAGCTGGTTGTCAGCTGCCAAGGGAGCTCTTCACGTGTGTAATTAGGTGGCGAGCAGCAGTGAGGAGGGACCGGGAGAGCCCTGACCTGAGAGTGCTGCAAGATGCTCTTCTGGGCATGGAGCAGCACCCGTTACAGCTAAGCGGCTGAACAACAATATTGGGGAGTTTAATGTCAGAGAAATTAAATATGAAGTTTTCCAGATGGAAAAATTAGCCCTTAGTACATTTTTTGTACCTCAACACTGGTATTTTCACATTTGGTTTCTAAACTGGTTTCAGAGATAAGTGTGAGATCGGGGTATGCTGCCCCCACCACCGAATCCAGAATAGTAGGGATGTTATTTAAGAGCAGTAATTTGGGAAGAGAGATAATTAGGAAACAAAAGTGTATTAAAATTACTATAAAAAAGGATAAAGCTCATAAAAATGAAATTGCTTGGCTGATAAAGTGAAGTTTCAAACTTATAATGAGCTTAGACACAATGCTGTTAGCACAGGAAGGTAACACACCTAATTGAGAGGCTAAAAACATGCATTTGTGGCCTGGAATAATGTGTATGAAGCGGAGGTGGTGATGATTTCCCACCTTGTGGTGCCCACAGCGCCCATGAGTTGCCCTCTTGCCCCTTCCACTTCCCAAATAGCCGGCGCTTGGGGTAAGCACCCCCGTTGAAGGGCTGAGTGGCCCACAGCACCAAGAAGATGACAGTTTTTTATCCCTCTGGGAAGAAATATAACTTGCTTTTGAGGGTAAATTAGCAAGTTAGTGTGGTATCTTCTGCTCACCCTGCTAATGCTGAGAGTGTGCTGGGTATCGCTCTTCACCTCTCGTTCTAGCCAACTACCAATGGATACCAAGAAAAATTGAATCTTTCTGCTCTGAAGCCTCCCATTAGTCTTTCTGCGAGAGAGTTCATCTGACTCTCCGTCAAGACTCTCTTTAGAGCAGTAGGTAGATGTGAGCTGGCACCATCTGTTGTTTGTTGCTTTTTGGCTAGCGCGATGTTTGGAGCTCATCGCGTACGCATTTTGGTGAAATTACGAAACAGTTAATTTCTAAACAAGCTACTGAGGGTGAATTCATTGATCTGACTTCACTGAGGACCTGCGATGCTCACGGTTTTTCCCTAGCTATCCAAGCATCACACCCGAGGTACCCAAAATGCATGCAGACCTGCGACGATGAAGAAGGCACGGAGGGGAGGCAGGCTGGCAGGTTAACCAAGGAGGGTTAAAAGCAGATCAGGCAGACTTGGTCCATACGACTGCATGAAAAACAAATCTTTCCTTAAATGTCTGTGCTCTTGATTCTTCAACTCAACAGGAAAATGTGGACATCAACTTGGTCTTTTGTGTGTGCATTTGGAATAAGCCATTTTAAGCATTTCTCTTGGTTTGAGTGCCTTTCTGTTTCTTTTCTTAGCTCCCTGAATGGATCCTCCTATATGCAAAGCCCTGCAGAGCTTAATTCCGGGTGATGCATTTGTTGTTCTGATTTTAAGAAAAAGAGACCTGTCTGACCCCGGAATCCGATGTGCTGGGAATGCCCCTGGGATTTCAGCAAAGGGGCCTGGCTGTCCCTAGCAGGCCTGGCAGGTGTTTGCTCACCCCTTTGTGCTCTCGCTTTCCGTGGAGCATGTGGACGGTGAAAATGAAGTGCAGCGACCCCTCGTTTGTCTTCTCCTCCTAAATAATCAGCGTCTGAAATACGGATATCAATAACACCACCTTTGTATAAAAATAACTTCAGAATGTTGTATGAGAAACTGGAGAACAGATCGATCGAAGTATAATGGGAAGGAAATTCATATTTTATAGTTTAACTTGCCAATTAATCATCTTTGTGCAGTCGTATGCTCCTCTGACAGCTGCTTGAACTGCCACTGGGTTCGTCTCGCACCCAGCAAGGTTAAGATTTACTGTAATCTCCTGATGTGTCCTCCTAAAAAGCCAGCAAGTCTGGGGACAGAGTGAAAAAGGGATCGATGGACAATTAGGAAACATAAAAGGTGCCGGTGGCAGGGCAGCCCAGAGATCACCCCGCCAGCCGAAGGTGGTGCTGCTGCCCCTCTGCCCCTTCCCTCTCCATCCACCCCCCTCCCAGAGGTTATTTTCTGGTCTGCTCCCTCACGGTTTGGCGTTTTAATTCTATATTGTATTTTAATTCTAATATTGTATGTGTCCTCTGGGAACTCAGCAGTGCTGGCCTGACGGCCGGACCCTCTCTGCCACTGCCACCTGCCTGTGGTCTCCTGCCAGAGGGGGGGAGAGGTGTCCTGGGGAGCTGGGCACCTCGAGGCACCTCTCACCATCACCCTGAGAGATGGAAAAAGGGCTCCTAGGAACTCTGAAGTCCCGTGTCACGTATGTCTTGCTGCAGTGGCTTTTGTTGCGCTTTTTATGCCCTTCATTTGACATTTCTGAGAGTTTTCTTGGTGGGGTTACAGCAGGGGACAGACTATTAGTCTGTGTCGTTAGGAGAAAAGGGAATAATCACCTGGCTGGGGCGTTTGTTTGGCTGGGTGTTTTGGCAGCCCTGCTTGGGAAGAAATCAGAGCTCCTCAGATGGGGTTCCTGACGGCTGTGCTGCTGCGGAGGAGTGAGCCGGGTGCTTTAGCACCTGGGAAGAGCAATCTGCTGGTGCTCAGGCAGCTCCAGGCACCCGAGGTGCCAGAGGAGATCCCTCTCCTGCTCCAGCCCCTCTGTGTGGTGTGAACTGAGCAGCTCAACCTCTGGCAAAGATAGCAGCAAACCTCATTCCCTGTGCCTCTCCACTCACAGACAGCACACGGGGAGGCATTTATTCATTAGGAATCTGCTGAAGCATGCAATGCCGGAGGCTCTGGTCAGGGCTAACATCTGGAGGCAACTTCGGCACGGCCACATCTGTGTCTGCATGCCTGTGCACAGGGAGTTCTGTGTAATGCCTGCACAAAATGGCACAAAATGCTGTTCTGCTCCTGGTTATCACAAGTAAATTTTTCCCTCTGTGTGCCTACTGTGCTGGAAGGGAGATCTCAGATACCCCCCTTCCCACCCCCCAAAAAAAGCACTTCCATGCTGAAATGACGATAGTTGAAAAAAGTTATGCTCCAAACACTTCTCTTTTCTCCCACTGTGGCCTTTCCCTTCTAACTCTCCCATTAGTCACAAAGAGGAAAATAAAAGCTTCTGCTGGCGCAAGAGGTTTTTCTCTTTGGCTACAAATCCCGGTGGCCGCGTTGTGTACCTTGCTGGCTTCGTGGCAGAGCCAGCCCTGTGCGGTTGCTCCCTTGCCCCTTTCTCGAGACCTGCAGTGAAGGAGGCTCCCCCAGGCTTTCAGGTTCCCTTTCTCACCCTTTTAAAATTCTTCCAGTTTTCTTCTCTTGCTACAGTTTAGGAGTGCTGCTTCTTGTTCTATCCACCAGGTCCATGAAAAAGAGTAATCCCTTTTTCTTGCCAGCCACCCTTCTGCATATTTATGGATTATTTCTACACCCCTGCTTCCCCACTTCTTTCCCATCTTTAACCCAACGTGGTCCATATCCAGCCACCAGCACTGCTGCTGTGGGCTGCAGCCAGAGGAGAGCCCCAGGGGGGGAATCCTCCAGGGCCAGTCCATGCCCAGGGCCAGCTCGTGCTGTGCTGGCAGCCACTGGAAGGGGTTGCTGCTGTACTGACACCCGTGCTGCTGTGCCAGCTTCTCAGCAGTACAGGCCATTTCAAGCACATCAGCTTTTAATGTGACAGTAAATGCTCCCTGGGCTCGCAGGCAGGTGTACCAAATCTGTCAGCAGCAGCAGAACACCATCGAAACAGGCCCTGAGAATAAGCTCCACAAGGAACCGGGGAGCTGTCAGACCCACGTCACTTCTCCATCACATAGAAGGACATTCTTCCAGCCTTCCCCTCCATAAAACACAAGGGCTGGGCACGAGGATGGCTGCTCAGAGCAGCCCCTACCAGAATGAAGCAACCCCACTGCAGGTGCTTTGGGCTGCTGCATTCTTCCTAAGAAGCTGCTCCGTGCCCTGAAGATGAGCATGAGGCAGAATGTGTGCGCATGAGTATGGCAAGTGAATCCATAGTGGGAAAAGTTTATTTGAAGCTTTTCACTTTGAAAAGCGTGGCTTCAGAGCCAGCGAGTGCTGCACTGATCGCCCCAGTTCTGCGCAGGGATTTGTGGAGTTTGTCCTCTTCCCCCAAGCACTGCGGGGCTGTTCCCAAACGATGGCGTTCGCTGCCCAGGCGCTGTTTCTGTGCGCTTTGCTCCATCCCTGGATGCTTAAATTGAACTCAGCATCACTGCCACTCGCTGGACTGGCCAGGAAAAGCAGAGCACAGCACAGCTCGCTGCTCCTGGCAAGTGCTGCAGCTCGTCCTGCTGCGGTCACCTCCGCCTCGGCTGGGGAGCAGGCGGCAGCGCCAAGCCTGGACCACGCCAGCCTCCTGCACGTGGGCTGGAAAACACCCAAGGATTTCCCCAGCTCCAGGCAGGAGCAGAACAACACTTTCCTTATTATTCTTTGAAGTGTAGGAAAAGAAAGTCTGAAAGAAAAAGCAGCTGATGCTTGTGTGTGCGAGTGTTTAGCCAGGCTACAAAATGTCATTATAGCAGCTGACTCCAGCTGACCTGAGTGAGCTTGGGCTTTCTGAAGTCACATTGCCTGCACAAACCTTCACATCTAATTTTAGTAAAGTATTTGGTAAGATGGCACACTGCTAAGAAATTATAATTCCCCCTCATCACCGTCCCCCCCCCCCCCCCCAAAAAAAAAAAAAGTAAATAAAGTAAAATGCTGGCATTTGCCAGGAACTAAATTTGGATTCAACATTGCAAATAAACTCCTCTGAGAAACATTTTTTTCCTTCTGGACCTTAAATAGAAGAATACTCAAAGATGGTTTTGGTCCTTTCCAACTTTCCTTGCTTATGTGAAAAAAAAAAATAGTATTGACAATGTTGTGTACCTTGGAAAAATGTAATTAAAAGTATCTCCCAGTGATTGGCAGGGCTCTTACTCTGCTCTGAATGCAGAGGTGAGCGGACACCAAGAGCAGCTGAACTCCTTCAAATTCCCCACATTTCTTCTCCCCCAAAATAAATCCCCAGCAACTATGTCCAACGCAATACAATTTGTTGTTTTGCTGCTATATGGAATATTTTAAAGATGAACTGCTCTTAAATAGACAAAAAACAAACAAAAAAACTTTATTAAATAGACAAATTCTACTCCAGGATTATTGCATTTCATAGGAAACAATCATTTTTTTCCTGTCACTATATATTTTTTTTTTTTCCTGTTTAGCTACAATCACCATTACATGTTTTTTGTGTTTAAAAATGTGGCCAAGCACTAAAATATTTAGAACTGATCTTCTCTTTATCTGATTTCTGTCACTTTGTAGATTACTCAAATCTGTGCGTCCCAGGATCTCTGAGGATGACTGTAAGCAATGTGTTTTCCTGACCTCGTGTTTATCCATGTATCACAATAATTGTACTTCAAAACTTCCTGGTAATTAACTTTGCTACGGTTATTCACTGCCACCAGAGACCCAGTTCCTTTGTGCACTGAATACAAAGAGACGATATCAGTTTTTAAGACCTTTGACTTTCTTCTACACTGTTTTGGGAAGCCTCAGGTTTGCCTGTGGACATCTGCATAATCCTGATGCCCCAACTTTTCCATCACTTGTGGGCATCCTGGGCACACGAGGATTTACAACCACGGCAGCAGGTGCAGCGGGATATTTGCCTTTTCTCCCCAGGTGGCACTTGCCATGCCGTTAGGGTGGGGAACCAGAGCAGTGCTGGTGCTCTGGCAGACACAGACCCATCGAACATCCCGAGTTGAAAGGGACCCGTATGGCTCATCAAGCCCAACACCTGCCATCGAGTGACTTTGAGCTGTGCAGCTGAAGTGTTGGTGTGTCCTATGAAGCGAGGCTTCATAAAAGTTGCCTTACTTTTGGAGGGAGGCTGGATGCTGCTGGCCAGAGGCCTGCCCAGCTCCTGGTGCCCAGCTCCATGCTGGAAGCTCAGCCCTGCATGGAGGAAGGCTCCCGAGGCTGACCTGCCATGGAGGCTCCCTGGGGCCTCCCCAGGTTGTGGGAAGGAGCTGCCATGGAGCCCTTTCTCCTCACACCGTCACACAGAACGTGGTGCCCCTCTCCCAGCTGCTCAAGGCTGGGATGCCTCCACGGGCAGCCACATGCCATGGGTTGAGTTTTAACAAGGGCAGTTAATGGGTAGTGCTGCCGGGGGCTTCTTCCCCAGCCTGGCAGGAGCTGAGGGCACTGCTGGTGGTGGTGGTGTACGTGCCTGGTGACAGGATGAGGGGGAATGGGCTAAAGTTGTGCCAGGTGAGGTTTAGGTTGGATATTAGGAAGAACTTCTTTACTGAAAGGGTTGTTAGGCCCTGGAACGGGCTGCCCAGGGAGGTTGTGGAGTCACTATCCCTGGAGGTCTTCAAAAGACGTTTAGATGTAGAGCTTAGGGATATGGTTTAGTGGGGACTGTTAGTGTTAGGTCAGAGGTTGGACTCGATGATCTTGAGGTCTCTTCCAACCTAGAAATTCTGTGATTCTGTGTGTGTGGTGGTGTCACCCCTGCTGTGGGGCTGCTCCGGGCACGCTGTGAGGGCTGCAGGGCCCCCTGCCCTCCCCGTCTGCCCCACCTTGGGAGCACAGCCTTCGAGCAAGCCGGGGCAGGCTATCCCCGCAGTACAGACGCGGGCAGCTGCTGAAAAACCTTAAAGCACCGTGACGGGGGGGGCTCGGTTCCCCTGAGGGGCTCAGCCCGCTTCCCCCGCGGGGCACCGGGCGCGCTGCGGGCGCCGTCCCCTCACCGTGCAGCGGGGGCGGCTCCGCTCTCTGCCCCTCCTCAGCCTCTCCCCCAAGCCCTGAAACACCGAGGGCCGCCCGGAGGGGCCGGGAGCCCCCTGCCATGCCCTGCCCTTCCCTTCCCTGCCCGGCCCGGCCCGCCCCACGCGGGCGGCGCCTCAGCGGGGCGGCGCCTGGGCTCGCCTCAGCCGGGCTGGCACTCGGCGGCGGCTGGGAGCGGAGCGGGGCTGTGGCAGCCCCGGGCCATGCAGGATGCTGCCGGGCCCCGCAGCCCAGCGGCCGCCGCCGCTGCTGTGGCCGGCGGAGCCCCCCTGGGGCTGGGCGGTGCCGGCGGCCGCCGCGGGGCTGCTCCGGCTCGGTGGGGCTGCCCCCCATCCCCATCCTCCTCCTCCTCCTCCTCCGCCACCGCTGCTGCTGTCCGCGCCGGGCTGGCACGTCCCCTGCGAGCCGCTGCTGCCGCTGCTGCCCGCCGAGCACCGGCACCACCGCCGGCAGCTGCTGCCCGGGCAGGTAACGACGGGACGGGGCCGTGGGGGCCGTGGGGGCTCCGTGGGGCTCCTCCGCAAAGAGCCCGGCTGGGCGCTGAGCCGCCGCTAGAGGTACTCCCAGCCGCGGAGCAGCGGCATCTTGCACCGGACCTGCGGTGTTTTCATCTCTTTTTTTTCTTTCTTTAATTTTTTCTTCCCACCCCGCGGCTGGGACCCCCCCCCAGCAGGGCTCGCAGCCTGCCCCGGCCGCTCGCTGCCCCTCGCGGCTCTCCGTGAGCTCGCAGGGCAGAAGCACGCCCGGCAGAGCCCGTGCCCGCTCCCGGCTGATGTTCTGGGTTTGTTCGTGAGGTTTTTTGGTCATGAGGAGAAAAAGCCGCGGTCTGGGGGCGAGCCGCAGCCCCCCCGCCCGGCGCTGCTTTACCGGGGATCGGCAGGGCAGTTCCCGATGCCCCTACAGCGCCTACAGAAACCCAAATGTATTTGGGGGCTGGAGAGGCTTGGTTCTGAAATGTGCAGTCATCTCTTCTTTAATTAAGAAACCATGAAAAGCATCGGTTTAGTCGTGGTGAAATCCCTTTGTTAACTTTTCTCCCTGCTTTTTTTTTTTTCCCCCCCCTCCCTCAGTGGATATTCGGAGGCCATCATTCTCCCGTCATAGGATTTTCGCCGTCGTCGGGTGTGGAATTTGTGCCTCTCTTTCCCCCTGTGTACGCATCCACGGTGCCGCCTCACGCTGGGAAGAACTGGATGGATAAAAGGCTGCCGAGCTGCAAAGTAAGTCCGGGTCTCGTATTCTGGAGGGTGCTTAATGCTGGTGCATGCAGGCTGTGCGAGCCGAGGCATAGTCCTGGTTCTGGAAACTGCAGCTGTGTGCAGGAGGGCAGGGGTTTGTCTGGGAACCCCCCAGGGAGGACGAATGTCACGGGGTGATGGGCAGAGGAGGGCACTTCTAATGTTAAATCTTCAGCCTTGTGAAGTTGTGCAAAGAATAAAATATCTTTATTATTTATCCATGCTACGCTGAGTGAAATGCTTTAGCTTCACTCCCGGATGGGATTTTAAGGGTTTCCATTTTCCCCTCCTGAGCACTTCCCCGTTTTCCTCAGGAGGGGACATGGGGGTGCAGCGCAGGCAGCGTTGTCTCTGGGATCGCTGCCAGCCCTGGGGCTGGCGCCAGGGTTTCGCTCACGGTCCCAGGCCCTCGTGCTGCCCATCGTTATTTACATCCGTAAATTTAACTAGCTGAATAATTGAAATGAGGCTTTGTGACTGTGCGTTCCCATTTCCTTCCCTCGTCCCTGTCACTCCAACCTAGAAGATGACTGAGGTCTCTGAATTGCAGACAGACGTGCTCTGCAATAGCTCTGTCTGAGGCACAATTGGCTTCTGTTATTATTTTCTGTTGGTGATGCTGCATAAACTGATTATTCATGTTCAGAGCCAGTTAATTTTCTCATCATCAGCTAAACACTGTCCACAATGCTTACGGAGCAGCAGCGATCTGTTCTTGTAAGTTTGTCCCCAAATTGAGATACTTTCCGTATCATAACAGTAAGCTAAAGATTAAAAGAAAAAATGAGAAATAGAAGTGAGAATAAAGTATCTCAAACCTTAATGTTTTTATTTGTATTGGACAGATATACTTAAATAATGCATTTGCTCTGGACTCAGCATGGATACATCCTGAGGAATCAAGACTCTTCCAGGGAAATGAGAAGCCTCTATTAATGACAAATCAAGTAGCTATGGCTATAGCCAGGCCAGCTACTGCCTCCAGGCCTCTTCCCACAGTGGTGTTGGCACCTCAGCTGATACCAGGTTAGTAAATAATTAAGTATTTACCGCTTTTTATGCAACTCCAGAGAGGCATAAGCCATTTTCTAAAGTAAGGGTTTCATCCATTCATTTGAAAATCTCTCAATTGATCTGGAACCTTGATGGCAGAGTGCTTTTCATCCCCTAAATTACTTTAAAAGAAAGAAAAGAACATATTAATTATAGAAGATTGCAACAGATGATTCCGTAGCTGGTTGTCTACTTCCAGAAAGATGGGGCAAGCCGCCCTCGAGATACTTGGCTTATTTTCAATTAACCAGAAAAAAATAATACTGATAAGAGTTCGTGTGTGATTCTTCTATTTGCTGTAAGTTGTACAGATTTGATGTGGTTTGTGTAGACGGTAATCAGTAGAGAAGAGTAACTGCTCCATCATCTCATTAGAGCTCAGTTATGCTCGGTGATATTTATGAAATAAATGACATTAATCCACATAACTCGGGTGTGTCACAGCTGCTAATAGAAAAGCTAAGCTTTGTGATTGGAAGAGAGCAAAGCGTGCTGCCATAAAGCTGAGTCTCTCTGTGAATTGCAGTATTAATTTGGAAGAGCAGTTGTCTCACAGAAAGGATTAAGAGCTACAATGCTACTGATGCTTAAACCAGTAACTTACGTTCTGAAATTCAGGATCAGGATATTCTTAATGGTTTGCCGACTTTGTTTCTGTCGTGGATGTAAGGTGATGGTCATTTGGTTGGCAGAGGAGCCCTCGTTCCCTTGGTCTTTCTGTGTAAGGCACTCTGTGTTTTGAGCCTGTGTAGCATGCAGTCAGTTTCTTGTATTTTTCCAATAAGACAGAAGTTCAGTGCGAGTGTGCTGGAAGAGATTACTGTTTGGGTTAATTTGCCAGATTGATTAATTAGCGTGTTGAACAACTCCGATCAGCTCTGTTTTGAAGTTTCCAGCAGCCCTTTACAGTAAGCTGTGCTCGGTCCTTGCCACAAGCAGGCAGTGCTCGGCTGCGGGGCCGTGGCTCTGCTGGGAGTGATGGCAGTCGTAAGTAGGGACACCAGGGGTGAGAACCCATTGCGTTAATGCATTCCCACCTGGATGGGGTAGGCAACGTCTGAGCGGTGTTCCCAGGCAGGATGCATCGCTTGAAATGCATTCTTAATGACAAATGCAGTGGTGAGGAAGGAGTTTGGCATAGCTGCACGAATGCACGTGTGGCGGATGGGTTGGGAGCCTGGTACCTGGTAAACTGGCTGGAATTTATGGGCTGGCTCTGAGTCTTCAGAGAGCTCTGTGCTGAGCTGTCGGCTCAGACAATGCAGCAAAGGCTGAGAGTTTGACATATATCTTATACTTACTCTTTGTATTTGAATTATATATATATATCTGGTAGCAGATGAGGAGAGCTCACGAGGCAGAGCAGGGTCTTCCCAGCCGAACGGCAGGGTTGTGATCCCGAAGTAGCAAGGGGAAGCTGTGTTGTCGCTGAAAATTTCCTTCCTGGTGAACAATATGTGCACAGCCAGGCGTGTGTTGACAGGTCTTCAGATGGATCAAACTGGTGCTGATCCATTTTCTTCTTATTATCCTCCTGCTGTAAAAGGTTTCTGGTAGAATTACCCTGAATGGCATCTTTTTTTCCTGCTGATACAAAGTCTGTCTGCTGTTAATTCCGTCACTGACCTGTCACTGCTTACATTTCAAATTGAACTTGGGGAGCGACCAAGTTGCGTGGTTGCTTATTTGGTTTCTTCTCAGGCTCTGCCTTTCCCCTCTTTTCCCATCTATTGGTTGTTTTCCCATTGCCTTCTCTGTTCAGGGCTGTGTCCAGCACTGTGCTCAGCGCTGCAGCCTCACCTGCCTCTCTGCCCTCAGTTAAATGCACGCATGCTACATCTAATTCTAGTAGCTGCTTTTACAGGACAGGCTTATGACAGAGCCTTTTTTCTGCTCGTGTCTCTAAATTTCTCTTCCAGCCCTTTTTCCTTCAGTGTATGGCAACTTCTTTGACTACTGCAGCTTCTCTCTTGAGCTCCTTTCAGAATGCTGCTCTTAGGGCTGCGCAGCACGGGCAGAGGTTGCTGGTGGTAAAACTCCTGACTCATTCACCTCTGCAGGTCTTACCCTTCAGGCTCCTTCCCCGTGCCACTAGCAGCCTGGCACGGTGCAAGCCCCTGCTTTTCTTCCAGAAGAGTGCTCAGCATTTGCTGCCCTCCTTTTCAGAAAGCTCTCAGTGTTCCCCTTCAAGTGGGAGAGGAGCAGGGGAGGGTGTGAAACACCCCCCAGCTAACTTCTTAAATCCTCCCATCCCTCTCTAAATGTTGTTGTGACCGATGCAATCCATGCATCAGGTGGATGCTAATCAAATAATGTGCTCTGAGGTCTGTGTGCTCCGGAGCTCGTGAAGGCAGACGTGTATATTTATGACCCTGCTGCAAGAATGGGAAGATGATATCAGTGCCTTACAGCCCGATCAGGAGCTGCTTCCAAACATACTTAAAGTTCCTAGGAAGTGTTATGGCAGTACTTGAAGTGTTTCCTATATAATCTTTACAGTTAATATGAAGAGTAATAAAAATACTGAGAGCAAATTGCTTAGTTAAGTGGTTTAAACGCAGAAGTTAATAAGCTTTTTGCAGGCTACATGGCTGTATTCGTTTTGAAAGCCTATCTTACAGGCAGGTTTGCCTTCCACAGTTATCAGTAATGATATAATTGTTTTCTCAGTGTATCAGCAATGTTACAAAGATAAAGGAATGAGGCTTTGGCGTTTGGTGAATGGTAATGCCCGTAATTTCACAGCTGTGAGTACGAGCTACTAGGAGGTGTTATTTTCTGCAAGAGAAGGAAGCTGCTATTATTCTCCAGTATATTACAAAACATGAATTTATGTGCTTACAATTTTGTGTATCTAAAGTGAATAATGGCATTTTATTTTCCCACCCAGAAGCGATAGCTGGTTTTATGTCTGTCGGGCTCATTACTGTAAGCGAGGAAGGCAGTGTTGAGGTATTTTTGCGGAGGAAGGATGAATGCTGCTGTCGCCTGCGGTGTGCTGCCTGCCACGTGGACGGAGTCACAGCTGGTTTGGACCGAGTCAGCCATGCCCGTGTTAGCTGTGCTGTCTGGCTTTGCTCTGCTGAAGGAGCTTCCTGGAAGCTTTCCTCAAAGCACCGTGAATTAGCTGTCCTGGGTGGCTAATCCGTTTGCAACGAGGTCTCTGCCTTGCGCTGAAGCTTTCGGGTTTCAGCACTGAGCTTCCCATGGGGAGCAGCATCCGCAGGCACGGCTCTGCCTGGGGACAGGGGTGCAGAGGTACAGAGATGCACGTTACCTTCCTCCTGCTGCCTTCTGCACGTCCCTGCGCAGCTGGTGGCCTATGGAGGGAGCCTTGGTTCCACTGTTCAGGTGGAAGCTGTAGCCCTCTGGTCCTTGATGTTCGCTGTTTGCTGTTACTGATGGTAGTGAAGCTGCTTTCAGTACGCGTCCCTGCAGCTCGGCGTCTCCGGCTCTGAAGAGCACTGCTGCCAGCAGTTCCCTGGTAAGCCACGTGTTCCTGCTGGTGCATGGAAGAAGGTTTTCACGGGAAAACCTGGAGAACAATCCTTTCATCTTGCCTTCTGCAAGGGGAGGTTCAGGAGGTACAGATGGAAGTCTCGTATCTCTCTAGAAGTGCTTTATGAACCACGGCGAGCAGAGCCCACCTGGGCAAACACCGAAGCTGGTCCCACCTCTGCTCGTGTGCTCCAGCTGCTGGCACGTGGAGGGGGAGTGAAGGAGGCATCCTGGCTGAGGACAGCAGAAACCCAGAGATGTTGTTACATTGAAATGATGGGTTTCAGCCTGTAGCTGTTGAAATCTGTGTATGGCTTCTGCTTGCTGAAGGGTGACTGAAATGTGAGGTTAGCTGTGTGGTGCCTCCTGGGACCGTGAGCACGGTCCCACATCGCACAGCTCAAAGTCCTGTAGGGACTGGAAGCTTCCTGGCTCTGTAGCAATGCCACTAACACGATGTCTTGTGCTGTGTCTGACAGCATGCAGGCACTCTGGCAGCACCAGCAATATAACATCTTCCCGAGGGCTGTAGTACTGTGTAGCTTCCAGCAGAGCACCTGTGGACAGCCTCGGGGATTGTGCAGGGAGATTCCTGGGCCTGCAGAGGGACCTGGGCATCCGTACCTGACCCAAATCCTGTCCGCAGCCGGTGCTGAGAGGGCCCAGAGCTGAAGATTGCTTCTGTTAGTGCTGCTGATGGCTGATTGAATAAAGGCTCCCAAACTTCTCTATGGGCGAGTGTCATGGGCAGTGGCCTAGCCCAACAGTTTGGGGACTTGGTAGCCTTGAGAAAGTGGTGTCTGCAGGAGCCTCAGTGTAAATAGAGCCTGGGTGCTGCCTTCTGCACGTCCTGCTCAGAGCTGAGTAAACTCAGACACTTCATCAGTTTCCATTTTGAAACATTTTGCAGTCCTCAAACAGTTTTTTTTTTTTTTTTTTTTTTAAACACATTTCAACATAAGACCAGTAAGAATATGCAATTTGTGTTGTACTGGCCCTGGTACTTGCCCAGAGAGGTTGTGGCTGCCCCATCCCTGGAGGTGTTCTGGACCAGGTTGGGTGAGGCCCTGAGCAACCTGACCTAGAGGGTGGCAAACCTGCCCATGGTAGGGGTTGGAACTGGGAGATCCTTGAGGTCCCTTCCAACCTGAGCCGTTCCATGATTCTACGGACTCCTGCAGCAGTAGCTGCTAAGTTATGTGCAGAACAATACGTGATGGGAAACCTGTGGGAGCCTTGTCACTCAGAGCACTAAGTGCTGTGAGTGGATACTGAAGAAGTGAAAGCCTTTTAATTGCTTTGATCTTTAACAAAATGCTCTCAGTATTTTTTTCATTGGGGTCAGTCTAACCTGGAATGAAGACTTCGTGTTGGTCTCCTTGATGGAAGTTAGTCTTTTTAAAGCAGATTTTTTTTTTATGGAAAGATTTTTCAACAGATGTTTTCCACTAAGTCAAAGTTTCTTTCCTTCCCCTACACTTCAACGGGGTCTCTTTGCTCAAAACCAGTCAATTTGCTCTTTCATCCATTGATATTGACAATCACAAATATCAGAAAGATGAGTTCATTTATAATTTCACAAAATTACTTTAGCATTACTGATCCCATGTGGACTAGGATTATTTGATCCTTCCTATTAGTATTCATTTTCTTTCTTCTAATCCCACTAACCTTTGCAGAACTACGTCAGTGCCACAGCAAGTATCTGTGGTAGAATTTGTGTACATATACAGATAGATGATTTCAGTTTGAATTAAGACAAATCTATAAAGGAAGGTGACTCCTTTATATATAAAAATTTGCTCAATTTTACTTTGAAAAGTTGTATGGTTCTGAGCAAATTTGAAATACGTGACACAAAAGACCTCTGACCTTCTCTGGTTCCTAAACCAGGCTGGATTTGAGGCTTTTAATGCCAGGAATCCTGTACAAAGCCTGCAAGCTGGGAGATATTTATCTTGCTATTCTTCTCATGCTTCCGTGTTGGCAAAGGCAGAAAAAGAAAACCTCTATTTTGAGTAGGCTGTGAAAAGATGGGCACTGATGGGACACGGCATGCTTCCGGATGCACTTTTCATCTCTGGTACTGGAGAGGGGAGAGTTCGCTGCTGAGGGGAGCTGGGGCTGAGCCCTCAGCAGAACGTGTTGGGGAGCAGACTGGGGGATGTGGACACCCCAGCTGTGAAAGCCAGGCTCAGACCTGGGGTCTGGAAGAGCCGAAATGTCATGAAAGCCTGCTGCCTTTGTGGACTGGTCAGGCGCTGCAGAGAGGAGCACTGAAGTCCTTGGGAACACTTGACTTCAGTGGCACTCAATAAACAAAACAAAAATATCATGAAATTTGTGTTTTTTATGGCTCTTTGTGTTACCTACCTAAGCCAAGTCCAAACCTTAGCCCCAGTAAGATGGGCTTTCGCTCCAGTCATGTAAATAAGGCTACAAGCTGTATGCTTAAGGCAAAGGCTTGTAGTCCTGCCCTGCTTCTCATGTTTTCCTACCCGGTCCCAAGACCCCATTGTACAGAAATTCATTTCTCCTGCGGCTTTGCGGAGGCTGTCAGTGTTTGTGAGGAGCCAGGTCTTTTTACTACATGTGGGCCTAAAAGTGAGCCATTAGTGGTGCTGTTACTGGCAGACGTGTGCAATACCAGGTAACACACATAAAAGGCTGTGTTTTTTTCTTCCCTCTTGGCTTCAGAAGATAGGGAAATCAATATGTTTTCCTTTGTATTGGGATAAATATACTATTTAAGTCAACCCATTGCTTCGTGATATTGATCGATAAGCGCTGCTTCAAGCTGCTCAGCACCTGAAATTTCGAGCCATGTGCACTTCAGGCAGCAGGGCCAGCAGATCCTCCACAGCCTGAATTCTGCAAGAATAAATACTGGTATTACAAATTTATGTGCTGTAGGCCTTCCAAGTGTTTGTGCTGGATGAAAAGAAGCTCCGTGCTCTTCAGCAAGGCCGCGGCCTTCCCGCTCACCAGCCATCGTCCGGCGCCTCAACGTCGCTGTGACAGCCTGGCCTGCCGAGCAGGGGGCAGGCAGAATTGACAGAAACAGGTTCAAAAAAGTGTTTTATTGTTACTAGTAAGTATACCGAGCTTGAGTGGGTGGTTTGTATGTATCCTCTTTAGAGCTAAACTTACTCCTGAGGGGAGTACAGGACTGGAAGGACATGTTAGTCTGCCAAAGTGCTTTGGTCCCATTGAGTCCATGGTACCAGAAAATATCTTTACAGTGGTAGAGACCTGAGTGGAGCAAGAAGGGACAATATCTAGTGTTTGATCCCAACGGTCTGTAATAAAAACCCTTTTAATCCCACTGATGAATGAAACAATGAGTAACTTATCTTCCCAGTTGCTGTCAATTTCAGGGTCTGAGTACATTCCTTACATGTACTGGTCAGTATCATTACATGTATCTAGAGGTAGGATAAGTATCTATATTTATTATTAAGGTGATACTTGTGTTCAAACTTAAAATGTTTATGATCAGTGTCCTTTCAATGCTATCACTTATATCTAACCAATGTTTTTTATCAGCCGATGATCCAAGGTGTGGGGTTTTCAGAAGCACTGTGTTGGAGCAGGGCTGAGATGTTTTCTCCTGGCACCCCGCGGTGGCCGGGCAGCTGTCTGCAGGGAGGTTGTGCTGCGAGCACAGCTCCAGGAGAGGGGCTGCTTCTGGCGAGGTGAGTGCTGTGCCCTGCCTGGAGCAGCAGGGCCCTGGGTGGTGATGAGGTCTGAGGCACAGACTCATCTAGGTTGGAAGAGACCTCCAAGATCCCCCAGTCCCACCTCTGACCTAACACTAACCAGTCCTCCACTAACCCATATCACGAAGCTGCAGTCCCTGTGCACCTTTCCTTGTCCTGTTCCCCCCATTCTGTGGCTTGTCCTCCAGGAGGGAGGATGGGACAGTGACAGCCACTTTAACTCATTTGAACTACGTTCTTTTTTTCTATATCAAAAGACAGTTGTTGTCAGTTTTAATACTGATAATAGTCTAATAAGTCTATTAAAGAGCTGTCATCTCAGACGTTATTATCTCTTTTTTTTCTCTTAAAGACTCTGCAGATGAAGGGAAAGGGAATAAGGGACAGTAAACAATAATTCACACTTGAAACGCTTTGTTCTTTCTTCTGGAGTTGTTTTTTCACACGTCTTCCGAGGAAGTGCTAAGTGTTTTATGACAGCTGTTGCATGAAGCTAAGTGTCCCAGGCACCCCCCTGCTCCCTGTGCCTTGGGGGCACCGTCTCCCTGTGCTGCTCTGCGAACACCCATGGGGCACACTGGGGTGCAGAGCTGCACGCCAGCACTTCATCCCTGCTCCCCACCTGGCTGCCAGCAAGAGCTCATCAGGGAGCTCTCTGTGACAGCTCTAATGCTTGTCAGAACTTATTAACCCCAGGCTGGAGCGGTAAGTGGCAACCATGCGCTGCAGAATAGGTCCCCAGCCAGTGGACTAGACCCGAGGAGTCATCTGGTGGTGGTGAGGTGTTGTGCAAAAATCCCTCTTCTAGCCTTCAGCTGGGTTAGGCAGCATCAGCTGGGATTCAGCAAACATTCCTGAACTGTCTTTGTAATCACAAATGATAGACTTCTTAATTTGTTTTAGATAGTAGCTGGGATTGTGCCTACGTAGGTGCAGCAAATTCAGTAGCAGATGGACTGAGCCCAAAGAACAGCGGGGTGCCTGTGCCCAGGGCTGGGAGGAGGGAAAGTAGCTTGAGCCTTGAAAGAAACAGGGGTAAAGGCAGTTATGAGTAAAGTAAAAAATACATTTGGTTTAAAAAGAAGTAGAAATGGTGTACCTCCCTCTGCGGGTGAGGATTAAGAGCTCGCTGTCACTAACTTCCCTGACTCTCAGGTGAAGGTATTTAACCAACCTGTATTTAATTGGTATTTCATTTCATACAACTTTCGTAGCATGCATCTCTGCTGACAGCCTTCAAAATACCTATTGCTTTAAATGTACATGGGGAGAATTACAAATCCCTTAGGATGCTACTCGGTACTTGGCAGTTTTTTCTGCTAGTACTGAGTCCTTGTGTTCTTTTTGTAAACTACCAAAGATCGTTTGCATAGGGTTGAAATTTTTGGCAATTGGAAAGCTTTGATAGAAATTGTGTTGTGTGGCTCCATAAGTTTGGTATCCACATATGTGGAGAGAGAGGCTTCAGCATGTTGATGTGGACATTTGTGTCAGAATTGTCTTTCAGTTCTTTCAGGTGGAAAAGAAGAGGCAGCAAGGTCAGTGTCTGAGTTAGTGTCCAGTTGTCCTCGCCAGCAGGAGGTTCTCCTAAAGCCACAGAGCTCTTACAGAGCCTTTGTTGGGCACTTGCAGCAGGAGCTAATGGACTGAAAGGGGGAAAAAAGCAAAAACAAACAAACAAAAAAGAGGCATTTGAGTAGGTCCTTAAAAGAAGTGAGAAGGAAATACATTCATGTATTTTTCCTTCTTCAATGACAGCCAAAAAGTTCAAAAAAGTCTTTAACCTGTTTGATTTTTTTTTCCTCCTCTTTTATTTCTTTAATTTAGGTCTTTTGGGAGATGCTCATTTTTGGGGAAAGATGTTCTGTAGGCAGAACTGAAGAAACAGACTGAAGGACAATCTAGCCAAGTGTCATTTCAAATGTATTAAATTACACGCACAGTAAATTTGCACAACACATGCCTATATATGTGTTTTTTCTAAAAGTGAAGGTCTCGAATTAAATTACCCTTTTTTAGAGGAGTGGATCTTTATATCTCACAAGTATTAGTAGTACTTAGTTTTGTCCTGTTAAATTATTCTTTTTTTCTTCGAGGCAGAGAATCTTGTTTCAGTTTTTTAATGTTGGACCATGCTGGTAGCCCAAAGCTGGGCTTTGCTGTGCCCCTCCATCTCGCTGGGTGCTGCAGCCTGGCCCAGGCCCGCTGTCCTACAGTCCCTGGATGTCTGTAGCCGACTGGCCCAGGTCTGCCACGTGAAAATAGGTCGTCCACATCAACAGGGAACTGGATTTGGTTAAGAAACTTAATCAGATGATGCTGTGCTCGAATAAAAGAGGTGTGAAAGATACAGCTCCTCTCCCGTGCGTGTAGACCCTGTCCCACACGGATGTGCGCAGGTAAACATTTGGGGATGGCCCATCGGTCACTGTGCTGGGCTTGCTGCCCTGTTCTGTCGCCTTCACTGCATTTCACCACCTTCGCTTAATTGTCTCGGAATAATCTCTTCACTGCTGCTTCAGCTGCTCTCCAGTAGCATCACATAAAAATCTCAGATGTCTCCCCTAGTCTGCTTGCTGGAGAAGCAGGGACGGCAGCCTGGAAAGAATAGCCAAGTGGCTGTTACACTGCACAGAATGCAGCATGCCTTGGGTAAACAGATCTGGAGAAACAACCATTGCTATTTTTTTTTTCCCCTCAAGTGTATATTGGTGATGGTATTTTACTACTACTTGCAAAGCATTAGACTCTTGAAATTCAAGTAAATGAAGTCATTAAGTGTGATTCTGAGAAACCCTTCCCAGAACTTTTTGGAAATGCTTCCAGCAGAATCGGCTTTGTTCCTGAGCAGAGCTGCTTCTCTCCAGCTATGCCGAATGCAGAAGAAAATCCCGATCTCTGAAGGATGTCCTGGGCCAGGTTCCAATCAGAGTTTGCTTTGGAAATCATATTTTTTCTTTGAGCCTGATAAATTGCTGAGATGGGTTGCTCAGTTGACTGCAAAGGAAGAGATGGGCTTGATGACCCCCAGGCACCCTGCTGGTGATGTACTCTCAAGTATTAACAATTACAGGGGTAGTCCTTGCTTGATGGAATTATTTAGTAGGAGAGAGGGGGAGAGAACCTCATCAAAGGCAGGGAAATCACCGAAACTTCTCTTTCGGCTGACTCATGAAACTTTAATAACGGAATTGATGAAACTTTAATAAGGAAGCCCTGCTAACTCTACTGCTTCAAGAGTTTTACTCGTCTGTGCTCATAGAAGACTTTGGCTGTCCAAGCAGAGAAGACTTCGGTTATTTCGCTGCTTTCCTGGGCTCTTTGGGGGATTTGCATCTTCTCCAAAATAAGAATCAATTGAGAAGTAAACAACCTTGCGGCTTGTGTACCCTGTAGGAAGCCAGTAGGAAAGTAATTTTTCCATGCAACATTAATTTTCATAAGAGTTACGGAAGAAGTTTTGTTGATTTCTTTCTCCCCACCTGAGGCTGGCTGGGATTAGCAGGGAGTGCGATTTCTTGGGGGTGAGGTGTTTAACCTCACCGATGCGCTGTGTTAGCTCTCAGGTGAAGAAACATGAAAACTGGTGAAACGGCTGGAGTAGCTGGACACTGCTAGTTTTGATGTTTCCGTTGTGACGTTGGCAGAATAATCTATTTTTCATCTATTGGCGGTTGAATGGTTAAACCTTTAATATTGTTTGTTACTGTGTGTGTTTTTGCCCGCATGCCTGTCCTATTAGTGCGTGTGCAGGTATTTTAAATGGGTTCTGCTTGGAATTGACAAATGCAGTAGCGATAATGGAATTTTTTCTGTGGTGCTTGCTGAGAACATTGACTTCTGTTCTGCTAAGAGAGAGAGCTTATTTTGTTGGCAATAATTATTACGAAGAGTTAGAAGCAAAGCTGCCAAAAGTTAGCACAATAGATAACCTCAAGAGCCCCAATTAGCTGTAACCAAAACATATTCCTTCCAAAACACTGACCCACTTTTCTCCCCCAGTGCAAAACAGCACTTGGCAGCTAAAATGCAAAAAGTTTCAGGTGTGTGAATGCAGAATGAAACCCTGGGTGAGGTAGCTGGGCTCCAGAGCTGGGCTGTGGCTTGCTGGGGGTGCGTCCACCACCTCTGACCATGGCAGCACCCTCCTTGCCCAAGGCACGATGCCGAGCTGCCTTCCCACCTTCTGATGTGTCCTGGGCCCATGCCTGGTGGGCAGCGGGTGCTCTGGGGCCAGGCAGAGGTACAAAAAATATCTGGGAACTGTCTGAAATGCCTGCTGTGATGTGTCTGAGCAAATAGTTTTTTTTTGCAGAGCTACAGTTGGCTCTTACTGCCTGAAGGATTTCCACATGAACTGCAAACATTTGCTAAATAACATAATAAGCTAATGATTGCTTAATTTTTGAATACATAGCTGAGTACAGAGGGAGTAACAGCTGGTGTTTGTCAAATTAGTTTCTTTCCTTAAGACTTTTTACTACTCATTTTCTTGTTTATTTAGCATACTTAGACAAGATTGAGCTCTAAAGGTCTACCCCTTAAGCTTGCTAGACTTTAAGGTAAATCTTACACAGTCAAAAGTGAATTTGAGCCTACGTTTGGTGGACAACTTCAGAGTTGCTCTGTAAGATGATCAGAATTTTCTGCATGGCGTGGTTTCAGGATGAATGTTACTATTAAATAAAACTTGCAGAACTCAGGTATTTTCTGGCATCTACCAGGACAACAGTCCAGCAGGTAGCACTAACACTGGATGCTGAATATAACAGGCAACACAAAGATTCAGATGTGGAATCAGATGGCTTATATTTAGGAAAAGTCAGAATCAGGCTGTTCGTGAAGAGCTGTGAAGCCATGGCAGATGAAGTAAATACCGGTCGATACACTCAACCTGTTGACTTCATTTATTATTGATTTTTTCATTTAAATTTAATAACTGCACAGCTTATGTATCACCCAATATTACTCTGCTTTGTCCCTCCAGGTTATAGTGGTATGTTCACGTGCATGGGGTTTAAATATCTGAAAATGCACTAACCACAGGCTCGGACTTGGAATAATGGCAGTGAGGTGGGCAAGGGCTCTGGTGCCTGTGGTGCTGCACGAGTCCCATAGCCTTGGACAAGGCATTGTATAAAGTAAAACTTATATTTAAATGGTGCCATTACGTGTGCTTTTTGCAGAAAATTCAAAGGTTTCAAAAGCAGTGTTAAAGTATTTTCAATGCCTAGCATCTCGTGAAGGTGGACTCGTGTAGTGGAAGCCAGGTGGAGGACGTTCCATGTCGTTGTGCCAACTTGTGTTAAAACTCAAAATGCTGAAGCCATTGCGACGTAAATCCACTGGTTTCCAATTGACAATAAAATGTCGTATCTCATTCTTCCCCAGGTGGTTGCCAGAATAGCCTTAAACCCGTCAGCAGCAATCAAACCCTCGCGTTGGCCGCAGCGGCCACTGCAGCGATGATGTCCGTGGAGTCTGAAGGCCCTCAAGGACCTTCACCTCCGAGCATCCAACCCTGCCACGTGCTGACCTTCTCACCTATCAAAATTCCAGTGTTGACTTCGCCTTTTCCAGGTAAGGCTATTCTTGTTGGCATTAAGAAGCAGCTTATTATGCTTTGCAATGGAGAGAGGCTTCCGTGTATGAGCCTTGTTGTGTGCTCTGAGAAATATTTACTGGTTACAAGTGTTTTTCTGGAATTCAAGTTATTTTTTCTGGTATTGTTTAGAGGTGCTTTCTGAAAGTGTGGTAATAGTGAGTTCAAAACTCTTATGCGTTAGTAGTTTTTAGATGTGCTTTGACATTTATGGGTATTACATGAATTGAGTTGCATCCTCTATCACATCTGTAAAACACGGCCTTAGTGGCACTCAGCCTTTGCAGCAGATCCTCAGGTTGTGGTGTTGGCAGCTGAAAGGTATCTGCCAGAAACAGAATCATGGAATATCCCAAGTTAAAGCGACCCAGTGGGAGCATCAAGTCCAACTCCTGGCTCCATGCAGGCCCACCCAGAACCAAACCCTACATCTGAGAGTGTTGTCCTAATGCTTCTTGTACTCCAGCAGCTCGGTGCTGTGCCCACATCCCTGGGAGCCTGTCCCAGTGCCCGACCCCCTTTCACTAACCCCCAGCCTGACCCTCCCCTGTCCCAGCTCCATGCCGTTCCCTCGGGTCCTGGCGCTGTCCCCAGAGAGCAGAGCTCAGCACCTGCCCCTCCGCTCCCCTCGTGAGGGAGCTGCAGGCTGCCAAGAACTGCAGATGTAGAACAATACTTAAGACAGGTAGGTGGTTTGGCTGTTCATAAAATATACTGGAGGAGTGGAGCCTTGGTTTTCTACATTCATGATAGGTTTGGATGTGGTGCTTACTGGAAAAGCTGTTTTATTAGCGTGACATCACTTAACAGCTTTCTGAACGTGATACCCAGGGAGATACTGTGGCATCCCTAACCTGCTGTGGAAGTCTGTCTGATTTAAGTCTTTGGGATAATATTTGAAACTATTTGTGCTTTGAATGCTTAAGTATATATTTTTGAAATACAGTATATCAGTTAAGTTTAAAATTTTATTTTTGGTGCATTTTGCATTTTTTTGATGCTTGAAGTGTACCACAGCAAAATACAGCGAGATTAAAATTTGGGGAAAGTGTGCGGTTATGATATTGGCTGTTCAGATGAGATCTTTGTATGAGCAATGTATCTCAGTGATTATTGTTCCTGTTGAGCAGTCATTAGAACCACTCAGATAAATGACTGCTGAGGAAGTACGGCAGCGTGTTTATCTTCAGGGAGCCTGAGGGGCAAACGTTCCCGTCGGAATAAAGCCTGTCAGACTGTAGGACAGAGCTGTACTCTCTTCAGAATATTGTCTTGGTTTGAGCAGCCCAAAGGGGGGTTCCCTGCCGTGTGGTGTGGGACAAGGACTATGGGGTGGCTGTCTGGGGGAGCTGCCGCTGCTGGGTCTGGCTGGGCACCGACTGGTGGGAGAGGAGCGATTGCGTTGTGCATCCCTTGTTTTGGGTAGATGTTACATATCTATTTCTCTTCCTTCTCTGTCCCATTAAAGTGCCTTTATCCCACCCCCTGTTCTCTGGTTCCCTCCCCATCCCCGTGGGGATGTGAGCGAGTGGCTGTGGCGCTGAGCTGCCTCCAGGCTAAACCACGGCAGCCCTTTGGGTGGCTGTGGGTTGGGATAACAATGGATCTGACCAGATTTTAATATCTGTGGGTTGTTCAGGCTAGCACGGTCCTGTTGCCATGCCTCCTGCCTGTGTTTGCAGCTTTGTGTGAGGTTAACCAACTATTTAAGAATGCCACCCGGGGCAGGACGGCAGCGGGTGGCAAGGTGTGTGGGAGGACGTGGGCAGGTATTTATCGGGATTGTCGCCTCCCATGGCTTTGGAATTCAGGAACAAAGGCGGGATCCTAAAAAGATGACAGAATGTTCTAGAAAGGTATGCCCTGATCTGCTCTGGGGCTGGCTGTGCCCATCAGATGCTCTCAGGACCGTTCGGCTCCGTCAAGAGGAGGCAAATGCCTCTGGGCCTGGACCTCTAGTTCAGGCCCCGCAGCTGAACCAGGGCCAAGCTGTGCTGGTATCAGCCGTCCCTGTACTCGAGGAGAAGCAGTGGATTTGAAACCAGGTCCCTTAGTAAAAGAAGAAACGTGACTAAGAAGGGGAAGGAGGAAGAAGAGGACGAGGCAGGCCACTCCGAAGCAGGCCCATCGTGGGAGCAGGAGGAAGAGGCAGAGCTCATGAACGAGGCAGCACCTGCCTGAATCCCTGTCCCTGGGTCACCTACAAGGTATGCAGAAAGACTTCAGTCATCGTCCAGGGGAGCACACTGTCACCTGGCTGCTCCAGCGCTGGGTAGCGGGGCCCAGGCCTGGAATTAGGGGCAGGGAAGCCAGGCAGCTGGGGTCCCTCTCTAGGGCAGGGGGTTGGCAGAGCTGGTGGCACTTCCCACAGAGTTCTTTGACCCACAGAGATTATTGTGCCTCTTCGCAAGCGAGCATCTTGGAGGAGAATCCAGAGGGGAAGAAAATCGTTCTTCTTCCATGCCGAAAACCAAATGTGGATGCCAGCTGTGTTCTTGCTTGAATTGAGATGCTCGGGCGCTCTTGGAAGAAGCAGTCACAGGACTTGTGATTTACAGCTGCAGTAGCGAGCCCTGCGTGAGTTGTGTTAGGCGTGAGAGAATATTCTAATATTGTGGAGCTCTGCCGCGCAGATAACTGGCTCAGCGCTGCAATGATAAACATGTCAGGCCATGATAATTGTTGCTTTCCTTTCGAACGAGTGTGTGATAGGCTATCAACTATCATGCTTTGAGTGCCTGAGCAATCATCCTATTATCAATCTTTCACAGTAAACCACACACTTCTGGGTGTGTTCTCCTACAGAATATATAGCAGCTTTTTAGAAAAGAAAGCTTGGAAATGCCCAGTACATACAAAATAAACCGGAGATTCAGCTAACCATTTTTCTCTATTAATCATCATCTCTGGAGGGATGGCTATTTCCTTTGCAAAGGCTTACATAAAACATTTTTATGAAATTCCTTTTTATTGTGCTCGCAGTAAAGAGGACTCTAAGGTGTTCATTTTAAATTATCTTTGTCAACATGAGCTTGATGAAAAGCTTCCTGAACTTGTGCCGCGCTCGGTGTGTTCTGAATTGATGTCTGCCCTTGGGGCCGGGGTGGCTCTGAGGATGGGGCAGCGCCAGCTGACCAGGTCCATAAATACAGACATAGCAACCTGATTAAATAAATACGTGTGTGTTTGTGTGTGTGTTCATAAATGCTAATGAATGAATCAGAGTTTGGATAGGCATGAGTGAAAGGGCAAAGAGACACGCTGGCAAAAAGCTTTGCAGAAGCGTTAGAAATAAGCTCTGCTGTGCGTGCTGCAGCTGCCTCCTGTCTCCTCCGAAATACCCCGCAGCCAAGGTGGTGCAGCTAGATTTCACTTCCAGGACAGAAATGGTCAGCTGGCCAAAGGCGGCTCTCTGCTGTCAAACATAAATGTCTGCATTGCCCTGTGAGGTAATGACCGGGAAAGCCTCAAGAAAGAGCAATTTAATTTACAGATAATCCCAAGTGCATAGCGTACTTTGTAACCCTGTCTGCCTTTCTGTTAAAAACATCAGCGTGTTGACGTTTATTAGGGATGACTTACAGTTCTCCCAGAAAAATAAATCTTTGAGAGCACATAATCTGCGGGCCCTGGGGCAGCCGCGTTTTTCTTGTTTCATGTATGATTTATAAAGTAACGTGGTAATTAATGAACTTCCCATGTTCTCCTTGTCTAAAGCATGTGAGGCGATGTTCTGGTGGTATGAATGAACTTAAGGAACAAAGCAGAAGGTTAAATTATTCCCGCGTTAAACCTGCTTGGTGTCAGGCTGAGCAGGGTGCTTTGCTATCGGCCCTCAATGGATTACTCCAGAGGTGGGTGTTGCACCGCCATGTGTACATTGTATTTCCAGTCACTGCAGTTTGTTCGATCAATAAGCCTATAATTGACTGATTATCTATTTCTAGGGAGGTTTCCAGCCCAGCTGTGCTGCTCCCTGCTGGCCCCACAGGTGAGGCCCTGTTGGTAATGGGATGCTGGGGGCATATCCCGGTCCTGCACTGCGCTGGCCTCCCCCAGGAGGGCTCCTGGAGCTTCAGGAGCACAGTGCTGGGGGAACACAAAGCATTCAGCCCCAGGGGCTGGTGCTGCTGCTTCTGGCACTTCTCATTCTGGTGTTCCGCTCTCCTTTTTTAAAAAAAATATATTTAGAATTTATATATACGGTGTGGAGGTACCTTGGGAAAGTCACGGAGCTTTGTCCCAGGCAGTGGATGGGTAGGTTTCTGTGGCAGTGTGATACCTGAAATCTTTGCAGATGAGAACTGATGTCTGGCAGATTCGATTTCCAGTTTTTCTCTTCTTTGGCCCTTCTTGTGTTAAAGTTGCTGATCTTAAGCCAATCCAGATGAGCCCAGTGGTGGTCAGTTTATGAAACAAATGCGAGGAACCTGTACAGCTGCCAGATGCATTGCTCTGTTTGCTGTCTGCCAGAACGTAGAATTGAAAGATAATGTTAGCATTTCCCTACTACAAGCTGAGCGTGCTTTTTTTGGTGCCACTTTTGTTTACAAAAGTTCTTTTTTTTTCTTTTCCCTTGATATTTTTAAACAAAGCTAAACTCCTCAATTTTCCCTAGTTGTCAGGGCCTCTGTCTAGTCTCCCATATGCTCAGCCACAGCCTGCCCTTGGGTGTCTCGGCCAGGGCAGAGTTCCTGCTTTTAGGCTGGGAAGAAGAACCAGCATAAGGCAGGTACGGCACAGTTCTGTAGAGCAAGCTGGTAAAACAGTGAGAAGTGTCTGAGCACAGTGCTTGGTGAGCTGCTCGGTTCTGCTGAGCACGGGGGAAGTGGTTTAAGATCAATCAGCTAAAATTGAGAAAGGTCCAGAAATGCGATTGGAGCTTGGTTCTAGGTTTATTTCTTCCTTTCTTCCTTTTTCATCTGTTGGTGGTTCTGCTCCTACATGTGCCAGGGAAAATGTTCCATGTAATGTCAGCCTTGCTGTTAGCTTGGGTTTTGTGCCAGATCTAACATAAAGACTAAACAGGAGCTTGTGGAGATACAGCTACACAGCTATCTGTGCTCTATCTTCCTACTTATTTGCTCTGCTGGTAAAGAGGGAACTTAATTTTCCAGCAGTATCAAGCCAAGCCTTTGAAGAGGACTCTCTTAAAACAAGCAAGCAAAAAAACCCACTACCACCAAACCAAAACCCGAGAAACTTCCAGATTTCAAGTTACATGGTACTTCAGGTGTAGGATATCTGGCGATCTCTAATGCCTTTCTTATGGCTACTGTATTAGGAGCTGGGGTATTTGTTTCTTCACATACAATTTGTTAATTATTCAAATGGGAAAGGTAAGGTAGGAGTGTGTGGTTATGGACTCTCTAAATTAGCAGCGAGTACAAATATTAAAAAAGGCACCATCTGCCATAGAAGCCATTTGCCACCTGTTCTCTTCCTTTCAGAATTATTTAATGGTTTAAATTTAATGTTTTACCCTGCCACAGAACAGCTGGGAAGTGACTAAGTATTTTTCCTATCAGTAACTTAACGGCCAAGCGTCATTATATGTTCAAAACACCTCTGAGTGCCAGGGTTTTTCTACATGCTCTTTCATGTGTCTGTCAGCTTGCTTCATTAGCAAATTCTGCTGATACAAAACACGTTTTCATAACAACAATTACTCAGTTATTTTAATGGCGTTTTGGGGGGAAAAAACAGCTTCTTCACAGTGAGGAGAGGCGTTGGCTATGCGGAGTGCTGGGGTCCCACTGGGTGGGGAGAGGCGGTGCAGTTACGGCTGTGCAATCCTCACGTCCTGCTCCTCCCTGAGACTGAATGGCAGGGCTAGGTACTGCCTGTCTGTAGCAATTATTTTGTCTGGATGTTAATTAAGGAGCAAGGTCAGCCCTCTGGTGCCTTGAAGCTACCCAGAGCCACGTGGCAGCAGAGCTGAGCCGGTGTTGGACCGCAGCAGTCGGTGTTTCACTGCGGGGGGGCTTTATCCAGCCTCTGGTGCAACTACAAAATCATGAATTAAAAAAAATAATCTTAAAAAACAAACAAACACAAACTTGTACTTGTCTGGCATTCAGACAGCTTCTCTGGGCTCTGCTGGTCTGGGCTTTGGTGGTGGCTTTTTGCTTTTCCCCAGGGAACACGATGATAATTCACACGGTGGCAATTTTCCTTCTGCATTTGTTAGCTGTGAGTGCCTGGCCCAGACATTCCCGGAATTCATAGATGGCAGCTGAGCAAGAGGTAACGTTTATGGAAAATCAGGAGCAATTCCAAACATTCCCAACAAACATTTGGCATTAATATCCTTGGGAAGCTTTTTTCCCCTCCTCATTTCTGGGTGTCCTGTGTCTAGCAGTAACACCGAGCTCGACTCTGAATACTGAGTGGTTCTAACAAGCTCGTTGTAAATGATCTGCCCGGCTTTAATGCTGTGTAACGAAGCAAGCAAATGAATGTTTATAGTTATTAAAGTGATAACTTCCTACTCGACCTAATATTCAGCATAAAATTACCTCTCGGTTTTATATCTGTGTTGGCACATGCGAAGGAAGGCGCGTGCGTACAGCGGTTTTCGGAGCTAGAATCGTGCCAGGGATCACATTTAAATCCCAATTTTCTCCTGCTGCTGGACAGCAAATCCCTGCTGAACGCTGAAGCGCTCAGCTGCCCAGTGAAGGCTCCTCCAGCAGCTGGGCGATCGTCCTGACAGTGATTCTTTGTGGAAATGCAGCCTGGTTTTGGTGGCCCAGCACGGCGCGGCTGGTGCGGAGTTGTCACAGAGGTAACACTGCAGGGAGGTGTTGGGCAGGACTTTGTTCCTGAAGTTTCCCACACCATCCCCACTGAAAGATGAAGTCAGTCAGGGGACACTTATTGATGCAAGTAAGGGGACAGACAGATCTGGACTGGCTTTCTGGATCACGGTTCAGTTAGGCTGCAGAGAGAGCTGGGGATTTCTGGAATAATTTCTGGAATAGCACTGACGTGATTAAGAGCAGGCAGAAGGCAGGGTGCCCTGGTGGGACAGAGGCACTCCGTGCAGGGGCTGTACCTCTGCGGGGCTCCATCCATCTCTTGCAGGATCCCCGTGCCCAGGGGCAGCGGGCACACCGGGCAGAATGGGCTCAGTGTCCCCAGCGTGCCATCGGGGTGTTGACAATAGCAAAATCCTAATTAAATATTTCATGTCCTAGTTAGAAAAGGCAAACAACCCAAATCCTTCCATTCATGCCCAGCTGTTTGCATGGTAAATGTCATAAAAGTCGGACTTAATTTACTCTGTTTAACTACTTGTTAAAACAAGTAGTAGGTTTTTTTCCCTTTGAGCAGTGCTGGCACGCTGCTGCAGGGAGCTGAAATCGCATTCCGTGTGGTAGCGATAGCAGCTACTCTGCCAAAATACCTGCGGGGTGTTTCCTTCCCCATTCAAGAGACAAATAAGCCGCAGACCTAGGCGGTTATCGCTGCTGATACTTGAGAGATGAGCACTAATATCAAAAAGAGGAAGGACGAGGCGGGTGAGGAAGCAGTGATTGTATTTCTCTCTGCTCCCTGTGCTGCGCTGCACCCCGGGGCTGCTGCCCCCCTCACCATGGCACACATGCGGTGAGCTCAGCTAGAGCTTGGCTTTCTCCTGGTGCCCTGTGATCATCCCTCACATTATCCTCACGTCTGTCTCAGGAGTTTTGAAGTCCTGTCTCATCCAGCCGTGGATGCCAGCCTTCCCCGGGGCTGCTCCCCATCCTGGGATTCCCTTTTCCATTGAGAAAAGCCCTTGGCTCTTCCACCTCCCGTCTCCTCCCGAGGCGCTGAGTTCTGTACCCCTGTGCTCTGTACCCCTGCTCTCACACTTCAGTGCCCGTGTGGGTCCGTTCAGCTCCTCCTCATCAGCAGCACGAGGCATCTTTTTGCACCCTGGGACACCTTTCCATAAAGGATCTTCCTGCTCCACATTTTTTCCCCGCTGCAGACTGCCATTTAGTTTCTGTTGCTTAGAGCAGTCTCGTATCCAAACTTCATATATTGTCAGAGTAGCAGGAGTCTTCTGAGAAAAAAAAAAAAAAAAAACAAATTAAACAACAAATTGTTTAAACAAAAAAACAAATTATACAACAAAAAATGGGATGGTTTGGGGAAGGCAGTCGTTAGCTTGCCCCCCTCAGGAGGAGACGTGCGGACAAGAATTACTGGTGGTGTTCGTGGGGCTTACATCAGCCGAGGGAACAAATCGTTTTGGTGACTGCTGGTGTTGTTCCCTGAAATTTATTTATGCAATTAAACCGTTTGGAACTCCGTCTGCGTTTTCAGGGCTTAATAAAGTCAGGATGCGAAGCTGCTGAGATGCCAAATAGCCCAGGGGGTGGTGACGCGGGGCTGCTGCTCGCCCGGGATCTCAGAGCACGGCGAAGGAGCACGTTTTGCTGAGCTCCATGTAAACGATGGGAAGGTGCTGAGGAGTGGTGCTGCTTCGGATTTCACCAGAGAAAATTTTAACTTCTCAGCGAGAAGCTCGCTTTTTTTCTTTATTATTGGTTTCGCCATTGCAGCCAATTTTGTTGGTTTGTTTTGACATTGTGAAAGGAAGCTGTAGCGGGGATCTGAGCCTGCACGCTCTTAACTTTTAATCTGAATCTGTGGTACTGAGCCCGGTCTGGGTAAACCTGGTGCAGAAACAGCCCGGGAGGGGGAAGGCAGGCAGGCATCCCGTGCCTCCTGCAGCTGCTGCTCAGAATCTGCAGTTTTCTTCCTTCTTGTAGAAGATGCTCGTTATGGCCTACACTGGAAATGTTTTTTTTATAATAATCATCGTACAGAAACCTCTTTCTTTTATCCAGTCAAACAGCTCTGCCCGTTCAGCCTCTTCGGCGGTGGGAAAGAAACGCCGAGCGATTTCCATGGCTGCTTCAGCTGAAGCGAGGAGCCCCGTGGATGGTCTCTGGGTGACTTGCGTCTCTCAGTCTGGCCCCAATATATGTGTAAATAAATCTAACGAGGTAAAATGAATCTTGGCTTGTTGGCCAGAATATAAATAAGGAAAATTAATTAAATTCCACGCTCTTAAGCGTGCCATAGGTGCTTCCCTGGAGTAGCTAAATAGAATTTCATTGATTTTATTGCAAATTTAGTTCTGTTGATCGCATTCGGAGTGAGCTGATGATGTTTCTGCAAACAAGGCAGGAGTTCTGGCAGCCCCGCAGGGGGAAGGGCTGCTGCTGGCCCTGCACAGAAACCAAGCACGGATTATTTGGGTAAAGGGCTGGGCTGGAATTGCAAAATCCATCACCAGCGCTGGGCAGGCTGCGTCTGCGGCGGCCGCTCTGCTGGACCCCAACCCTGCGGAGCGATGTGAAGCGAGGGCAGATGTCACCCAGCCCCAAACACCCGGGGTGAGAGCTGCTCGACGGAAAGCTCCCCAGGAGCTGTGCTGATGTTTGCCCATGGGCTGGCAGCAAACAGCACAACGGAGAGGCCGCCTGGCTTGGTACTGCTCTGGGGAACACCTGAAGGAGCAGGCAGCGGTTTAACCAGCCCTCTGTGCTTTCCAGAAATTAAAAAAAAAAAAAAACAACAACAAAAAAAACCCTGCCAGGCACTGCATCGTGTCGACTTCCCCACTAGTTTCAAGAACCAGTCATTGTAAAGCTTGGCTCAAACACCCTCGTTGCACAAGCACGTAAGGAATGGGGAAAAAAAAGCTGGAATCACACTTCTGGTTCCCGTGTTACTGATTTTAAAATTCCCAAACTAATTTATAGCTCAAATCCTCCCAGAAATAAGTATTTGAAGTTTTTTTTCTCCAAAACACAAAAGATTAGTTCATGCAGAAATAATTACTTCGCTCCGACAGCCAGCAAGCTGGAGTTCGGAGGTTTGCTGCCACGCAACTCGCTGTATTCTTTCCGAATTACATCCTATTAAACTGCAAGATTGAAATTTTATGCTGGAGTTGGTTTTCATACG
The DNA here is from genome assembly GCF_047663525.1 of Anas platyrhynchos. NCBI lineage: Eukaryota > Metazoa > Chordata > Aves > Anseriformes > Anatidae > Anas > Anas platyrhynchos. The sequence continues at coordinate 40,518,684 of NC_092592.1, read as the reverse complement.
ACTGGAAATAGATGATAAACGTGGTGCAGATGTGAATGTATTAACGAGCAGCGTCACCCCAGAGGGGTGCACTGGAGAGCAGCCACTGCCTGGTGCCTACAGGGCTGCTGGGGTTAGGGATGGGCAGCACAAGGGGGGCACGGCACCGAGATGTCCCTCTGTGGCACATGGCATCGTGCTGCCCAGCAGCACCCATGAGCAAGGAAGCGATGGGGATGCGATGCCCAGGACAAGGCAGGAGCGCTGCCCTGCGAGCCATTCCCTGTCCCGGGGAGGAGGCAGCTCTGCAGGGTGCAGCCCCTGTGCCTCCAGCTTCACCCATGTAGATTTGGGGCAGACGCCGGCTTACAGCTTCCTCTCCTGGCAGGAAAGAAGGGGTGTGCGGTCTGTCTGCTTTCAGAGGGAAAATAAAGCTAAATGGAGGCCTTCCATCAGCATGGCAAGCAGAGGCAGAGCGGCAGAGGAATGAGGGTAAAGCCCAGGGGCTGCTCTGTGCCCAGGGGCTGGGCTCTCACTGGTGCCTGTGCTCTGGGGGGGGTGGCACAGGGGGCTCTGTCCCCCCGTGCACACAGATAACCCCAAAAACCATCTGCTCGGTACCTGGTGTCATGGTCCTTGGGTGAGAAAGTCCCTCTGTGTGGCAGCTCAGCAGGTGAGACGTTGTTGGATCGTGGCAAATCTCACACTAACTTTTTTTTTTTGTTCGGCAGAGGGTGAGCGCTGTGCTCTGCCAGGCAGCAGGACCAGCGGTGCCTGAAACGAGCTCGGTGGCTGAGCCGCGTGTCCTCGACACGCACATGAACCACTGCTAGAAAAACAGGGGCTCAAATGCCGCTCCTCAGCCATCAGTCACGTCTCATTTGTGTCTTACTGAGGAGTAAAACAGTAATGTCCCGAGCGTGACCTTTGTGAGTGGGAATTAAGGGGAAATAATCTTTAAGAAGTCTACAGCAGGGAATTCAGGTATGTTTAAATTACAGAGATTTGCATATCAATCTTAATAAATACGTTATTTTAAATATCAGTGAGTAATTAAAATGCTGGTAGTGGGCTGTCTCGGTCCTGGTGCTGTAAGCCTTTCCCCGAGGAAATGTCTGTGCACATTGGGGGAACCACATTTATGTATTTTAAGTGAGCAGGAAGGCTCGGCTTCACTTCGTGCACGGCTTGTTTTCCCGGTAAATCCAGAGGATGCTGTAATTCTGTGGGCTTTGTAAATCACACCAAATAAGCGCCCTGATTCCATTCACTTCTCACAAACGAGTGGTTTGGCTTTCTGTGTGGCGCGGCACGAGCACCACGGCCTCGCTCTTGTGCTGGCTCGCAGGCGCACGCTGGTTACCGTAGGCAAAGATGGTTTTGCTGGGAGAATGGCGATGTTTGATTTTTTTTCTCTATTAGCATATTGTTTGCTTTCCAGAGGATCGTATTCACTGGGTTGCTTGGTTTTAGAAGGCTGTAATCGCTTTGAAAAGGATAAAGATAACTGTCCTGCTGCTGCTCGCCGCGGAGCGATTCAATAACACTGTGTACATCTCCTCTGCAAACACGCGCTGCTGGCCGCACGCACCCGAGGGCATTACAGGAATTAATTTAATTATGATGTGGCAGCGAGTTCATACGGCTTGTGGAAATGCAAACGAAGATGAGTCCTAATGCACTGCATGGAAATGAACTTCAGTCGTGGCACTTGGAAGGCAGAGGAACACCAGCACCGTGCCGGGCTGACCGGGACTGAACTTCCAAAAATGTTTTGCCTGTTTGTCTGTTTTTGGCCAAGGAGTTGGAGGTGGGGTGTCAGACTGCCTCAAAAGTCATTGTTAGGGTTGGCACCCAGCTCTTAGGCGTGCAAGCTTTTGGGATAGTTCTAGCAGCACCACCTTTATAAAGTGAAGCTGCCTCCCCCCTTACAGCAGGCAGAGCTGGGTGCGCACCTCTGCGCCCTTCTGATGACAGCGTTTGGACAGAAGGAACACGGCCAGGTTTTAATATAGCAAAACGGGTAAGTTGGTGCTAGGGTAGCTTCGGTTATGGTTTGGTGCTTAAAGAAATCTTTGTTGGCAAAGGCAGCTCTCCTGTTTGAGGGAAGAGGAGCTAACTCGGCAAACGCAGAGCTGGAGCCGGAGCTGTGCCCTGGATGGTGCGCAGTCTGCACTGACTGGAAGAGATTCAGGGAGTTAATTAATGAAAGCGAGAGCAGGGAATCTAATTTCACACTTGATGTATGTAGCTGTTAGGAAGCATACTTTAAATGGTGGTTAAAAACCCTGTAACTAAATAAATCAAGACTGGTCCTGGAGTTGAAATTTTACGGGCACCTCTGGCGGTTCCTGTCCGGGACCATCCGAGCCCCGAGGGGCAGGACGAGGACTGGTGGCCGTGGGGATTCCTCTCTGCAGGGCATCAGGCAAGGAACCCGCCTGCAGTGGCTCAGAAGCTGGATGTCTGCTGGGTTGTGCTGTTTGCCTTGAATGAGAGAAAGGGTGCAGAAAATTAGAAAAAAAAATCAGAAAAATATTAGAAAATTAGGAAATAGAAAAGGGTGCGGAGCACAGCGGGGTGCAGAGCCTCTGTCCCCTGAAAGGTGAGAAAGGAGGAGGCCAAAAACCCATCTCAGAACGATTCCTCCGGGAAATCTTTCCAATCAAGAAGCCTCTGCCTTCCCTTGTGCAGCAGCGAGGCTTTCTCGAACAGCAATTAGAGGTTTAACAGGCTGCAATTAGCGGCTTCTGACTGACGAGTGGCAGCGCTGCGGTGCTGGGGCTGGGGGCTCCCCGCGGTGCCTGGCGGGGCTCTGGGCGCTGCGGGGCGGCTGGCCCGGCTCACCCCGTGTCGGGAGCACTGCTGGGCCTGGGGCTTTGCCCCCAGGGCTGTTCCCTCTGGGAAGCGGCCTCATGAGATGAGGATGTGTGAGGAGCAGCAGAAAGGCCGAAACTCATCCCTCTGCCTGCCCACCCGCAGGGCTGGGCTGTGGGAAGTTCCTCCGCTACCCCAAAGATGCACAAATACACCCTCGGGATTTTGCAGAAATGTTTTGGTCTCTGCTTAATTAAAGAATGGGGCAAGGTCAGGTGCTGCCGTGGCTCTCCTGCAGCCGTGGTGCCTTCTGCCCAGGCTTTTTGGAGGTTTCTCCAGCTGGAGCACGTGCTGGTGTTTTCCTTGGAGCATGGCACGGTCAGGCTGTGTCCTCCTACAATCCACGCCTCACAGAGTTATAGCCTCGTGTTATTTTCTTGAGAGCAGCTTTTCTGGGAGGAACAAAACATGTGTCAGGGTTCTGCTTGGTATTGGTCTTTACCCAGCTCCTGTTCTCTGCTCGGAGCTGATGGACAGCAGGGACCTGGCTGGGGGGGAGTTGCTCCGGCTCAGCGTGTGCCTGTGCAAATGTGTGAATTTTCACTCAAAATGAGTGAAGTTGTTTGAAGCGCAAGTGGTGTGAACACCCTGCAGGGCTTGGGGTGACGGGGAGCCCAGGGGGAGAGCAGCAGCCGCTTGCTAAACGTCTCATCACCAGCGTGAAAGGGCTGATTTTCCTCTCCTTCCCCTCAAATTAACATCTTGGCATGTGTGCAATGTGTATTATGACAGCAGTCGGGATCATTTTGGAGGAAGAAATTTCTCAGATAAACTTTAGTGGAAGAAAAGTAATTTAAAACAATGCCAGCCTAATGCAGGCTGAAATCTAATATTTGCGGCCGTGCTGTCGTCGTGATTTGTATCTTGTAAATACCTGCTTGCATGAAACGAGATGAAATCGTATTTCCTCTTCTTCCCTAGGAATCAATTGTCCTGTTAAAATCACAGTGAATGAAAATTACCCAGCGTAGAGCAGTTTTGTGATTCGCAGTCCTGCGGGGCAGCCTGAAGGGTTTTCAGAGATGTGAGGATCGTGTCCCGTGCCTCTGCAGGCACCGGGGCTTGGCCAGGGGAAGCCTGAAGTGAGTGCCTGGCGGGCTCCTGCAGAGGGGCTGGGAGGGGAAGAGGGGACAGGAGGGAACAAGAGGGGAAGGGAGACCTCGTCCCAGTGCCTCCTGCGTGGGCAGGGGTGGGGGGACCACCAGGACCCCGGGGTGTCCCCGCTCAGGCTGCTGGTGCTTGGGTGAGCCACCCAGCAGCGCCTTGTGGCTTCCCTGCAGGGCCAGAGATGGGTGACACCGACCCGTTGTTACCGAGGAGCTTGGTGAAAGCCGTGGTTTTGCTTTTCTGCAAGCTCTCGAGATAATTTAACAGAGGAGTTTAAAGCAAGACAGTAATGAAGACGCGGGAGGAAAGTGTTATATGATCTTGACTGGGCTCTAAGTAAGTAATTGCCATATTATCAGGATTTGGCTCTGCTCCAAAATGCATCTCATTTAATTATCTGAAACTGATATGGACGCCCAGCTTGCCAACTTTTTGACACGATAATTTATTTTTGACTTTTATCTTTAAGGGAACAAGTGATAATTGTGCACAAAGGAAAATCACAAACTCAATTTTGTTAGTTTTTATAAGTTTCTCTTCGCACCTCATCATGCTCTTTTTTCCATTTTGTGCACATTTTTTTAAAGAAAACAGAACCAGTTCAGCCTCAGTCAGTGGTTCTCTGACAATGAAAACATAGCTAGAAAATATATATATAAAATAAAAAATAAAAAAACCTCCAAGGACTTTCCTTCAGACAGCCCCAACAGCAGAACCCGAAGCTGCTCCATGGGAAGCTTTCAGCCCAGGACCACAGCTCGCCCCTGCCGCAGGGGAGCTGCCCCATGGGGTGGCAGAGGTGTGCTTCTGGGGGCCTCGCTCAGGGGCAGTTTTATCCCAGAAAAATGTGGTTCTGGGGTCAGGTGCTGAGAGGCGTCTTCCGTCTCCAGTCACTTGTTTTATGTGTTACAGCTTATTTTCAAAAAAATACTAAGGAAAAAAAAAAAGGCAGCCCGACCTGTGATTCATGGCTCGGGATTCCCTAAGTGCTTCCGAGCAGCTGCGAGTAATTCAGATTATCAAACAAAAAACTGTTTGTTCTTCTCTCAGCCCCAGAACGGCTCCTCTCGTGATGTGCTCTACAACCAGGCAGTTGAATCTCCAATTGTTCCCAGTAAAAGGAAGCAGAGATAGGTAAGGCTGTGGAGCACGACCCGACCAGGAGTGCCTCCGTCCATCCCCACGGACCCGCTGTGCCCCAGCAGCACCAGGCGATGCTCCCTGCGGCGGTGACGTGGGGACACGAAGGCAGAGGCGAACATGACCCTTGTACCTGCAGGGATTTCCCACCCTCCCTTCTCCCATCTGAGGATGAAACAAAACGCACCCGAGTTCATTCTCCTCTCCATTTACTGCTCCCTTAACTTGCTGCCTTTCTGTCCAATTTGAGTGATTTTACTTTTAAGCATTTAAAAAGCAATTATTGCATTACTGCTTGAAAAATCTTATTTGTAAAACGGAGGTGGGGGCACGCTGCCCGCTGGGTTTGGGTTCCAGCTGCAGGAATGGCTTTGTCCTGGGGACAGGGGTGCGTAATGCCATGGGGGTACACGACGGGCTGCCAAGGACACTGCTGCAAAGCAGTGTGAGGCACAAGCAGAGGGAGATGCCCAGGTTTGGCACCAATACCCAGCCCGCTGCTGGGGTCACCTCTGGCTCCTGCATCTGGGACAGGCACACGGGGTTCTGCTCCAGTGCCACGGCGTGCGTGGCTTTGCAAAGCAAAAGCAGTGAGTTGTTTAAAAGCCAGAGTGTGGGTTCCTAGGGCAGAAGCTGTCCCACAGACACAGCTTGGATACGTGTTTAATAAATACATTTTGTCATATTTCTCTTCTGGCATGTCCAGTGAGGTGTAAAGGAGATCAAATTAGAAATTAATGGGTGGGAAACAAACCACTTGAATTATTCCCTCATTTATATTTTCTCTCAGCCCTGCAAGGGCACGTATGATTTCGTTTCCCACCTTGCTATACATTTAACTCTGGGTTCAGAAGAGAAACAAATTATCTGTAAATATTTTGCCAGGTTTGTAATTTGTCAAAGTACTTTCTCCGCTGTTTCGCTTGCCGGTAGGTCCCGGTATTTCTGTCTCTGTAAATGGCTGAATTCCTACGTGAGGCAGCAGTCAGATTTCAGGGCTGCCCGTGTTAGTGGGGGAACACCGACTCCCTCCAGCCTCGCTGTGTTTGGTTCTCCCAAGCAGAAATTTTGGGCTCCCCAAACCCTGGGTTTGCCACCACGGCAGCTTTCCATGCAGCTCAGGGCTCCGGCCGTGTTTGGATTCAAATAGTTTTGAAACAGTCTGAGATGTTCTCAGATCTAGAATCCCATAAATCCTCACCAAATCTGTGCAAATTTCATCTGGAAATAATTCTCAGGCTCAAATTATTAAAAAAAAAAACACAAAAACAAAAACAAACAAACAATAAGACCTGCTCAGCTCACAGCAGAGCCAGCTGGAACAGCTGAAATTCTCACCTAGCATTGTCTTTTTCTTTAGTGCACTCAGAGCAGATTTACACAGTTCTGGTTTTAAACAAATAATGGCTCATTAGCAGCTGTTTGTTGAGCATAATGGCCTTCAGAGGAAGGGAGGACTTAAATCCAGGTCTGTCATGGCTCTTTTCAAGGAGCACAGTAGAACTGGTTTCAATACACAGATTTACGAAGTGGCTCATTTTACCCCGAACACACCCGATCCAACCCAACACTAACTGCTCTGATTTACACCATCTGCTTGATCGCTTCTGACTTCAGGTGGTAGTTTCAGAGACGTGTTCTCCTCTGCTCCAGTTGCAGAGCAGAAAATCTGTTTGTGCTGTGATCCCGGCTGCTATGGCTCTGGTTCCCATTCCTGTGTCTCAGCTGGAGGGCCCGAAAGCTTTGCTCATCCCCCGTGCAGGATTGCCTTTGGAAGAACAGCAGAAAGTAGCTGCCAGCCCCCAGAAGGTAAATTTGTGCTCTGCAAGTGTGCTGTGTAGTCAAACATGGTGTAAACTCAACGAAAGGCCGATGGAAGCCAATCTTCTGGGAGCTTTTTCCTGGCACTGGTCGTGGGATGGGGGCAAGCAGGTGGGAAGCACGCTGCCCAGAGCCCCGGTTAGAAGTGCTCGGGGTTGCTCCATGCTTGGGTTGAGGTCTGGGGTTGCTGTGATGCCCCCCAAGACCTGCTGGCAGGCACAGGAGCCTTGATGCGTGCCTTGGCTGTGCAGCTGCGGTGATGTGGGTTTGGTGGTGCTGGTGCTGTCAGAACATTAATATTTGTGCTTCATGTTCAGGTCTCCAAAAGCATCTCTCCTCACTTCCAGTGCTTGTTTGAGGTGAAAAATTGAAGCTGGTTGCAATTCTTCTGGCTTGGGCTAGCGGTAATTTACATGATTTATCGAAGCTTCTTTAAGCTTCTACAAATATTGGTGCTTTTTCAAAACGTGGACATTATCAGGATGAGCCACGCTCGCACATCTGTAACCAAATAATTGCAGTTTCCAGCAGATGCGTTGCTGCAGGAGCGGTGGCATCGTTTCAGGGGCAGTGTCTGCCTTCACGCGGGGCGTCTAAGCTGGGGAGCTGATGGCAATGGGATATTGAAGATCCCAAATCTGGCTGTAGATTGGAGCTGGGCGGGTTGTGCCGTGGTGGCACTGTTGGCAGAGCAGAGCTGCTGAGCCTTCGTCCTCCTGGAGACCTGTCTGAGATTTGTTGGAGAATGCTCCCAGATTCCTGCCATAAACCTGGGAAATTGCCAGCAGTGAAGACCCAGAGTTGTGCTGCTGAAATAGGGAAAAGGGCGTTCTTCAGCACATCTGAGGCTCCCTGGCTTTGGGAGAGGACATCAATCAGCAACAGAACGATCTCAAATTATTTTGGTTTTGGTGTCTGAAACATCTTTCCGTACCTGTCAGCAGCTGGGACTGCCCCACCTGGTGCTCTCTGCGGGTAGCCAGACCTGAGCAGCACTGAGAACAGAGGGAGCCAGTGAGAGACAGGGTGCCAGGTTTGCTTTCTTGGGATCCCTGATTTCTTTTTAATGAGCTGTAACATCATGCAGAATTCCGAGCAGCTGTTTTGCGTATTTTTAAAATGTATTTTTAAGAAAAAAACCTGTAGCTGTTGCCCGTACCTCCCAGATGATGCAGAGCTGGTGTTTAAAATTTCCTTTAAAATTTCATGATGAAAAATGTTCCTTGCCCACAGGGCTGCTGCTTGTGTGGCGGGCAGGCAGTCAGGAGCACAGCAACCCGGTGAGCCTGTGTTATCATGGGGTGCTTTGGACCACGAAGGATCTCATTGCTTTTTTTTTTTTAATCATTTTTTGTGCACTTTTTTTCTTGGCACCTTTGAAGGTACCCACTGCTGTTTGTTTTCTGTTGTCGATCCGTCTCCTCAGACAAACACTCGGGAAGCACTGCCTTCAGCCTGAGCAGAGCAGCTGCTGCACGTGTGGACACACGAAGGACACCAAGACATCTCCATAGGCCTTGCAAGCCAACTGATGGAAACCCGACAGGGGCTGCGGATGGTGCCCGGCCCCAAACACCTCGCAGGCTCAGTGCCAGCTGTTCCTGAATTAACATGTGTGTTTGTACCAAAAAACAAACCAAAAAGCCCCAGGACTTGCTTCCCGGTTTGGCTGCACGCCTGCTTGCTCAAGGCCAGAGCTCTGCAAATGTAAAAACCTCCCTGTAGCTGTAAGGGTTTTTATTTTAATGGGTGTAGCGCACATTCGTGGACAAAAAGAGCCCGTTAAGGATTATTCCATTCTTTGAGCTGTGGTTATTGGAAGGTCTGGAAGTGCCCTGCTGAAACATTGTGCTGGTTCTCTGCTTTATCCATACACCTTTTCCCCATGTTACTGCATCCTAGCCACGTTGTGCTCTTCCCTCAATGTTTGCAATTAGCTGTGTGTAGGAGCAGGGTGCCAGCCCAGAAGGACTTACCCTACGTGTCCATCTTATGCTTAATGTTCGTACGGGCACGACACATCTATCAGATCGGGGAAATACGGCCCCATTTCAAAGCAGGGCTCCTCCTGCAGGCAGTGGGAGCGATCGGTTTGCAGCACTTGTTGTTATTGTGGTATGTGCACAAGTCCGGGGCTTGTTGTGTGATGTTTTCTCTTAATTTGCTGTTGTATCCCATCAGGTTGTTGATAGGTGCTTCCTCGTTTGCTGTGCACAGGTTTTCATTTGAAAAACCCCCAGAAGCCAGGAGACTCTGGAGTAACCCGTGGGAGACGAGGGAGTTTGGATGTGCTTGGGGCCAGGATTTCTCCTTCGGTGTCGTTCTGGGTTGTCCAGCACTGCTCTCCTCTGCTCCTTGGGGCTGTGCACGTTTGGGTTTATTATCAATAACAAATCCAGGATCGATGGCAGGTTTCAGGGTGATGTTCTCTGCTCCCCAAGGACTTGCTTTCTGTACGTACTCACTGTGGAGAGAAACAGCAGCCAAGCCAAGCAGCGAGGACACCTCTTCCAGCATTTCAGGTTCAATATTAGCGTTTTATTTCGTATTTACGGGTTGTGTCCTGGTTTGGGCTGTTCTTTTGGTTGGTTGGGTTTTGTTTGTTGTTTTTCTTTTCCAAAAGAGGAAAATTTCCAAATGGTATCAAAAGGGCAAAGCCTGTGAGATGTCAGCATTACTCGCGGGTCCCTCTGGAAGTTTTAAGGTAAAGCCTTTGCCGAGCAGAGCCAGAGCGCTGAATATTTAATACTCTTTGTTAATAGATTCCCTCATTACATTTCAATTTGGATGTAAAAAAGAACCATCGCAGCTCATATTTGACTTAGAAAGAAGCATATCTGGGAGTACCTGCTGGGCTTATTATTGACTGTGGGATTTTCAGCGTTGCATCAGTGACTTGAAAGTCAACAAAATTATACCGTTAATGGGTTTTCTGCTCTTCAGCCGTGGCTACAGTTCTGAAAATCATATTCTTGGGCTTTATTCCGCTGACATATTTTGCCATCTTAAAAAATAAAAACAAGGGTGATCCTATCTGTACGCAGCAGAGTGTAATGAATATTCATGCAGACAGCAAGAATACGTTTCTGACAAAGCAGAGGAACCAAAACAGCCGTGTTCCAAGCACAAAACAAGGTGCAAAACAGGAAACCTCCATCGCCGAGCAAACCTTCTTCTTGCCAGCTGCATTCACAGTGCCCAGCGAGGCACATCCCTCGTGCTGTGCCATGCCTCGTGGTGCAGAGAAGAGGTGAGCGGCTCCCCGGGGGCTCAGCTGGCCCTGATGTGGCCGCGGGCTGTGCCCAGGAGGGTTCAGCTGTCTGGCCTTGTCCTCCTCTGGCCTTGCAACGTCATTGCCACGGTTACATGGAGAGGTAGGTTTTGGGATCATCAAGGTTGGAGAAGACCTCCAGGATCACCTGGTCCAAAACGCACCACTCGCCAGTCGGTGCTCTGCTGGGCACAGCAGCATTCGGAGGCTTGATAGGAAAGATCACCTTTCTACTCCTCCCTCTCAGAGTGGTTTTGTAGTAAAATTTCCCTTAAACTTAATCACAAAGCACACAGGGTATGTGTGGGTGGGTGCCAGGCTCTTTATGGTTCACCTTTTTGGTATTATTGCAGCCCAGGTTATGTTGAGTTCATGCTGAAAGCTTGGATTGCATGGTGACATTCAGCTAAATCCACGGGGTTTGTTTGTATTCTAGATTCATCCATTGCAAAGACAGATTTTTTTTTTTATGAACACGAAGAACTGGAAAGCATAAATATTTATTCCTTAAATGTTATGATTGCCTTAAATCATTCCAGCTTATTTGGTGAGCGTAAGATAAAATTAAACTAAGCTGTTGAACTTGATCTGCAGAATGAAAAAATATCCGTGTGTATATGCTTGAGTCAAGTCTGGATGGGAGCTCTGAGCTAATTGCTTCCATCATGTTGAAGGATGCGCTGATAATTTTATTTTTGCTGGATGTGATAATAAATCACCATAAAGAGGCAGTGAAAATTGTGTAACGCAAAATCACGTTTCAGCGTGCAACATATGTTTTGATGGAGGGAAAAAAAAGAGGCGAGCTAATCTACAGCGACACGCAGGAGATAATGAAGCACCTAACGAAGTTGCTCCAATTTTATCTGTACGTAATCGTGGCTGTGGCCTGACACTGATTTGTGTTTGAGGTAGCACAGGAAGCATCCCGGTGTCCCGTTCCTCTCCTGTAAGTACTTTACTTGTTGTTCTTCCTTCAAAGTAAGCGTGGATTAAATTTATTATAGCACAGGGCAGTTTGTTTCTCACACAAGTGATCATGTCTGGCAGGATTTCTCCTGTACTGACTTAATGGCTAAAGATAAAGAGGAATAATAGATGGCCTCCTTTCCTGGAGCCTTCCCTCCAGCTGCTTGCAGTGAGCCTTGCCAGGCTCTCCCAGGTACCTGCGTTGCCCTAGCGAGGGCGATGCTCTGTGTGTCCTGGGGAGGAGACAGCCTCGCTGCTGTGCTCCCTGGCCCCTTCCCCCTACTGATGGCACTGAGTTATTGCTCAGGAAAATCAGTGCTGTGCAAATCCCTGCTGTGCCTGCCAGCTTGAAGTGTTCCCGTCCCTCTCCTCTCGCTCCGTGCTCCCAGCAGCCGGGCAGGCTCAGCGCTGTCTGTGCATTGGTGGTGCGGGGCTCTGCTCTGGCTGTTTGGGAAAGCCGAAATGTGGGAAGAAGCCCATAAAAATATTAAGCATCTTCTCGCATTCTTACAATTTTCAAGGCTCGGAGGAGGCAACAAAACAGAGATCTGAAGCTGGATGTGTCGTGGTGCCACAGCTGCGGGGTGTGCACGTCTGAGAAAATGAGCCTGTGTGTAGCACCGGTGCCGTTTGTTTGCAGAACACGCACCCTAAGGTGGCATTTCGCTTCTCCTGGGGCCTGAGCCTGCACCCTTGAAGCCCAAAGTTAGGGATTTTTTCTGAATAACACTGTCTGTGCTCCGTTCTGCGCATCTGGAACTCAGCTTTTCCTTGCTGGACTGCAATCTTGTTTTTCTGAGGTGTTTCATTTACATTTAAAATGAATACCTCATCCTTCACCAAGTAGTATATTCAAGGTACCCTGGCTGTTAGTGAGTTGGTATCATGGAAATGCATTACTGAACAGTCAGGGAGCTTGCAGAGCTGATCCTAGTTCCTAAAGGTTCACACACCCCTTATTTTTTTCCTAAGATTGTTTTTTTGGTAAAGCTTTTCTCTTCCCACAGTGTTCCCATAGCCATTTATAGGAATTAGGCTAATTTTATAAAACGTTGTTTCTTCCATAGGATTGTTTTATTCCCATTTCTGTTGCTGTGAAGCATGAATTAAACAGAATAGGAACATGATGCAAATTGTGTGCTGTGCTCTGAGTTCTTCTTCAGCTGCTGGGGAGGTAAGGGGCCCAAGCCTGGTGACAGCAGGAATTCCTGCCTGGGCAGCACACGAACCGGAGCAGGGAGCAGCCCAGCAGCAGCCGGGGCTGGTTTTCTGCAGGGAATGCCACCGGGTGTGCGTGGAAGTCGTGGGCATCTCCTGGTCTGATAGCTGCTGTGGTCAGCCAAGACCCCTTCACGCTGCCACCAAGGCTGGGGAAGGCAGCGTGGGCAGCAGCGGGCTGTGTGTGCCACCCCCGTGTCAGAACAAGGAGGAATTGCCCCTCTGCCTGGGCACTAGGCGAGCTGGTACCCATGACCATAGATTTGAGCAAGAATAAGGACATCAGAGTAACCACTGTGGTAATATAACGTGCAAAGATGTCCTAGTCATGTTTGGGGAAGCGATCAGTGTTCCCTGTGCCAGTGAGAGCTGTGCTTAATCAGCTCCCTGGATACCTGGGAACTGAGACACAAATCAGTGCAAACATTGACAGTGGACACGGAGTTGAACCCTACACGTTCTGCAGCTTGAGACGTGCCTGGGAAATGAGGTTTTATTCTTGGTCCATCTCAGACTTGGATGCGTCCCTGCTGCCAGCTCAGTCTGGAAATGGCAGCTGGTCAACGGGGCATGGAGACAAAAATGGGAATGAGATGGTGTGATCTCCTCCAGGTTCTGAAAAAACGTGCAGCGTCCAGACATGCAGATAATAGGAAAACAGTGCTTAAGGTTTGACCTTAAATTTGGCGATAGCCACAAGTTCTCAAGGATTAAGTAGCCTAGTTTAATTATGATTTTAGCAGCATGTCTGGATCACTACCTTATCACGAATATCGCGTCTGGGCGATGCAGTGGTTTTCTGTTTTGTGGCTTGTCTGGGAGCAGGCTGTGATTCACGTGGAGAAAGCTGCTGGTGTAAGTTATTGGCAAAATATTTCCCGTGAGGAGAATGGGACACACATGGTTGGTGATGAGTAATGAGCAGAAATTGGAGGTGTGTTGTTTAGTCTTAAAGAAGAAAACTGATCTCGCAGTACGTCTGTTCTGAACACACTAACGTGTTCTTGGAAATTCTTGTTTTGGGGAACGCATTTATAGTAATTTAAAATATCCACCTGTACTTATTTGCCAAAAATCAATGGGCATCACGTTCAGACAAGACGCGTAATTCGAATAAACTCAGCCCCTATTGTTTTAACCATCCGAGCGAGCGTAGAGAGAAATGTTTCACAGGAGCTTGAGCAAGCATTATGTGAAATCCGGCTGAAAGAAGAGATTTTTCTGAAGGCGTTTTTGTCTGCTGGAAAGAAAAAGTGATTTCATTATGGTTCGAATGCAGGTTCTGCCTCCAGAGTGGATGCTCATCTGAGTCCTTTGATGCCAACGCAAGTCGCCAGGGTAACTGCTGTGTCTGCACCAGCTGTGACGTTCATGACAGCCAACCTGATGGATCAGGCATTCACAGGTGTGTTTCTGTTTCTCTGGACTGATTATATTACCGGAGCATATGTTGGGGATCTGTGTACGGCCAACCAAACCGTGTTTTCCATACTGCACGGTAATGGGGGGCCCTTAAAAAATCCGCTCAAATTTTATGGCGTTTGCTTTAGCTAATTACAAGTGTTTGCAGAGCGTTTCAGATCCCGTTTGCTCTGTCTGGCAACTGGCAGTAGCTTTGCATTTGATGCCACAAAAGGCAAGTTTGTGAAATGTCCTTGGGCTTTTCATTTCCCATGCCAATGGTACTCACAAGCATTGCCGTGATAACGTGGTTATCTTGTGGGTAGTTGCTCCATGAAGCCTCGTTGGCTGCAGTCTCAGAGGATGCTTTGTGCTGTACTGAGTGATAAAACTGTTTTATTCATCTTCATGTAAATGCGTGTGTTGTTGTGAGGGAGCCGGTGCTTTCTCCCAAAAGCTGGAAGAAGTCTCGTGGCTTTGTTCAGATCCACACAGACACCTTGCAGATCATGGCCAAAACCAGATCAGATTTCGATAGAAAATGGAGAACATCTTTCCTACTGACAAGAAATCCTTACACACTGTCGTGTTGGGAGGACAGGAGCTCTGGTGGAGGTGAAATCCTACCTCTGCAGCGAGGATGTGCTGTCCTCTGCCCGCCAGGGTGGCTGCAGCCCTCCGTGCCTGGGCGTGCTGCAAGCTGGTTTCATGGCAAATGCTGGGCTTTGCCAGGAATTACTGGGTATCAGTTCTGGTGTAATTCTCCCCACCTAGAAGATGACACCATTTGCACCATTTCTTCACACCTAGGCAGCATTAGTGTGGTTGTGGAGGGGTTGCAAGCTGCGTGTTAGAAGCGGCTGTACTTGTATGCGTGTGCAGGGTTTTGTGTAAAAGCCGTCACTCGTCCCTCTAAGCCCTTTGCCGTGTGGGTGCATCATGCTCACGGGCTCTACCCACCGCTAAGATAAAAGTTTCAGGGTCAGCTGTGCTAGGCAAAGCCCTGCCTGGAGCTGCAGGCTCTCTGTGAATCAGGTCTGTCCGCCCTTAGACCTGTCTTGCGTTAGACCTTCTGCTGGAGTTTATTTTGCTGAGCATTCCACTTCGGGTTGGGAATTTTTGAAAATGTTCTGACAGATACAAGACTGAAAGAAGGTTCATACACATTTCCTGTGATACAGCTTGATTTAAAGTTTCTTGTCTGGCTTAGTTGGCTTTTGCTGAGCACCTACTTCTTTTGCCCTCGGTGCAGTTCCTCTGTTTAAGACCTGTGTGTTCCTGTGCTATTGACTTGCTTTCTGGGCAGGAGCAAGAGGTGGAGGAAATGCTAAAACTGGTTAAAGAATGCATGTGCAGAAAGGCAAAGTTCCGTGTGAGAGTCCTGCTGCTCTGCAGCTCGCTGCTTGTGCAAAACCGCAGTCCTCATTTGCACCGCGTTTCACACCCAGAGGAATTTCATGGACGTGTGGACACAAACCTCCCGCTTCCACCCATCGTGCTGATGGAGGGTTACACCGTGTGAAGCCTTCAATGCCCAGATGGCTTTGGATGACGAGGGCCGTGTGGCGTTGGGTCAATAGGTTGTGTAAATCAAAGGGCCGTGGTGTTGAAAGGTCGTGGGTTTGGAAGAGCAATCGTTTGGTTTCTGCACGTATACAAGTGATGTAAATAAGATGAGCGCTCTGTTTTTGGTTCTGGCTTTACCTTGAAAATAGAAAACACATTCATCTTCCTCCGATTGTCATCTTTGATTTGCTGCTGACCGCATTTAAAAGAAAAATGGCAATTTCACTCAAGTTTAGTATGGATTTTTCTTTAATGTTTTTCGGGAGATCACACGCTTTTCTATAGGTTTCTACAAGCTATCATTATTTCCATTGGAAAGGCAATCAAAGAAAGGATCATAATTAGGGGCAAATAACAGTAATAAAGGTGTTTTCACACATCAGTCTCAAAGCGCTGCAGAAAAGGAAGCGTGCTCTTCAGAAAGCTGTTATGAAACAGCGAGAATTGGACAAAACCCCGGGAGCTGCCCCGATTGTGGAGTCAGCTGGGGAGACAGGGCCCCTAAGGACATGCAAAAAACTTTCCTTCCTGAAGACAGAATTAATCTATGTTTTTTTGTATTTCTGGAGCATAAGCAGTAAACTTTGCAGTGGTCCTGGCGTCTAGTAAGCATTTATTTTGTGTTGGAAGCTGGAAATATCCAACGACCAGTAGCAATGATTTTTTTTCCCCTTACAGTCAAGGGCAAAACACCTCGCACACGATGGAGTGGAGCTGGTCACTGCCACCCGCACAAAGCTCCGCATAACCTCACAGATCTTCAGCGCTCAGACCATTGAGTGCTTCGGGTCAGGGCCGAGATCTTGAACTCGATTTAAGTTTAAAAGGAATTGCACGTAAAGAGCAGGGCAAGGAGAGGCACCAGGAGCTGGCGGAGCTGTTTGGCTGACTGCAGCTCGCCTGGACAGCCCTGCAGGGGTGCACAGAGCTGGGAGAGGGGCTGAGAAATAGCACAGGGGCTGCAGCCGAGAGAAGAAGGTAAACCCAGGCAGAAGACTGCAGACAAGCACAGATTGGGTGGTTCTGGGGTAGGTAAGGGTGCCCGGTGCTGGGGGAGGCCGAGGCACGAGCCCGGTGCTGTGCCCGGTCCTGGTGGATCAGGACAGGGGGGTGCTGTGCACCCTGCGCCCTGTCTGGGGAAATGCCATCCGTCAGAGAGCGTTGGCTGCTCGTCTCCAGCCTCCGCACCAGGCACAGAGCCCGTGCCGTGGTACAGCAGGCAGAGAATTTGTCCTCGTTTTGCTGCCATGTTGTTACCAGCCTTCGGGAAAATAAGGGAGTGAGTGGGAAGGGGTTGGTGCGGAGGGACAAAGCTGCTCAAGCAGAGATGTGCTAAGGTGGGAAACGCAGTGTTTGGCACGTAACAGAGGAAAGGGTGAAAGCAGAATATCCACACCAATTAAGGGGTGAAATGAGCTGTGCGGGAAGGAGCAGGTGATGCCAGGAGGTGCCCGCTGCTCTGAGCGGTGCTGCTGGGTACAAGCTGGACCCAGCCGTGCGGGAGCAGGGCAGGGACTGGGTGATGGAGCCAGCAGTGAAAGCAGCCTGTGGCTGAGCAGCGAGCAACAGGGGAGGAGCTGAGCATCCACCCCATGTGGGTTTTAGGCTAAGCTCAAAAAAAAAAAAAAAAAAAAAAAAAAAAAAATCTGTGGGGAGAGACAGGACTGACACACAGCAGAACTGGTGGGATAGCACAGAGCAGAGCGCCTGGATTGTGCACTTGAAATAAATCCATTTCTCTGCAACACTAAGAGTCAGAATTTTAAACCTACATTTGAGAGTAACAGCAGTGTGGCCTCTAAAAACCTGTGCCAAACAGTTTTATTCGCTCTTTGTCCAGAGCATCTCGTGGGGTAAATCAGTCCTCCTCTTCCTCATCCTCTCTAATTCCACATTTAACATGTTTATAGTCACACGCCTACATCCTCTGTAATAGATGTCTGATAATTTTGCTACTTCACCTCTGCTTTTCATCCTGTGAATTATTCATGTCTCTCTACCTGCCGCGGAGGCTGGGAGCAATCTCTCTAATCAGGCCTCCTTATCCTCCAGCCTCCAGCGCATCCCCCAGCAGCGCTGCGGCGGCTGCGGGAGCGCGCTGCTGGTAATGGTGCTGCTAAGTTTAGGGGCAAAAAATGCCGTGCGATTATGCTGGAGATACGTCACGGTGCCTTAATTGTCTGCCTGCAGTATATTTTATGCACTTAAGTTAAAGAGGGGAAGAAAAAAGGTTTGATTAATGAGAAAAGAGTAAACCCGGGGAAAGACGTGCACCAGTTGCCAATAGCGGTCAATGCCGCACCTTGCCCACTGCTCTTTCTGGCATGTGCCGAGAAGAAGAGATCCTTAATGAGCTAACAAGGCCCAGAAGAAGTCTTCAGTGATGTGAGCAGCCCTGCCCGTGCTCTGTTTCACGTTCTCCTGCACACGCAGAGCGGTCTATGAGTCCCACCTGGCCTCTGGCCTCACCACTTTCGGCTCTCTGCATCTTTTGTCTCAGGCTCGGGTTCCCTCGTTCACACAGCCCCACCTGAGCCCGGGGAGTTCAGCCAGCTCAGGGTTTTTGAGCTAGACGGAGGAAACACAGGCTTGAAACTTCGGTGTCTGGGGAAAACCCATCTCAGTGGTCACTGTGGATATAAAAATATTGCCCCCTAACCTGCCCAGCGACTTTCAGCAGTTCAGCCCAATTCTTTAGTTTTTTTTTTTGTTATTTGTTTGTTTGTTTTGTTTTTTGTTTTTGTTTTTTTTCCATTTTATTTCACATGTCCTGACTGCCCAGCATTTTGCGGAAGGCTGTGTGACGTGTGAGTGCTGAGCGAGCTGTGTGCTGCAGAAGCCCACGTAGGTGTGCTGCGCTGGCGGCACGCTATTTCTGGCAGAAGACGCAGCACCCAAGTCCCTCCGTGAGGCCTCAGATCCCTGCTCAGATGATGCGAGAGAGCTTTTCACTGGAGAAAAGCTGAGAAGATGCTTCGGGCGTTGCCAGCACAGCGAGTCTCCGAGTGGAACTGCGTAAGGTTCAAGCAGGAGTGAGCACGGCGGTGTGCGAGGCTCCAGGCATGGTCAGCGCGGCCGCCTTCGTGCTTCATGCTTCAAGACAGCCTCCAGCTGCTGGAGAGCAGGGTGAGAGCAGCGGTGGCAACAGCAGCTGTGCCGTACATTGCCCTTCCTTTGCATCAAACCTGAACTGCCTGAGCTGTGGGAGTGTTGGAGCTTCTCTCTCCTGTTTCACTCTTCAGGGGTGCAAAACTTCCCCTGAGCTTCACATGTGCAACAGTCTGTTTAAATCCACCAGTTGACAGTTATCCATTTTTATTAATTGATGTAATTGTCAATTAAAAAATGATGCCAGTGAGGCAAACGTGTTCCTCATGCATGCATACGTGTGCATGTGGATGAATGAGAGTTCCTGGCTACTTCTTAAATCAGCTTGGTGATGGAGACTCCAGAAGAATCGAACTAGCTTTTTTCTTTTCTTCTAGGATTAGAGAAATAAGTAAGAAGAGAAAGAAATAGAGCTGGAAGTGGAGTTGATGTGATTGTCCTACTAAAAGAAAAATAAACCCAAGGTCTGCTAAGCATTGTCCAAGTGTGCTGCTCTGTGTTCAGCTGCTCCTCCTTTGCGTGGCAGAGTCAGGGCTTTGCCTTGTCTGAGCAGCAGCTTGTGTATGACTGTTTCACCAGGAGGTAATTAGCCTTCCAGAGCTCTTTCTTCTGGGATTATTTCTTGGCAGGAGCAGAAGAGCCAGGAGCTGGATGCGCTGAGGCACAGCACCGTTCAGCAGCGCTACCTTACAGTGTGCTGGGAGCCTGCAGCCTGCAAACTGCCTCCAAACTGAGGCAGAGATGGAAAACCATGGGGCAAGGTAATGAAGTACCTTCATGAGGGTGAAGAAGCTGCACATCTTTCCTCTGCCATGTTCTAGAGTGTGAGAACATATTAGTAGACTGAAATTTCAGCCAGGTGCTGTAATTGTGCCTCCGGATTTCATGAAGTGGTGAATGAGAGAAACATCCTTGGTTCTCAGGTGTCCTTTCTGCCATGCTTTTTTCCTCATACAGCTCTTCTGGTGTGAGTTTTATGGCTTGTGCCACCATTTACTGACATGAACAAGAGTGCATTACTTTTGTAGGCTGTCTTTTTTTAAAAAAAAAATAATCACAGTTTACATCAGATTGAGGAATGAAATGCGCCTTCGTATTTGTCAGCGGGACCCTGTTTTTTCTCTTGGCTGAAGATGAGCGCCCTGGGGTCAGTTTCTTCCTACTGGTGCTGGTGTCCCTGGTAGGAAAATACCCAGCCATATGTGTGGCATCTCTGTGCTTGTCATCACTGAGAAATTCCCTGCAGGATCCAGAGAGGTCCTCTGATGTCTCCAGCCTGTGGCTCTCTAGCTGTCTGCTCTGAGCCTTTTGGAAGTTCGGGAGGAGAAGGCAGAGGTGTGACCACCTGCAGGCAAAATGAAGCTGGATGTAATTTATCCGTGTTCAAAGCTGAACTTCAGCAGTAATGCTGTGATTCCCTGCTAGCAGATGTCCAATGAAGAACGATAGATTTAGAGATCCTTTTGATATATATTAGCTGCTCCCTTCTCCTTGCTCCTTTAATGTGGAAATTAATTGATATGATTTGTAAATCTTCTTCTTCATTACCCATAAAAATTGAGTAAGTTGTCTTCTGAGAAAAATGACTTATACTTAAATTTTTATTATTGTGATATATTCAGTGGAGAAAGGGAATCAAACACTTTGTGGGCTCCAGCCTTGCCCTTGATGTAGTTCCTGTTGCAGGTACGTCTCTTCTGCTAAGCAATTTCCAAATTAATCAAATGCCATTTCACACGCGAATCGACTCCATAATGCACCCTCCTGGAGCAGCAGCACGTGCCAACCATTCCTTCGAGCTCCTCTACCCAAGTTTTAGTCCTTCTTGAAGCCAAAAAGTGCCCCTCAGCAGCTGGGGATGGGCGCAGTCCATCCGTGCTGCCCCATCTGCAGCGCGCCGTGCTCTGAGCCCTCGAGCAGCGTGCTCGGGGTGCAAGCAGTGCTGCACCGGGGTGCTGGTGGCGTACCCCACACGGGCAGGGTGGGCAGGTTGATGAAGCAGCAGTTTCGGAGGGGTTCGAGCCTCCGCTGGTAATTCTGGTGCGGTGCTGGGACTCGTCAGGGATGTGTGCACAGTGGTGCTGGGGGTCGGGGTATTGCTCTTGGGGTTTTATCTTGAGTGAGTCCAAACGTTGTCACCATTTGTTGTTTAACAGTGCCTAAAATGTTGTAGGATTTAAGGCAGGAATCCAAACGTTGTGCTGTGGAGCCCCAATCATGGTTTGGGGGCTTTTATCCTCGGGGGGATGCACAGGGCCTCACAACATGGCCACCTGCATCCCCAGCCCTGTGTGCTGCCTGCTGGAGCTGCTACCGTCACCACTCGCTGTCACCTTTGTGGAAATAAACACTTTTTTCTGGCTGTTTGGCCTGTCTGATGCCCGCTGCCCTTCTGCCTTTCCTCGCTGTTCATTACGGCCTGTTACTAGGACAGACCTCCTGCAGCCTGTGGAAACATCCCCAGCATTGGGCACCTCGCTTGGAGCCAGCTGCCGTGTGAAAGGGGAGGGCCGGGGGCTTGTTCTTACAGCGGCTCCAATTAAAAAGCAATTAAAAGCTCAGCCACGACTGCTGCAGAAGGCGAGGCAGAGCCCAGCCGCGGCCTGCAGGCCCTGCCGGCCCCTGCTGCTGCCAGAGGGCCGGGGCTGGCGGGCAGAGGGGCAGGGGGCTCAGCCCCACACGTGGCCGGCCATACACTGAGTGCACCCAGCCCAGTAACCCCTTTCTCCTGGCAGGTACCGGGAAGGAATCCAGCCGGCCCTCCTGCCCGCCAGCCTTGATTTTGCACGCCGACAGAAAAAGCGCGCCCGTGGAGCGGGATGGCGACAAGGTCTGCTGTGGGTTTCCGTCTCCCTTTAAAACCCTTTTCAAGCTATCGAGCTGCGCGGATCGGAGTCGCTCTAAAGGACTGCTCTGTGACCTGCAGCTCTGCTGTCGATTGAGGATTGTTTCCTCCAGTCGATTGTAAAGAGCTATCTGTTTAATTTGTCTTAGTGCTCTGTGGAGCTCTGTCAGCGCAGCGTCAGGGGGTCGGCCCCGATGCTCTGACTGCAGCCTTGGGGCTCGGGAGGCAGCGGTGGGGACGGTGCCCAGAGCTGCCCTGCAGCGGGCACTTCACCCACGCGTCTCCTCCGTGCACACCAGGAGCTCTGTCCTGAGGGGGAGATGTGGAAGGAGTTCAAATATTTGTTTAGATTTGATGTTTCCATCACACTGCCTTCTTTAGGCTCTGTGCAAGCAAAACTTCTCTGCCTGCCAGGCTCTGCAGGTGTTCCCCACATTTGCATCTGTATTGGTGCTGGGACACATCCTTGGTGCCTCAAGTGCTTTCAAAATAAAGACCTCTGCATACATGCTTTATTATATTTGCCTGAAGTACGTGCTTCTCACATCTTGATACTGCACTGAGCTAGATCTCTGCCTTCCTCCCACACCTCCTCCTCACGGTTTGTTTCTGTAAGCCACTGAGATGCTCGCTGCCCTTACATATCAGCTGTGCCACAGCGCCCGCCTTGGCTGCTGTGCCCTCTGCACGGGCCAGCCGTAGGCAGAGGGACCCATCCCTGTGGTGAGGGGGTTGATGGGGACAGGAGTGGGGCTGGGTCCCCACACGGGACCCCCATGGGGTTTCAGCACTTGTCACTGTTACGTCTTTGCACAAGACCAGAAAAAACACACACGAGCAAGCAGCAAGTGGTAGTAGCCAGGACGTGACATGGCCAGGACACAACCTCCATGGGGTGCTGAGTGCTCCCTGCTTCTCCCCCCTGCTCAGAGAGCTCCCTCCAGGTGTGTGCTTGCCCACTGAGGTGTGTGCTTGCCCACCAGTGCCACCACGCTTTGATTATTTCCAGTTTATCCGGACTGGTCTCAAGGCAGTTGGTTGGTCGTGAAGCTGTCAGTGGAATAAAGGCAATTTGCGTAATCCCCTTCGCGTTAACGGGAGTGGTTTGTGTGACAGTAGCAGTCTTATGTACCGGTTTTACTTGTTGACTACTCTCTATCTTTCTTTCAAGGATCATTCTTTTAAACTAGTAAATGAGGATGACAGTTCTGCAAATGGCAACAAGCCCGTGGCATCCACTCCAGTGCCAGGATCACCATGGTAAGCAAATGCAATTAGAGCTAATAAAAGTCATTCATCAGTGCTGGTTCTCTTGCCAAACATGCATTAGTTGTCTTTAGGTGGGGAAAATACACTATCCTGGGTGTTAAGTAGCAGCACTGCATTCCTTTCCAAGCTTCCAGTGTGGCTTTTCCTCATTAATCATGTACTTAACGAAAATGAGAGGACAGAGCTGCAAACATGGTGTGAGCCACCTCTCTGGGATTCGTGAGGTATCTCAGCTCGGCCAGAAATCACTTCTGGCAGAAAGCAGCCGGTGGTTTTCTTTCTGATTTGGTGGGTGCTTCACTGCTGGAGTTCTGTGCAGCAGTGCTCAGTATTGTTCTGTAGGGCTCTGGTCTTCCTAGATGTCTCGTGTTGAGGACCCAGTTTCTACAGTTCTTGGGTAGATCAAAGAGGAGATACACCATCCATGAAAAATGTTCTTGCTTTGTAGGGCCAGACCCTCTTCATCTCCCAGTTATTTCATTGGCGGTGGTCGTCTCTTAGTCTTGCAAGATGGGCATGGATTTCAGGTTGCATCTGAAAATCTCTGAAAGGTGGTGGCTCATGCCCTGGGTTTCCCGAGCACATTCCCATTGGGTTAACTACATCCTGGGTAACTGAAGCTCTTGTGGGTTCTAAACAGATACAAATCACTTTGCAGTTTCTGTCCCAAGTGGTTGACAAGAAGGATTTTTCACATCTTTTACCCATATGCCGTGAAATAGTAAGTTTATACTCAGTGGCTGATGGCTGCGGGATCTTTGGCTAAAGCTAATACCAGCCGGTATTTGTTGGTATTATTCTGTGCCATTCTGCAGACCAGTGTTGTAAACACTGTGTTCATTACATCATATTTAATCCTTACATTGTAAATGTGATTTCTATGAATCAGTTCTGTTCTTGAGAGCTGCTGCTATAGGAAGTGGAGCTGTTTGAGTCCAGCAGTTCATGAACAGGCTCGCTGCATGCATCGGTCAGTTCTTACGGAAAAGAGGCAGAGCCAGGTCCCAGCACTGCATCTTCTGCCCAGTGCTTGCTCAGCAGCGTGTGGGCACCGCTCGCAGATCTAAACTGGTGATACTGGAGTCTCAGAGGAGAACCCTTACGTTTCTGAGTTCCAGGGAACTGTTTAGTGACTCGGTGAGCGCTAAGGTGTGAGGCCAGACATCAAAATCTCATCTTTGGGACCAGAGGGGAAGGGCAGTGTCCTAATGCTGAGAGTTGTCCCATGTTCGGATGTGACAAAGTCTCATCTGCCCAGGGGCTCACAATGGATCATGGAGCATGCCTGTAGGGTGTTCAATCAGAATTAAAAAAAATTACTTTTTTGTAGGTTAAAACACAAATTCAGCAATTCCCGAATTTACTCTCCACCCGTAGGTTGGCTCCATGCTTCTGCAAACTCCTGGGTGGTGTGACATCACCAGCATGTGCTGGGCTGTCATTCTGGAGCAGGAGCAGGAAATCTGAGTGGGGCTGGAGGTTGTACCACTTAAAACAGATCGAAAGGTGAGTTTTCAGTTGCTAACATGCTGTCAGCCCCTCTGAGCCTTGTAGGGCATTCAGCACGTCGTGCAAAAATTCACAGAGATGGGTATTTGATCCTTCAATCCTTACTCAGAAACGTGGGATGGGATTATTATAAATGAGTTAGTGTTATTGCCACCGTGAAGACTGACCCGTTTTGCAACAGAAGAGTTTAATTTTAAAATTGAGATCAGTGTCTGTAAGTGCTGGGTATTGAGCGCGTTTGGTAAAACAAGCAGTGAACACGGGGCAATTCTCTCATTCTCCTGCTCCCAGCTTTTAGGTCACTAGCGAGCGGTGAGATCAGCAGAGGTGCAACAGAGGGGAGATCGGAGGGGAAACAATGGCAGATTTACAGACAAAGTGGGAATCGAGATGTGAAAAAGGTGAAGGAATCCGAGCTCATATGCTGCCATCTCACACTGCTGTTAGCAGGATGCAGAGGTTGCTG
This sequence comes from Anas platyrhynchos, assembly GCF_047663525.1. Lineage (NCBI taxonomy): Eukaryota > Metazoa > Chordata > Aves > Anseriformes > Anatidae > Anas > Anas platyrhynchos. Next base: position 40,494,138 of record NC_092592.1, on the reverse strand, counting down.
TACGTGCTTCTGCTGGAGCTGCGTGCATCTGCTGCCTGCAGCAGCACTAAGGGCAGAGCCTGAGTTCAGAGCGTTTTGGGGATCTGAGTGGAGGCAGGGAGGGAGAGGAGGTGATTCCAAGAGCCTGTGGCCATGAAAAGGGAGAAATGGCCTGGGCAAATGGCTGGTAGAGTCAGAAGTGGAGAAATCTGCAGTGACAGCATCATGGGTGTGGGTGTGATCAAAGAAAAGGAGTCTTCTGCCCAGCTCATCACCAGTGCTTCGTCCACCCTCGTGCCTTACCCGTGCACTGCCTGTGTGCACATCCTGTCTGTCTTCCTCTTTTCTCTCACTTCGGTGTTTCCCTGATAACATTGGAAGTGTTGACCTGACTGTTGCCTGTTACTGAGACTGAGAAAATCAGTTATTGAGGAGAGTAGGAGGGTTAGTTCAGGCCCAGAAGATCAGTGACCCAATCTAATGACTGCAGATCTCTAGCCATCAAGGTAACGTAGAAACCAAGACAAATGGGAGACAAAGGACCTATCAGGAGTGGCTAGATCATATTTTTAATGGCAGAAAAAATTCAAGAATGTTAACTAAACATTTCTACAGTATGAAACAAAACATATGTAATCATCTTGTTCCCGTACTCACGCTCAAGCCAGTTTTCTGTAGGGAAAAATGAGCACAGCGATATCTGCACCTCCAGTTTGTGCTCAGAGACTGAAACAAAATGCCATGCGTTCCCTGAGGATAATTGGAACTGTTATTATACTGAGGAGGAACAGGTGACATGTTACATGGGGAAAGGGACATTAATTTTAAATTAAACGTCAGATGATATTAGGCGCAGAAAAGTAAAGGGGTGTCACGAGGGAGCCCAGAGCCTCTAACCCGAGGTGATGGCACACGAGACCCGGTGGCATCGGGTGATTAATGAACACCAGCAGCACGCACGTGAGCGGCCGGAGGAGCCGTGGGCACAGCAGCATGTCAGCAGAAACAGAACGGGTTTCCAAAAAAGCTGGTTATAATCTCTGTCAAATAATAGCTTTGCCAGTCCCATGTGCGTGGGGCAGCGTTGCTGTTCCCAAACAAGATGCTAGCTTCAAGTTTACTGAGTCTCTTTCCTGCAGAGGTTATGCATATATTTATTTTGTGTATGGGCACACTCAGTGGTGATGCCTTACCAGTGGTACACAGAAAATGTTGGGCTATAATCCTATCGTACCTTGCAGGGATTGATGGAGGGTTTTTGGGTTTTTCATATTTGTAGTCTTTTACCCAGAGCAGATTTATTATTTTTTTTAACCGCTTCTGATCCTTTCTTTTAATAACAGCTAAGCATTAGGGCTTCTACTAATAACATTTGTTCTTTCCAGCACTTTATGTATCAGAGACCAATGTTTTCCCATTATAAGCGTGTGTATGTGTTTGAGGAAGGCAGGGTGAATATGTGCTCTTTATTAGTTTCCTTTACAAGTCAGAAAGGGAGGCTGTAGATGACTGCTCTGCTGCTTTATTTACATACAGATTTGGCGGTGTAAATCTGAGCTTTACTGACTGTGTCGTGGGGCTGTGTTATTTTCTTTCATGTTATGTTGGCTGTTTTAAAATGAACTTAGGTGCAAAAACTGATGTCAAGCTGAGACAGTTATTTAACTGAACAAGTCGAAAGACTGGCTTGCACTGCAGCGACTCGGTCGTGTTTCCCAGACTGGATCCGGAGCCCGTGGCTATCACCTGGGCTCGGTGCTGTGGGCTGCAGCCACTTGCACGCCCCAGTGCCCATGGCTCTCGTGTTTTCCTGTGGTTTCTTTGGCTGTGAACAAAGCATTCATTGTGTTTTCCTCTCCTTTTCCTTGTTCCCTGCCCATGCAGGTTGTCGGTCTGAGATGAGTCTCAGCCATGTGCAGCTCACGGTGACAGACGAGAATTCAACTCAGAGTTAATTTCTTGGTCATACGTGTATCTGACATTATCTAAGCATAGTTTATCACTTGAAATAGGTGTGTAGTCTGGACTGGAGATGACCGGGTCTTCTTCTTCAACCCTACAATGCAGCTATCGGTGTGGGAGAAGCCGCTGGACTTGAAGCACCGTGGCGACATCAACAGAATCATCGAGGACCCGCCGCACAAGCGCAAGCTGGAGGCCGCAGCAAGTAACTAACGCCCTGTGATTATTTGCCTCTCCTTAAACTCACATGTTGAAACAGTCTTGATCTCTAAGTGCGTACGGTGAGAATTTGATAAGCGTGATTAGAATGGCTTTCCTTTAGAGATTTCGTGCCAAGTATCGTATTAAAATTGATGCTCATTACAGGGTGTTTATGCCTCCTGAAGTGCTGAACTAGGGGACGGAGTGTTCTCATTACTGGCAATAAAGAACCAGGTGGCTTCTTACACTGGATGAATCCGTGACGTTTAAAATACATCTCGGAAGACACTATGCTTTATTACACTTATTTCCAAGATGTACATTGCAAATGCATTACCAATGCATTATTCAGTTATTCCACAAAAGCAGATACGCCGTAGTTAATGATTATTCAACCAGGTTGTAGAGGGGGAAAAGATTCCCAATAGTAAGTCTCTAATGGCTGCTAAAAGGTTAGATGGAAACATGGGTGCTTCAATCTCAACGTGTATCTACCACTTTTAAACACTGTGGATTCCTGAAGGGGAAATTTGTGGCCCTGGCTAAAGAATAACATGCTGACGTGCAGTAATACATGTTAAGTGGTTCAAAATACAGTTTAAAAGAATGGCCTGGACTTGTCAGCGATCCAAGGTTTGCTGTCTGCTCCTCTACAAGGTTTGTGGAGGCAGTTCCCCCATCCCATGCTTCGTACCTTTTCTTCCTGTCTTTTTATTCTGCTATCCGTAGCTTAGCTGATCGGTTCAGATTTTGTCCCCAGTGGTGTCCAATCCAGCAGTGACCCCACATGTCAGCCTGGGCCTGCCAGTGTACTAGTGGCCCTATAGTCTGTTCCAACACATTTCTCTCAAATTTCTCCCATTTCACCAGTTGACTACCTGTGCACTGTTACTGGGAGTGGTTCCACTCCCAGTAACCACTCCCAGTGCTTCCTCTGTTCCCTGATGCTTTGTGTTGGCTGTCACGTAGGAGCTGTGTCAATAGGATCTGCCTTTACTGGGAGCACATCTAGTATGCACGGCAGCCACTTGGAGCACTGCCTGTCTTGATTAGCTGTTTGTGCTGCTGCAGCCTTGAATATTGTGCTTTGCAACGGTTTCACAGCAGAACCTCCTTCAGCTGATTAGTGGTGAGGTCTGGAAATACCTAGAGGGGGAAAAATTAGGCTTCTGTCATTCCTTTAAAATACTGTATTTTATAATTAGAAATAAGATGGCATTACAAGCCTCATGAAGTGACCTGTCTTTTATCTGCGTGCTGTCAGGAGCCATAATGCATGCTTTGATCCAGAGGGAAAACTTCCAGTTAAGTATTGAAAACCACGTTGTGAATATGCCTTTTTGGACTTGAAACTTGATGCTGACAGGTAGATAAAAGTGAGTAATAAATCAGTATTTGTGTTATTGTTACTAGCAGAACGTTACTGAGGAAATGCTACAGAGAAATGCTGCAGAGTGCTTTTCTGTTAGCGTAGTCCTTATCAGCATATAATGTCATTACAGTATATCAATATTAAATTTAAATCGTCAGATTTTTCAAATTCACATAAAGTCTTTTTGCATTTTGTATAGAACTTTGGTTCAGTATCTAAAATGCCAAAGCATATCTGCTGAATTTCATTCTTCAGGAGAAAAACAGAGCATATGTTTTTATTACAGGATATATTGAGAGATCGATTAGTTACTGACGAAGCGGCGTGGTAGCCAAAGACAGAAGTGAGGGTCATGGTTCACGGTCTATAATTAATTAACAACAAGACTCTGAAACTATTGCTGATGTCTGCCAGTTCACTCCTATCCTTTGTTATCTATCTATAAGTACCACCAAGATTTGATTCATGGACCAATTTTGTTATGACCGTGGTTTTCATTGCTGCTAATAGTCTTCATCTTCCTTGATATAACTGGGACTTGCGGTTGCTTGGTATTTGAGGCAGTTGGGTTATAATTAGTATATATTAGCTGCTGAGGTGAAAGAAATTATTTGTTGCCATTTCTCTTAGCTTCTAATCTCGAGTGAATAAATAACACAGATGAGCCGTGTGTTTGCAACAATGGCTGCCAGATGTATTTAGCTTACTTGCTGCCGCTGAGTTTTAATTAGAATTTTTAAATCAAAGGAACGAGAAAGTTAGCAAGCTTAATTATTCATGGGGTGTTACAGGTTATCTGTGCATCACTCCACTGCAAGATCAAGTGCATCTGTAATTTAGGCATAAATGAAAAATTACTCGTTTATCAATTACTCTGCCCCCACAAAGTGCTCCTTCCCGTAGAGGTGTCCGAGGCCATCACGCTCCTCAACCAGTGGGTTCCCAGCCGGCCATCCCTCGTGGTCGGGCAGGACCACAGCCTCTCCTGCGCCTCTACCAAGGAACACATCTCACACCAGCAGGGAGAAGTCACCTGAATGGAGAGCCTGGTGGTTCTTCCAGAGTCCTGATGTGCCTCGAGTTGTGCTGCCTTCTGATTGATGCTGTGCCTCCCTAAAAAGCCTCTCGGCACTCCATTAAGCCCCACAAACAAGCACAGGCTGTACTTGCTTGGGAAGTAGAGTGAGTATAACGCTAGGGATAAGAAACCCAAGCTCCATCATAATTATTGGAATTTCTGTCCATTTATTGTAAACAATCAAATGGTGAGGAAACCCAAAAGCTAGTGCAGCAGGAAACAGTCAGCACTAATTCCTTAAAGGAAATCTTAATTAAATCCAGAGGTGAAACTTGGAACATCAGCCCACAAGTGTGGTACTGCTCATCAACCCCAAAAGACATGTTTGGGCAGGGGATACTGCAAGGTAAGAGAATTGGATAAGAAAACTGAAAAAAGACTCAGGTGGAAAAAGGATATTTTCTTTCTGTTTTATAGAAAATTGTTTGTCTGGATGTTAAGGTCAGGAATTTATATTTTTTTCAGACAAAGAAAACGAACGTTAACAGAAAATTGCATGTTGATTCATACTTGGTATGATCCTCATTCAGAATTAGGGATGATTTAGTCTGCTCTGTTCCCAGAAATATTTTCAGCCAGTTAGTATTGAGACAAAAAAAAGAAGCCTGGTCCTTACAAATAGCATAGATAGTTAAGCACTTAACTCACAGCCTTACATGTAGAGAGCTAGAGCTCTCTACAAACCAGATTTGAGTGTGTTGCCAATGGATTGGCAACGCTTTAACTCACCAGGTAAATAGTGGTAAATTTTTTTGTTCTGGAAAATGAACTGAAATTCATTACACGACAGATTAGTTGAATGATTTAATTAATCGGCACTAAGCTCGATAGGCCATCAGACTGGGGCAGTGCTCTGGTTCATGATTTCATGGGAGGATTACTGCCAAGTAATATTCTTCCTCAAAGCTTTGAATTAATTATTAGATTCTGTGCTCCATTGCCTTTCTTCTCTTTCAAAGTCAGTTTATAATCTTACCAGAGGTCCAGTGATATGATGTGATTCAGTGGGTTCCTGAGTGAGAGTATAAATACCATTTGTCATCTTTTACTGAGTTTTCCATCGCACCGAAATGTTAAGCGATGATGCTGACTCCAATCTTGTTCCATTTGTCCAAGGCAGCATACCCAGAGAAGTCACTGATGCAAGCAAAGCAAGAAGGATTTAGTGTCCCTCCTTCATACAGGCTGTCATTGTTCAGTGGAAGAGCTTGAGGTTATATATATCAGGAGGCAGCAGGTGGGAGTAAATAATGCAATCAGGGTGTATTGTATCGGGCTTCTTTTATCTGAAAGTTATATGGTAATTAAAGGTTTGGTTTCATAAATATACAGTCCATGGATTTTTTTCACAAAAAGAATCCAAAATGATACAGCCTTCTTTTCAGAAATCTGTGGTAGATCTTTTCCTAAGATGGCTTCAAATAGAGTTCAGGCTCAAGTAGCTTGAGAGCCTCACATAATCGTTTTTCATCACTGGTGAGTTTTTCCCTTGCCTTGTTGAAAATGTGAGCTTTCTGCTTTGGACCTGACTTCCTCACCACTTGCTTTCTTTTCATTCTTTACTGAAAGAACATACTTTCACGTCAGGATTTGTCCAGGAGTATCACTGAATGCATCCTTTAGCCAGCCCTGCAAAGGCTCTGTGTGGCATTTGATAAACACAACTGCTCTGCTAGCTATGGCTTTTTCTTCCTTTTATTAGTGCTGAAATTTGGTAGGAACAGGATTATGCTTGGTCAGTCAGCACTGAAGTTAAGTCATTCTTAACTTCAGCTGTCTTTGAAAACAGCATCAGGTACTCTGCTTTTTCATGTTATGGTACCGATCGTTAAAGCTAAGAGCACTGGTGCTTTGGCAGGTCCAACTTCTCATTAATAGCTTTTACTATCTCTATTGAACTACGTTCCACCATCTAAGTGAATGGATTATTTTTCTTATTTCTTTGTACTTTTAATTGGGTGTCCCAATGAAGAAGTCATCTAGCAAACATAATAGTTTCTGTGAATTTGTATATAGTTAAAACATTATCAAATTGATTAATGTATTTGTAATGCTGAGATCAAACTCTCCTTATTTTGAAATGACATTCACTTCTCAGTGTTATCATTTAAGTTATAGTTAGTAAAATATCAAAATAATTTCAATTTTCTGTGTATTTTCTTCTTACGTGGTCTCTGTTCCTACCCCTGGTCTTCAACATGCCCAAATCTTACAGCTAGCATTTGTGCTATTGTTCTTTTTGAAGTGATTTAGTGTGTGCTGTGCTCATGCACTTAGTATAAATAAACCTTCATATTTGCTGAAAACCCTCTAATATATAAGTAACTTCCCTAAAATAAGGGGAAAAATGAGCCAAGAACAAGTTTCTTAAATTGAAGCTTGGTTTAAATGGCCAAATTTCTGGTAGCTTCAATGATTGGACCTGGACAAGTAAGAGGGACTTGAAATTAGTTTATGCATTTCAAAATAATTACTGATCTCTATTTGTATTAAATTATTTTACTGCAGACCTCTTGGAGTTCTGGATGGATTTGATTTCAGTGGGATCAGATCTCACTGTACAAAGTTATTTGAAGCAGTGAAGCCATCAGTTGAGTTTTATCTCCATAACCCGTTCAGTTTTAACTTAATTTTTATTTATTTTTTAATAGTTTCCTAAATAACAAGAGCAATCTCCAGTACCAACCTAATAGGCTCGGCTTAGTCTTTCTGGTGTCCCCAAGCTAAGCACGTACAGTTTGGTGTTTGTGTTTCTCAGCTGATACACGGTGATCTACTGAGAAAATCCCAGCACGAACCAGCCACCAGCGGGGCATTACTCCTGCTGGTCTGTCCGTGTGAATTTAGATGAAAACCCAGGGAGGTTGTGGAGTCTCCTTCTTTGGAGATACTCAAGGCCCATCTGGATGCCTACCTGGGCAGCCTGCTCTGGGGCACTAGATGTGCTTATATAGCAGAGAAACGGGGTAAGAAATAAGCTCTGGTGTGAGTTATCACCGTTCAATCCTTCAGACTACGAGGACTGAAATAATTTTGCAGAAGCATCTTCGTGGTTGTGTTTTTAAGGGAAGAGAGGTGGAGTAATGAGATTTTATAAAAACGTCACAAATGAACAGCGAGCAGTTTTTCAGAATGAAAATGGCCCGTGTTTGTTGCTATCGCTTCCATTTGCATGAAGGGATTTCTAAGGATTGAATGAAATAAGTTATTTTTAAAATACTCTGTGCAGAGACAAAACAGTAAATACCTGAGCGGAAATCAAAGAACGAGAAATGAAAAGTTAATGTGGGGAATTTGGATTCCCATTTATCTAGTTCAAATCTAACTGCTCTATTTATTTCTCTTTAGCAGATAAAAGCATTGGCTCTTGTCCGGGAGACGAAAATGATGATCTTAGCATCAAAATAAAGAGAAATAAGTAAGTTCTAAAGTTTACTTTTTTATATATACATAATGTGTATAAAATCTTGGGAAACTAAAGTCTGGTCAAATTGGTGCAAAGAGAATAGTGCAATTTTCTTCTGTGTGAATAACTAAATCAGTAAATTATGAAACACATTCTCAAAAGTATCCACTCTTCATCCAACACCATGATTTTTTAAAATATTTATTTCCCATAAACATCATCCATTTTTGTGTGAGTAACTGTTATTTATTTTTAAATTGCTTAAAAAAATACCACGAGGATAAGTCCTTATTTTAAAGAGATTGGATAAAAGCCTTATCTTGATTAAAGTGAAGTAACATTTTTTCACTGCAATCAGGGATTCCAAGGTTTCAGTCATCTCTTTTGATGCTGTAGTCAGGCAAAACTGCAGCCAAGCTACCAGCTCAGAAATGTCCAGAGGCATTTGTATTGCCATGCTTTTGTTTGACCTTTATCACCATGTGTGCTTCAAATCCTTGTGAAGTAGGAGGCTGAAAAACCTGTGCCAAATAAGCAAGCCCCTACCCTTGCCAAAATATTAAGAAACAGTTTGGTTTAAGCAGTGCCTGAGGAGCATTTCATTCTACGTAACCTTTGGCCAGTAACTGCAAATAAGGTCAGCACAGGCTGGCTGTGATTCGTGTGCTGGTTTGGAAGAGTAACTAAAAAAATCTGTAAAATAAATATGTATAATGCTGTTTTCTGTATTTGTGGGCATTTTGATTAGGAAACACAACACATTTCTGTGTTTTGCAAGTGGCGGTATTGAAAGCAATATTATTCTCTTCTATATTGCCGTTCTTGCCTTACTGCCTTGAGTGGGGAGTTTGACCTCAGTAGGGTTCCCATGGGTTTATATTGTTATGAAGGAGAAATCAGATACCTTGAGTTCAATACTCAGAGTATTTAGGCATTTAATATGTAGTATAAAAGCATGCATTTATACTGAATATATTGTAAATACAGGTACTTTTAATATTTATTCTGTATTTGTAAGGTTAGGATAAAAGTTGCTATTTAGTATAAAAGTATTTAAGAACACTTCTGTTGAAATCGGTGTGTCTAACAATAACAGGCTGCTCATGGGACCTGTGTGTAGAAGCAGGTATTTTCTGTGTGCCATTGAGATGATTCCTTTTAACGATTGCTTGAGGTGATGAAACTCCAAGCAAACAGAATTCCAGAACTACAGAAGCTTGTTCATAAACTTGAGAAAATGCATTTATTCAGAGATTTCTGCATCAAAGAAGTCTTGGGCTTATGGTGCCCGTGCCAGTCTCTATTTATGAATAAGGAATATTATCTCAGCTGGATTGGATTTCTGTGACTTATCCAACAGAGGACATTGAGCAGACGTCGGCTGCGGGTGTGCAGGTGCCAGGCTGGACGAGGCTGCGGGGCCTCCACGCCGCTGTCCCCCACAAACCCTCGTCTCAGCACCGTGTCTTCCCACACCATGCTGGCTTCGGCTTCTTCAGACAGCCAGGCAAGCGAGAGGCAGGTGTTAGGTGGACGTTTGCAGTGCTGTGCATGAAATCTGCAGGAGAACAGAAAAGTGGATCTCATTTTTACACACAGGCACACGTTACTTGCTTGTTTTTGCAATATCAACAGTTTTTCTTGGTTAAATACAACAAAAAAGGAGCTGGTGCGTGCTTTCAGGGTTTGTTCTAAAGCATGCTGCAATCCCTATTCCAGGTTGGTTGTGCTCTCTGTGGAAGTTCAGTTACCTCAGTAAATCACGTGGTTGCTCTGGCATTCAGTAGATCACCTGCTAGGTGATCTGCTGGAGGAAGCCCAGTGCTAATGATAAGATGCACTTGCCTCAAAGTTCCAATAAAATTCATCCCAATTCAGCTAGACGGGTCACACAGGTATTGGGTAGAGCTTCTGATTGCAGCACTTCTGTCATTTCCGATACTCACGCTAATGTCCATCTCCACATTTACTTATTAAATTTATATTGGCAAAACCAGCTCTGCTCTTCCACTTCTCCTTCTGTTTGCTTGCTGCTGATGAAGCTGGTAGGGGACCTGACCCAACGCCGACTACAGAACAAGGCAGAACTCCCTTTTTTCTCACGTTGACATTTGCACGAGCCTTGTTCCAGGGCTGCCAGCCAGAATCTGCATTTAGGGGTTTGGGAGCTCTGCACTCCACAAGCTGCTGGTGCACTTGCCGTGCATTTCCTTGGGGTGTAAGGAAATTCCTTCAAAATACTGAAGGCAAATCTTACTCAGGTGATGTTTTAACTGTACCCTATACAAAAGAAAAAAAATATTCATAGAAACTTGGCTCAAATGGGTGTTCTTTGCAGAACGACGGAGGGAATGGGGGTCTCTGTCCCTCCCTGCTCGCAGCAGGTCCCCACGGCTGGTGGCTCGGGGACGTGCCCAGGAAGGTGTGAGCATCTCCACGGCTGGAGCCCCACAGCCTCCCTGGGCAGCTGACTGCCCTCACAGTCAAAAAGCTTTGTCCTGTTTAGATGGATTTCCCTGTATTCCAGTTTGTGTCCTGTCCTTTTTGAGATTTGCAGCCTTCCAAAATTGTGCTAGTTGCAAACCCGTACGTGTCCTTCTGACTTCGAAGTCACATACTTTGTTGTGCAGATTATTGTATTATTTGCTAAGGAAAATTGTATTCTTTATTGTAATCTTTGGCATGAGAAAAAAAAACAAGTCTGTATAATATTCAACAACATTTTCAATCGCCTGAGAAAGATTGAAGAAAAGAAAGGCTCCTCTGGTGCTGAGCTGATTGAGCAATGTGCTGTATTTCTCACAGTTTCATCTTGCAAAAGCTCTTTGTGTGTACTGGAAATGGGATTGGACCTTTCATGGATCATGTTACAGAATAAAATTTGCTATTGCAATGTAAAAAGCACTGCCGTTCTGTGAAGAATAACAATTTGATATCTTTCAAATCACTGGTACTAGAGCATTCTAGGATAAATGTAAGTGTAATGTAATTATTTATAGAGGGAAGATTGTGAAGTAGGACTCAGATTACATACTGATGGAATCCATTTGCTTGGAAATATTAAAAAAAAAAATTGTTTTCATGTTGAAATTCCAAACCTAAGTATTGAATAGCATGTATTAGTGAAAATTGCTTCATTAGCAAACGCAGCCATGCCGAGTAGGAAGCTAAGAATCAAGCAGCTTACTTTCATTATCCTCACTTGTACGTTGTGATCACTTTAATATTCTTGGACTTCCCAGACAATACCTTAATTTTTTATTGAATCAGTTTTTTGCTGAAAGCCATCAGCAGCAGTAGGATGAATGCAGAGCGGTGTGAATTCGGGGTATTTACCTGGTGTAAAGTGTTTGGTTGTGGTGATTACACCAGCTCTGTAGGGTCACAGCCAAGGAGATCACCCTTGGGCTGCTCTGTGCTCCTTTTGGTTACAACGTGCAGAAAGCTGCCTGGGAGCCCTTCTCTCCTGGGTTAGCTGCAAGTTGTTGGGGTGCACGGGAACATAAAGGTTAGCATTGCCTCTCACGTGTGGGGGCACAGAAACAGAGACAAGAAAATAGAAGAGAACAAAATGAGTCCCTTAAGTCACTCTTAACATCTTCGCTCTTTGACAAATTGTATATGAAGCTGTCACTGTTCTGTAGCTTGACACACAGGCCAGATTTCGGTGCTGAGTCGCTCTTTGACCACACAGATGGGCTGTTCTTCCACCTAATGAGTCGCCGGAGCTCCCCTGGCAGGGCCCTGCAGACCTGCAGTTAATAAATAGCTGGCTGCAGGGCTGGGGAGCGGCCGCTGGCAGAATCTGCTCCCTGCCTGCAAAGGGATCCCGCCATCCCGAAAATATTATTTGCTGGAGAGGGTTAAAAATGCCCTCCGAAGGTTACAATTTCTGACCTGCTTTCTGTCTTCCCTTGTTAAAGAACAGAAGATTCCCAAGCCGCTGACCAGGCGGAGGCAGAAGTGGAGGAGCAAAAAGCGAAGGCATCAGGACACCAGATCACACCTCCCCTGGAGGAGCGCATCACGCATTTCCGAGACATGCTGCTGGAGAGAGGGGTAGGAAGCACGCCTGGGTGATCTGACAGACCTCGTTTGTGAGTTAGGGCATCCCATATGACCACTGCAGGAATCATTTCATAATTCTGAGTTGGCATTCAAATGGAGAATTATTGGGAGTGTATTTTTCTATCTATTTAACTATGTAGTTTTTGTATTTCTTTGACTTTTCTTCCAATGCCCTCCAGTAAAACACGGCCATGCAGTGTTAAAGCTCTTTTGCAGGTGCAGTTCTGAATAAATCCCTGTGTAGGCACCCAGAGATGACCAAAATTCGTGAGGAATTCTGGATGCAGTTATTTATAAACATAAAGGTGCCAGCACAGAAATTCATCCCCCAGCATCCCTTCTCCTTCCAGAGAGCAGGAATGGGAGTAATGAACATAACAGGCTCCGTCCTTAGTCCTGCAAACGTAAATGGGTGTGCACTGGAGTAGTGTGTGCAGATTTCACACCTTCTTCCAACACTCTTCAGATACGTATTCGATAGAGGTTTATGTAATTTCTGTAAAGAAAAAAAAATCCTGTTGTTAGACAGTAAAGCTTGTAAAACTTATCAGTAATAATCAGATTTTAAAGGTACATAATCAGAGATTCAGAAGCTCATCAGTAAATTATTTCCAAACAGACCTGCTTTATTAATACATTTTGTTAATTATGCTTAACATATGCAATAAATGAATACTGCTTGAAAACTTGCTGACAAATTTAAAGTAAGGGGACAATAAGTCAAAATTATGAAGGGTATTCTATATGAAGGGTATTCTATAAAAAGATTCCTCAAGTATTTCCCGTTTATTTGCCCATCAAGGAAGAAATGTAGTCAATTTACTGTTTGTTTTTGCTTTTAATTAAAAACATTTAGAAAATAGGTTACTTTACTTTTACCCTAGGCCTTTTTAAATGTCCAGACAAGCTGCTGGTTAGTCTCAGCTGGCTGGCATTTCTTGAAATGCACTGAGGCCATTAGTGTTATTTTAAACGGGTTATTTAAAAGGACGTCTCCTGCCATTTTCTTGTAATGTTGTTATTTTTCAAGAGGGTACTTGACAGCATTACAAAGAGCTTGAGCTAGATCTAGTTCCTCAGCGTAGTTATGAATCTTCATATAAAAAATATATCAACAAAAGAGTAATATACTGTAGCATTAAAAATAAAATATGATATTGGTGCAACCCCAAGGTGACAGCACTATTCCTAAGCCTGCGGCAAGTTTTCCTGTGTAGAAACGTAACCTCTGTTAGTATCCTCCTGAAAGTTTAACAGTTTTCTCAGAAACCCGAGGGTGGTGCACAGAGCCTGGGTGCACACCCAGCTTCCCATGCCAGAGAACAGAACAAGGCAGGAGCCTCCACATGGAGGTGGTGACACCTACACCATGGGATGGAGGTGGTAAATTTAATATGAATATCAAATATGAATATAAATTTGATATTAATATAATGCTTTGAAGATTATCGCTATCAGTTCTTCAGTGTATGATGCACTGACAGCTTCCTTTGGGTTAGCATTACAGTTTTGGAAGAGGGGGAGTTAAAGCTGAGGTACTTACTTAAATTGGAATTGGTGCTTCTGTCATAGAAAGAGGATAATAAAAACAGCATTTCCCTTTCTGCTGCAGATCCTTTCCATCAAAAAATTGGGAGTTAACATCTCCCAGATACTGAGATGTCCTAGAGCAAACCAACAATAATGGCATGGGTGCAACCAGAGCATTGCCAGGACCAGATTGAAATGCAACTTCCAGCTGCTCTGAGGCACCTTTAGAGCATTCAGTAGCTTTCTGAACCACTCTTCCGCTTCACCTTGGAACATTTGCTTGTTTTCAGTCCTTATTGCAATTCTTTAATGCGACTGTACTTGTATACTTCACAGGTTTCAGCATTTTCTACATGGGAGAAAGAGTTGCACAAAATAGTATTTGATCCACGATACCTTCTGCTAAATTCAGAAGAACGTAAACAGGTGAGCATTACTGCCAGCGCCGCTTCTGACTGGTGGCAAACATTTCCCAAATTAGCACGGGTAAGGGAGCGGTTATCTTGGTAAGATAAAAAGCATTGCACAGAAATGAAGTTTCTTCTTTGAATTTGTCAGTGGGGCTTGTAATTTAGGTTGTGTTTGTAGGAAAGTGCTGTTGCCCTTGAAAGGCAACGAGTAAGTTGGCACGTAGAGAGGAGCTGCAGCCTCTTAGGTTGTAGGACCAAAGCCAGCTGAGTCGGGGGAACTCAGCTGTAGAAAGGCTAATGACCATAAGGTAATGCTTCCACTCTGATTTATCTTACATATTGTGGGGAGACTACTTTATTACTTGGATTTTTTTCTAGGAGTTTGGCAGTATTTATTGCTATATTTTTCAATAACTAAACTTGCTAGATGTAAATGGAACGAGCGTGTTGGCTGTGATTGCATGTGTTTGAATGGCTATAGCTTCTGTGGCAAGCTGCAAAGGGAAGTATACTCCTTGCTGCCTTGTTTATTTGGGCATTAATTATCACGAGGAACTAAAAGGACTCCAGGGCTGCAGATTAGTCTAAAAAATTTAGGGGAGATGCAGGGAAGTAGTAGGGAAGGTGAACTCCTTTACGCTGTGGTCATATATCTTCCTTGCTAGTTCTTTGTCACCCTGGAAAAGGAAGAATTTTGAATATGGAATTGTCCATTTTTAAAATAAACATCATGAAAAATGTACTACTAATTTATATTCTGTTGCACCGGGGCCCATATTGTCTTGTGGATTCTCCAGAGAGCTTGCTGTAGGTAGTTACTGAGGGGCTGGGCACATGCATCTTCATTTACCACCTTTCCAATATTTTATTTCCCGAGAAAAAAAAATGAAATAAAACAATAATGAAATATGGGAATGAAAATGTGAGCGAGACTGCTAGAGTGGAAAATACTGCTAAATAAGAGGCTAAGCAAGGAGCCTTGTATTTTATTTCAGGGAATCAGCAAGGACAAAACCTAGACCTTGATCAGTCAATCAAGATACATTACTTCTTTTATTTTATCAGCCATGGAGGTGATATAATAAAAATACATAAGGAACACACATAATATAATGCGGAGCTTTGCTTGAAGCGCTGCTGGCAGGGACCTCATCTGTGGGGTGCACTTAATTCAAGGAGAGGCTGTGAGAAGTGAGCAGTCCTGTGGGTAGAAAGCCTCTGTCGGGCCGGTGTTGGCTGTGAGAGTGATTCAGGGCTGAGGGTGGTTCAGAACTGTGGTGGGAGAGGATGAGCATCAGGAGCTCTTTGACTAGCCAGGGCTTAAAAAAAAAAGAAAAGAAAAAAAAGGTTGGGAGCACATGCCATGTATGTAATTTATTTTGGCTGCTAAACTTGAAGTTAAGAGGTCTGGACACTGACTGTAAGCACTTCCCTTTAATTAGACCTCATTTTCCTCTGGGAAGAAGTTTAAGGAGAAAGTTAGAGCTGGACAAGGATCGATGATTTAATGAAAGCGCGTACTGAAACACAACTCACGTTGGTAGAAGACTTCATTTAGGTCCGTGGAAACATTTACCATGACAGATGCTGACTGTGTGGCCCAAATGGCAAGCCTCTCCAGTGCTTGTGCAGTTACACAAATGGATTAGTATTTGAGGGGTCTAGGGGTGAAAACTGGCTCACAGTGAAAGCAAGGTGTTAGGGAGTGATACATGCATGGCTGTACCACAGATTTCTTCTGCCTGTGGTCAAGCAGGTAGCCTGCAAGGGGCAGGGAAGGTGTTTTGAGTGTGATGTGCACGTGTCAGAGGGAACTTGGTCTTGATTTGACCATCTGTTGGGGCTGGGTTTGACTTCCAGGACTGCAAGCTGCGGTGGTGCGTGTCCTTACGCTGCCCGAGGAACATAATGACCCCTTATTGAATATTTACAGATTGATCTGCCTACTGAGCAATATGTTCCAAGGGGTTATTAACAGTTGAAAGATGCTACTGTGTTCTAGTCAAGGATCAGTGAAGGGTAAAGAAGCGACTGTATTAGATAATGAGCTATCTGTTAATTTTGATTTATGACTGTCGTTAATGGCTGTACTGATAGCAGAAAAGCAAGCTGTAACAGTTTCACACATTTTATTTGTTCCATTTTTCCATTTTCTCTTGTACTCAGCTTATGCAATTGCATGCAGTATCATACATTCAGATTTCCTGCGTTGTCATAGTAGGTCTTGCATGGCCACCTTTGATGTTTACTTTTCCAGCGCTGTTTCTTCCCCGTTTTGCATGCCATGCCCAGTTCCAGTTGTAGTGCTGCTTTCATGAAACGTAGATTTGCACCTGTGCATCTTCACAGCTGATGAGAAATCAACCATGGCAGTAACCATTGTAACCGTATTTAATGTACATCATGTGTGGGGAAAAGAGAAGGATGGTGAACACGGAAAGCTAACAGCTTTCGGAAGAGCAGCTCCTCAGCAGCTTGGTGTGCCTCACTTTTCAGAGCACAAAGTCAGCAGGATCAGATTTTTGGTATTTTACGATGTGATTAAAGCAGTTGGCAGAATTTTCAAATGTAGGGAAGTCCTTAGTTCCTTTCCAAGACACCAAAAACCCTGACGTTGAGCACTCTGCCGTATATTTAGCTGCCAAGTGCTGTTAGGATGAAGGTTGTCAATGCTTCCAAAGGCAGTAAAGCTTTCGGGTATATGTGTAGAGAGCATCATGTGTAAGCTCATGTTTTCTGACAACTGAATTGAAGGGTCTTCAGGCTTTTTTGGGGTAACATACAGGATGCTGATGTTTAGCGTTACAGACGTTTTTGGGAATTAATGCAAGTTGGGAAAGATGTGAGATCCCAACTAAATAGATGCAAGTAGTTGTACAGACACGGGGTAGAAAAAAACCACAGTGCTATAGGCATGAAGATGTGAGCAAGTCAGGAAATTGTGATTTATGTTGCACTCGATGTTTGAGTGATTACATTATCTGTCAAAATTATGCCTGTTTCCATCTGCCTGTTTCTGAAAACACGTGGTCAGTGCTCCGTGAAGCAGATTCAGCTGCGTTTCAGTCAGCAAGTACTGAGGGCAGATAAGAGTTGTACTCGTTGAGATTGACAACCCTTTAATGAAGCACAAATACCGTAAGCCTTTTTAATAAATACTGTATCTTGTTTCCCTTATTTCAAAAGATATTTGAACAGTTTGTCAAGACCAGGATAAGAGAAGAGTACAAAGAAAAGAAAAATAAATTGTTGTTAGCCAAAGAAGAATTTAAAAAACTCCTCGAAGAATCCAAGTTATCACCAAGGTATGGCATTGCCTTATGGAGATCTGTTCAGACAAGGTTTCTCATTTAGTGTGTGCTTATCAGTCCTGGAATGCTGTAAAACTGAATGTGCTCTTTATAGCAAGGTTTCACATCCATTGTTACAGTGCCGTGTTGACATTTCTTTAGTAATATTTGATAATATTTTCTGTTATTACTGGGAAAGAGAATATACCATTTCTCCCTTTCTGTTCCTTTTTTTTTTGTTTGTTTGTTTCTCTCTCATTTAGAATGTGTAATATTTTGCAGAACACATTTATTTTATACACATATATATGGTATAATTATATAAAGCACGAGTGTACATAATATCCGTACCTTAATGCACTTACATTAGGCATGCAGTTAAAACTAGTGAAAAACTGTTTGGGTTTTGATGGAAGAGAAGCATAACTGAACAAAGTTGGTAGTAATATCACATCATTAAATTAAAATAAAGCATGTAGTACAATCATTTATTTTTCTACATTGATTTTTAAGTAATGGACCCAAAGTTGCATGATAGCAAATGCAGTGCTAAGGATGGCATTTGCTCATTTGTAAATGATGTGGAAATAAAGAGGTTTATATATAACAAGTCTGGTTAAATTGTTGGAACTAAGAAATTACAGTTTTCTCCACTAAAATCTGCAGGTGATTGTACAGCACTGCCTGCCTAGACACGTAGATGCAAACAACACATCAAAATCTATGGAAGTAATAATTATAGAAGGGTTTTTTACAATGAAACAGAAACCATTCCGGGATAACCTAACAGCTAAATGCTGGTTCCAGCAATCTCTTTTTCAGTTTGCAAGGGCAAAAACACGCTGGCCTGCAGGAACAGAGAACGTTTTACCATTTAATGTTTTTGTTGAGCTAGCTGTGAGATCCCGATGTCAGAGAAATTCATCTGCCTGCTATAATCTCTAGCTTGATTTTAGTGTGCAGTAAGATAAATAAATAGAAAATATTTCAAATGGAACCAAACCCAAGTGACTGTTACAAATCCACAGTGTTTAGAGCCAACAATAAATGTTGTAAAATTCATATGACGGAGTGTAGTGAGCTCAACAAAGTCCTTGACAAGACAAAGAAGGAAGCGGCGCGGTGCAGCCGGACGGTGTAAGCCCAGAGATGCGCGTTGCAAAGCGCCCCCAGCACTGGCTCAGGGAGCAGCCGGAGCACAGGGTAGCCAGGCTTGGCAGCAGCAGAACAAACACCGATGGGACCTGGAGCACCTCCAGCATTCCCTCTGTGCCTTTCAGGTCTGACAGAGACAGCACACGATAGAAATCATGTGCATGACATGGCAATTCCTGCCTTTCCTATCATAATCGTGTTGCTCCAGTTCTTCGTTAACTCCAGCTTCCATCATTTAGCCCAGCACTGTGAATGCAACCTGAAAGCAAATTAAGCTAGAAACCATTGCTCGGGCAGTGTGTACCTAAGAGATTCCAAAAGTCTGGGAGTTTAAAAACAAAGTCCTGGCCATCGCTCTGTGGGTGCTGGTACCTGGAAGTGCCTGGCTGCTCTGCTCAGTCCTGGGAGCAAGGGGACCCGCAGAGGTGCCCACCCGTACGGGGACCCGCAGAGGTGCTGCCAGGCAGTGTTTTGTCCTCAAATCCTGTGTTTGCAGATCTCCCGGTGGATTTCAGTTGTGTCATGCCTGTAACTCTCAGATTTACAATTAATTTGTTGCTGTTTTAAAGGAGCTGAAGCTACCACGGCCGTCCATCAGGCACCGTGTGCTGCTGGCTGTCAAAGTGCATTCGTTAGCAATTAGGCGTAGGTTTGTGCTTCTGCTCTATTATGGGCTAATTATTGAATTGAACTGCTGGGGATAGATGAAGGCAGGAGTGAGTAACCTGCCTGTTTTAGTGTGCTAATGATTCACACTTAGCCCCTCAGCTATCGCCCAGGTGTCCCCAAACCCAAAGAAGGGAGTTAACCTGTGCAAGGCGATGGGGGAGGCAGCAGCCCAGGCAGCTCTGGCCTTGCCTTCCTTGTCGCAGGGGTTGCCGAGATGTTCTCGTCAAATTTTCCCCAGAACACACCTTACTGTAGTGCCCGTGAAAAGTTAAGCGTGACATCCAGGTCACAGAGTCGGGCTGGATGGACCAAGCTGCAGTTTAACCTGTCTGTCTTTTCTGCAGAACAACGTTTAAGGAGTTTGCAGAGAAGTACGGAAGAGATCAGCGTTTTCGGCTTGTTCAAAAGAAGAAGGACCAAGAGCATTTTTTCAATCAATTCATACTTATTCTTAAAAAGAGGGACAAAGAAAACAGGATAAGGCTACGGAAAATGAGATAAAAGCTCTTGAAACTGGCAATAAGCACAGAAGTCAATGCTGTGACTGCGGTAAGAAAATAAATGAACGCTAAAGCAAAGGTTAAACTTGCAACAGCTGAACGAAGAAGTGGCTATCCCTGGGAAAAACTTCCTCTAACGACGTTTGTTGAACACGCGTAGAAGTTGTGAAGGCTGTTCTGCAGGAGTCTGAAGGATATTTTGTTCTCAAAGAATTAATGTTTCATATTGAAGCTCTCTTTTGTACAACATCCAGAGTTTGATGCATTTCTAATTGCCATGATATGTCAATCCCTTAATTGTTTTAATTATGCAAATTACTTGTAATATACACAAATTATGAATCCAGTGCAGATTTGTAATTAAGCAGAAGCAGATGCCATCCATAACAACCTCAAGATATTTTCATCATTTAGGGGAATTATCTATCGCAATCTTTTGGCAACTTTACGCATTATCATAAATTGTTTAGAAGTACAGTGGTATGCAGGGATTCATTACCCAGTGTTCACACGTCTATGTCCAGTTCTCTGAGTAGTAGTAATAAGATATTAATTGTTAATCTTAGTGAAGAGTGTGAAAATCTTGGCATATGTTCCATAGGAAAACTCTAAGTTTCAGAACTAGCTCTCTAATTCCTGTGAACGGTGCTTTCAGGCACACGAGTGGTAGCAGCACTTCTCCGTCAGAGTTCCTATCAAGCAGTTATTTTGTAAAACCATCACAGTATGATTTGAATTATGTTCCTGTATGTGGAAAGTCTGCATGAGATTTTTCTCATCATCTTTGTATGAATAAATATTTAACTTTTTTAATTAATAATAAATATTTTAAGCCAACTTTCAGGGGTTTTTAAGTTTCTAAACTTTTGGAAGTACTGGGTGAAATAATGCAGGGCTCAATCGTTTCAACTTGAGAGGGAGGAAGCCACGGAGAGCTCCTAGAACTGCTTATTTGTATGCAGATTTCCACTGATGCCAGTTGGCCTTCTGGAGCATACTGAGAGCAAAGGCGGCCCCTCTGCCTGTGAAGATCTGATCTCATGGCTGGAGGAAATCAGCACAGCTCCGCACCAACCTCCAGCGTGTCCCTTCTCTTTCCAGTACGGGGAGGACAGACTCTCCTCTTCCATCTGTGATCATAATCGTTTTCTCAGTTGACCTCATTTTTAAGTTATTATTCATTAGATTGATGGATTTATATTTTGTAGGAGCAATTATAACATTTTCTCCTACGAATGGGGATTTTTCTTTATGATGTTGTGGGTATTTGTTATAGTCAAGGAAATGAATGGTGTTTTCTGTTGCTTTGGAAAAAATGAACTCAGAGCATTTCAAAGCAGAGTACTTAATGTAAGATGTAATTTAGGAAGTTTGTAGAGTTCCCAAGCAGGCTGGCAGCTTTATTTAAAATTGTTTCTGTTTTCCTGTTCTTTTTCACGTTGGTTTGGAATTTTTGTCTTCCATGCTTATTTTTCTCACTTTCTTCCACGCCGATCTCAGAAATGCCCCACGCAGCAGAGCAGAGTGCAGTGCCCACAGGATCCGTCCCTGCTGCTTCTGTGTGAAAAAAAAAAAAAAAAAATCTCATTTATTTCTATGAAAGCAAGATCTGACCCAAAGCGTACGCTGGTGAGAGGGGTGGTGGGACCAGACAGCAGTGACCCCACAGAAGGTACAGGGCTTTCAAAGCACAGACTTCATGGCAGTTTTCAGAGTTTTGCAAAGTTTCCCATTTAGAGGGAACAGATGTAGAAAAGCGAGGAGATCTTGCTGTTCTGGAGGAAGGCTCTGCTTTTCAGTGGCTCGTACCAGTTTTGTGGCTTTCTGCCCTAAATGTGTGAGCACATCCATGCCCTGTACCCCCTCTTTCAGAGATGAATAAAATGGGGTATTGATATCTTGGGGATTCTCCGTGCTTGTAGCACTTCCTGACAGCATCAGAAATCTTTCAACGGGACAGGAGTGCCCGTGACTGGGTCGGTCTGGTTGGTTTTCTTGTGCAGCTCTGTGAAATGCCAGAAGTGAGCGATCAGTGCAAGTGGTGATACATCTGTTATAACGCCTCCAAGCGCAGCTCTGTTTTGTTACATTTAAAATGGAAGAACACTACAATAAATGCAATTAGCCCCGTGGTGCAATAGAAGAAGGTTTTGTGTTGTCACGTTGCAGTGCAAGCTGCTGGGGGTCACTGAGCTACAGCTTCAGAGAGGAAGGAGCTGAACCTCTTCAGAAGGAAGATGCCAGCATCAGCAAAGCTGCCCGCGTGTGGGGGTCTTCTTGGGCCAGAAAAAAACTTTTATCAGGGTGAAAAGATTTTGGTGCTATTGCAGTTGTTCAACATGACAGTATTTCAGCAAACGAGGTCCTGGGCTGCTCTGGTAAAAGAGTCACGGAAAATAAACATGGAATATTTGCGGGGAAAATAAATAAATAAATACATAAATTGCTCCTCCAACCCCTCCCTCCTCACCCCATTAGGCTGCAGCACCCTCAGCTGTGCATCTCCTGGGCGTGTATCGCTCCTGGCAGGCACCTGCCTGCTTGGGAGCCCCAAACCTGCAGGTTTTGGGCAGCCCCCATTCCCTGCCCTGCTGTCGGAGCAGGAGAGGCTTCCCCCTGTGACAGCAGCTCCTGCTGCAGTCTGTGCCCATCACATCTTAGCCCGCAGGGGCACAGGGAGCTGTGTATTTGCTTTTTCTTTTCTTTCCCCTGGAAGCTGCAGAGGCTGGAAGTGTTTTGTGCTCTGCTCTGAGCAGTGCCTGCCCCGGGGCTGCCCCCGCTGCTGCTCCCTGCCTGGGATCTGCCACGCTCCGGGCTCCTTTTCCTCAGGTAGGTTCCTGTGGGTATTATCATGTCTTTAATTTGGGTTTCCCTGCGTTCCTGGCCCCTTCTGGGTGCAAAATGTTCTAAAGCAAGGAAGTTGTGATCTAAAATCCAGCCATGATGAAACGCCCTGCCAAGGGCGCTGTGTGCTGGCTTCATGGGCTGGGGAGGCACCAGGGATCTCGCCACCTGAGCCAGGCTCCTTCAGCAGTAACTTGTCTGTTTGCACCCGTAGCGGGATCACATTGGGTAAAAACAGGATAAATAGGAAGAAACAATAAGAACAACAATGTTTGTGTGGTTTTGTTTTCCTTGAGGAAAAATGTATATTTAGGGAACAAAATCTGGCCAGAATGGGCAACAGGAAAATAAGGCAAGGGCTGCTGCTGGCAGCCTTCTGTGGCTTTGGCTTTGTTGGCTTCGTTTTCTGCCTCTTGGCCTCCCAGTGAGGATAAACGTTTTTGGGTGGAAGTTTAGTGGTTCGCTGATAGTTGAAGTCATTTTGTTTTCCTTTCCTAAGTAGTTCGTGTGTTGTTGTTGTTTTTTATACAAACTTAGTTCTTCCCATTTTATTTCTTCACTTGGGTTTACTTTGGTAAATATTACTTTCATCCCGTTCCTCTGGGAACGCGTTTTTATATTGCTGTGATCATTGTTCGGAGAGCTAATCTCTAACATAAATGAAGAGAAGTCAAAGAAATGAAAACAAATGATGGCAACGTTCCCCCGAGACTGCAAATTTACTTTTCTAGATTCACAGCGAGATGCTTTGGGTTTGCTTCTGTGAGCAATTTAACTTGATTTATCCCTCCAACCGCCAATGAAATATCTATATATTGTATTTCTTCAGCAGTGGCTGTGACATCCAGAATTGTTGCCTCTCCACATGCTTTTCATAATGAATACACTCCTGGCAAGTGTGCTTGTGTCTGAGCCGTTCTGTACCCAGACAATTTTTCATGGTTGTCTTCCATTTACTTGTCTTCAGGTTGTTTTATTTAATAATGCCTTCACATCGGGAAGGAAAGCAGGGCAGCTACCAGAAACGCAGCAAAAATGCCTTTTCTTACAAATGGGACCGAGCTTCTCACCTTACCCCGTTCCCACATAGACGGGCCTGAAACAGATGCGGAGTGTTTAACTTGGAAGGCTTCTGTGAAAAGTTACCTTGGGAAAATAACCGGGATGCTCGGTGTAACCCTGATGGGGGGGTTAGCAGAGATTTCACATTGCCATAGGCTGCACTGCTCCTTTTTTATTGCTGTGTGTTTCATGCAAGCGATGTCGCGTGTGTGCAGCGTGCCTGGTGCTACCAGAGGCCGTCGCCTTCTTTCGCACCTGATGGAGTTCAACATAAATGTGAATAAATGCTGGAGATGGCCTAAAAGGAGGTGTTTGCAGAGGGTGTGCCGCTGCTAGCGGCAGGAATGTGGCAAGATGCTGGGGCAAAACCCTGCAGATTTTTTTTTTTTTTTTTGTGTGGTCATGTTTTGAGTATATAGGGTGAAATCTGTAGCTGTGCAAATGGAGTAGGGGGGTGTATGAGGTGTGCTGGGAACCCAGCTCCTGAGTCTCAAGCACAAAAGATATTCTGGTCTCCAGCTTGGCCAAATGCACACAGAAACTAGAACAGCATGTTTATTTTTAAAATCTAATAATTCTCCTAATAACTGGTGTTTTAAAATTAATGCATAGACAAAATGCTTTGACAAAGTTCCTGCTGACATCAGCGGGGTCAGGCTTCTTGGTACGTAACTGCTAAAGTCTGGAGAACAGCCACGGCGGCAGGGGCTGGGGTCTTTCAGCCCGTTCTCCTGCAGGGGCCTTCCCAGCCCCCAGTCCTTTTGTGCCGATTGCATTTATGCATTCTGTGTGACATTTATGGTCCAAATTCAACCAGTTTGTGCTGGTGTGTTGGCAGAACCCCCTCGTGGCCCTCCTGCCATCACCCACCCAGCTCTCGGGCACACCTCTGCCAGCCTCTGGGGTGAGGTGCTTCTTTTTGCAATTCTCTCAGCTGCTCTTTGCACCTGCTGCAATTTGCACTTCCAGAAGGTTTTCCTGTGCTCACAGCAAAGCGTGGTAATTAGGTGCAGTTGTATGGGTATAAGGTAAATGTAAATTTGTCATGTTTCCGCTTGATGATCGCCTTTGTTGGAGCACAAATCAACCTCCAGGTGCTGTTAAATGTTTCCCATCGCCATTCATTCCCCCAGGTTACCATTTCTCCTTGCTCAGCCTCCCAGGTTCGTGCCAGGCTGGGTCTCAGCAGCAGTGGTGGTCCTGCACAGCCTGGGGCCGGGCTCTGTACCCCAGAGCTTCTCCTTCAGCACATCCCGTGGCTCCTCTCCCCTAATGGGGTGGACACCTTAAGCTCCAGCCTTGTCCCCACTGCGAGCAGAACCACCACTGACACCTTCCTGGGCTCCTCTTGTGGGGTCTTCTCCCCCAAAAGGAGCCCAAAACGGGGCAAGCTCGAGGGTACCAAAGCTCCAAGGGGCACTTCTGGGGAGCTGTGTTCTTCATCACCTTGCCCCAGCCTTGTGAGTACCCAAAGCAGCCACGGTTAATCAAAGGGAGCCCTAATTACCTGCAGGGCAGCTGGAATTCCTGTGGTGGAGGGAGCAGCCGCGGGCTGCACAGGAGCAGCCGGGGGAAGGCAAGCTGCGAGAGTCACCTTGCTGTGGTCCTGGGTTGCATTTCACCAGCAAAATGTCTTTTTTTTTTTTTTTTTTTTTTTTTTTTTTTTTTTTTTTTTATGTTTTCCTCCTTTTTTCCTCCTTTTGAAGAGAAAAATCTTTTCCCTGGCATCAGAAGAAAGCAGAGCTCCTGCTCGGAACAGGCACCGCATGAGAAGCGCGGCTGTGTTTAACTTTAAAGAGCATGCTTAATAAAGGCGTCCTGCACCTGAACAGGCTGTGATCGTCGGCACAGGAGGCTGAGCTTTTCAAGGCCTGTATCTTGTTGGTGTGAAAAAAAATAATAATTTTCTATAATCAGTGGTATTTTTCCTCCAAATAGAATAAAATTTTGGCTTAATCTAAACACCGCAGTCAGCCGGAGGTTGATACACCCAACCCGCGCTGATGCTACACGCTGCAACCTCAGAAGCTTTTGTGTAAAAATAAAGCCATGATGCCTCCTCCAGAACAATCAGCCTGGCTGTGGAGTTACGAAACGGGGAAATTTCCTGTCCCACTGCCCCTTTCCAGCCCGAAGGCCGTGCAGGGAGGGGGGCTGCAGGGAGGCAGCAGGGGCCTGGCGTGGCCGCGGGGCTGCGGGCACCGAGTGAGGGGTGAGCAGGAGAGCCTCCTGCCCTCCTCCGTGGAGATCCCCTCATGGTTTCTTCTTTCCACGCTGCTGCCATTTCGTACTTGTAATCCTGGAGGCTTGTAAGGCGTTAAATTCATTCATAGGTTTTGGTAAGTGGCCTTAGGTGAAACCGAGGCCTGAATTAAAGCGTGCTCTGCACAGCGCACCAGAGAGCTCTCTCCTCTGCTCCATTTCCTCACTCGGTTCCCTCTGCAGGGCACGGCCTCCTTGGTTTCAGGGCACGGCCTCCTTGGTTTCAGGGCACGGCCTCCTTGGTTTCAGGGCACGGCCTCCTTGGTTTCAGGGCACGGCCTCCTTGGTTTCAGGGCACGGCCTCCTTGGTTTCAGGGCACGGCCTCCTTGATTTCAGGGCACGGCCTCCTTGATTTCAGCCCTCGCCCGGCCTACGGCCCACGAAGCATCCCTGCACTGGGCTGTGGGTACACCATGGGGGCTGCTCCCTACCTGGGAATTGTGATGTGAGCATGGGAAAAGTCAGCTGAAACTGTCAGGAGAAGGAGTCACATCCCTGCACAGATTTATTCACCCAGCATCTGCTGCCCCCATCGAGCACAGACTCCGGTTTCCAGCCACAGCTCTCCTTAGGCCTTGGGGTGGGAATTTCCATCACATGCAAGACGTGTTTCTCGATTTCTGCCCATGTTTCTGGATTTCTCTGATCTCGGTCATTAGGCTTTAACCACGGAAAGGAAGAATTTTATTTCCCACAGCGGAGTTGTCAGCTGTGTCTTGGACAAGTAGCCCGTGATTATCTTTCTCTGATAAAACCTCCGTGGTGATGAGACCGCTGTGTTTTCCAGTGGGCTTTTTGTAGTCTTGGACAGAAAAAGGAGTTGTTTTTATTTTTTTATTTTATTTTTTTTCTTGTTTTGTTTAATATCGTTTCTGATGTTTCCAAAAAAATAAAGTTTTACCCCAGCAGTCTGCCTGTAATACCCAGGAAGATGAGACATTAGGAATCTCACCTATTTTCACAGTGGCTTTGCTGTGTTTAGCAGGCTGTCTCCCTGCCACAAGACCTGTACCTTGAGGCAGAAATCGCTGTATTTGCCTCCTGGGCCACGCTGTGGGATCGGCTGCAGGGCAGGCAGTGGGAGCCCGAGCCCCACACCCTGAGAGCATCCCCGAGGGCTGCCGGGGAGCCCAGCAAGAAGCCAGTTTCAGGCCAAGTAACTCAGAAACGCTGTTTTTCAGTCCAGCCAGCTCCAATCTGATTTCCAATTAAATGAAAAAAGAAGCAAAACAAACTGGAAACCTATTGCAGCTGATGCCCTTGATAGTTTCAGCCCAACCCGCGGCAAGGCGGATGGCTCGGTGGCTGGGAGGAACGCCGTTCCCCCTGGCAGTAATGACAGAAGCAGATGGTTTTGCACATGGTTTTTATTTCTAGTTCTATAAGCAAACATTTACTCTGCCTGCCATGCTAACTATATCTGCTTTATTGAGCGGCCTCAGCTGCCACCACAAGCAGCAGTAATCACCAGACCCCTGCGTTGGGGTAGGGCCGGGGTCTGACACCTCCTTTCCAGCAAATGAGTAGATGATGTGTACAGGTACGGATGCGGTGACACTGCTCCAAAGGGATGTGAATGTAGAGGAATCGCCCCCAAGTTCAAGAGGAAAGCATGGAGCCACCTTTGGTCGCTGCTCCCCAGCCAGAATAATTCATAAAGTGGTCTCCGGCTGCTGCGGGTAGTCCCCTGTGAAATCCTCAACAGCTCCAGTTTTCGTGCTTCCAACGTGAGGCTTTTAATAAGAAAATACGCGGCACACCTCGGCCGCCCCGTGAAGCTGAAGTGCCCCAGTACCCGCAGAGAGCAGCGAGCCAAAGTCCTTCTCCTGACTTTGCCGCCCCGTTGGTATGCTGCTCCGGCGGCCTCCTTCGAAACCCCACCTCCTGTTTTTCCACTTTAATTCCTAAACTCTATTATCCGCTCTCCCCTGTGTTTAAGCCAGTTTTGGTTCACTTACTGCACACTTATCTTTTCCAGCAAGGGTCTGTGTTTACAGTTTAGCTCATTTAACTTTGCTTTTCTGTCCCTTGCCACAATTATGTGTTGTAACTGATAATTTTTGCTTGGGGGACATTAAAAAAAAAGGAGGGGGGGGGGCACCTTTTGTTCCCAAACACAAACGAAGCTGCTCAGCACTGCCTAACCCCGTGTGTGCCGGGGCTGGGGGCAACCCTCCAGTCCTCAGCCCAGCCGCAGGAGCTGCACCCGTCCTGCCCAGGGCTGGGCCACAGCAGCTTGCTGGTGGCAAGTGCCTGGGACACGGGGACAGCGACGCAGCTGCTTGCTTTGGGGTAATCACAGGTGTCTCTTTGAGCAGATTCATTAGGCAGCCCAGCGTACTTGTACACGCGTGTGATCAACTGCGCCCAACTACTCCTCTGTCTTCTTTACTCCTGATTAAAAGGGAAGCAATCAATTACCAAACAGAGGCTTTAAAAGAGCTCGGGAAATAATACTCCCATTTAATGAGTGAGGATTTCTTAGACTCGCCATTTCAGCTACTTTCTTTGAGGAAAGGAGCTCTCCAGCCCAGCACCGTACAGCATGTGGCTGTTTGCTGGGCTCCTGGGCTGTGATACACAGCGGGGCTCTGCCCGGGGCACTTTGGGCCAAGCCACCCCCCTGCTGCCTCCTGCCGGGGGGCAGCACCCTCCTGGGGTTAAAGGTGCTCCTGGGTTTAAGGTGCAAGCTCACACCTCGGTCAGGCTGTGGTTTCTGGTTCGAAATCTCGGTTACCATGCTCCTGACACAGCAAAATTGCTGTCTCTGCCTCGGCTCCGTGTGTTCCCCTTTCTCCCCAGCTGGCAGCCTCTGTTTCCCTGCCCCATCCTCCCAATGGGGCTGGCACTGTGCGTCCTGCAGCAACAAGCAGGAGCCGAGCCCCAGGGGACAGGAAAGGGTTTTCCAAAGTTGTTAAAATTTGTATCAATCTCCCTTAATGCCCACTTTTATTGACGTGGTGCCACTTAGCAAAGCAACAGCTCCATTAACATCTGCGCGCCTCCCATCAGACCTGCTCCCTCCCAGCTGAGCTGGCTCCCCGGGGTCCTTTACTTCTGCATTAATTCCCCCAAATGGATGCTTGCATCCCTCTGCAGCACTTTCAAGCCTCACATTAAGTCAAGCTGCTGTTTGCCCTGCATCACCCCTCCGTAACCTTGTGTCAGGCTCTCGATGTGGCTCTTAATGTGCTTTTAATTGGCCTCTGACACTGGCAGCATCTCCTCTGGAGCAAGCCCTGCACTGGATGGGGCCTGGCAGCCTCCTTTGCAGATCCGTGCTCCTCATCAGTCAGCTTCAATGCAATGATTTAAAAGCATCAAAAAAACATAGCGAAGTTTTTAGAAATCTCGCAGTTTGGATTGGAATCAGGATTGTAAGCGGAGCAAGAGCCGGGCAGGCTGGGCAGGGGGTTGTGACATCCAGCCTGTTTTTCTGTAAGTCTCTGTGGGCACTGGCCTGCAAAAGCCAGGCCAAAGGAAATCGGATTTCGTTATCACGAAAAATTCTCATTTTTGCAAAGAAGTGTCTCCATAAATATTTCCTCTTAGTAGGGAAACTCTTTTTCTCTGATTAGCTATGTGGCAAAAGCAAGCCCGGCAAGGGGAGCAGATCGTGCCTCATGTAAGTAATTTCCTTAATCTCGTGGGCTGCCTGCAGGCTTTAATCCCGGCTGCGAGGATCACAAAGATATTTTATTACTGCTGGTATCGCTGATCTAGTCAGGCTTACATTCTTCTTAGCAGAAATCCTGCGTGTACTTTTCCTGCAGATCCCAACCTCCTTTATTAAGCTTTTAACGTGGCTGGGTGAGAGCAGAGCAAGGCAGGGCTTTTAGCACCACCGTGCCGGAGCCTCCCTGGGATGCACCCAGCTGTCCTCTCCGTGTGCTGGTCAGCACAGCCCTTCACACCAGCCCCATTTTCCAGGATGCTTGATCACAAACCAGGTCTAGGCTAAGCTGTCCTCTGAGCCAGGGCTACCCTGCAGGAGCAGCGGGCACTCAAGGGCAAAGAACATGCGATCGATCCAATTTCCTAGGGAAAGGAGCAAAGGAAGCACAGCTCTTCCTGCTCCGGGACAAAATGCCTTGTGCAGAGCAAGGGATGGAGGTGAGCAGGGTTGTGTTGGTCCCCTACATCCCCGTGCTGGAAGGTGGGTGTGCTTTCAGCCACTTGGAACTGGGTTGCAAGAAAAGTTCCTGCAAGATTCACAGGAATGGGGAAAACTCCATAATTTTAACAAACCTTTATGTATCCCCTATCTAAATCTATATATAATCCTATAATCTCTATATAATAATCCTATAATCTACATATAATCCTATAATCTGTGCTAGATACAAAAGTAAAGTGAAGTGTTTTGCTCCCAGGGCTGAGGCCATGCAGACAGCCGATGCACCCCCCGTGCCCTGATATTGATCTGGCGCTGGAGCAGCTTGTGTGCAGATATTTATATGCCTAAACCGACAAAGTCTTAAAAAAACAACTGAATAAGCAAAGAGTAAACATGCATAAAAGCTAAAAATAAGCACATGAACGTGGGTAAAGCGAGGGGTGTGGGTGCCCGAGGAGAGCAATGCGCAGCCCGGGGGCGAGCTGGTGCCAGGAGCCCCCCGCAGCTGGTGGGGGCCGGGCTCACCTGGGGGTGGGGGCGATGAGAAATTGGGTGGGGGGAGGCCCCACAGTGTGTGCCCGGTCCCGTTTCGTGCAGGGAGGCATTGGGGAGATCCGCAGCAGAATTAATTTATTTTAATGCAATCGGTGAGCTCTGAAATACGCCCTTCTCTATCTGCTCCTCGGGGAGATCGCTAAATACGCCTCGAAAGGATTAGCCTCTCCATACCAAATCTGCTTACATTCACCCTAAAATAGCTCCGTGAAAATATTCCATGTCCGGATTTTATTCCTCCTGCCATGGAAGCTGGCGTATAATAACATTGTCTGCAAATACTGGGAGGGAGAAAGGCAAATAGGCAGAACAGAAGAGGGCTTGGGATGACTGAAGAATTTGGGAGAAGTTTAAGAAGGGGCTCTCAGAAGGCTCTTTGGCACAAGCACCTGGGGCTGTGCGTGCCATGGAGATGGCAGTGCCGTGTTTTTAATTGCAGCAAGATGATTAAACACGCCTTATAGGCGCACACAGGGCACCGTCAGTAACAGGGTGTGCTAATCCCAAATTATTAAATGGACGTAAATCTAAATGTAGTTGATACAAACGTGGCAAACGGTGTCTGGCACTCGCCCAGCAGCCAGCTTGGGAGCAGGGGATGCCCCGGGGAGCTGCAGGGAGAGCCAATCTGCCAGACCGGTCAATGTACCGGCGCATTCACAGTTCCTAATTCCACACTAGTGAAGTAATTATTGAAAGAAAGTCATTAATTGAGGCAGAGTTCTTTATTGGAAATGCTACCGAGCCATTCCTGCAGACACCCAGGGTCTCGTTGCACCGGCGCGGAGCCCTCCCTCGCGTGGGGCTTCTCCAGCAGGGTGCTGCTGCCACGCACGGCTGAGTTTGGGATGAATTTTGTATATTTGAGTAGATTTTTTAAATTATTATCATTATTTGTTAATGCTTTGGCTGTCTTCTGTCAGAGTTCCCTGCAAAGCACAGAGCCTGGCGATGCCCTGCAGCCTCGCGGGGGGCATAGGGAGGGCAGAGTCGTTTGGGCTGAAATTTCGTACTGCTCCCCTCATCGCTGTCATCAGGGGGGCGTTGTGCTCTACGCAGAAGGGGGGCTGCGGGCACAAACTGCCCCTCGCAGGCTCCATCCCCAGCATCCTGTCCTTGTGGTTTAATTCTGCAAAGTGAAAAATTAACCAGCGCCCCACTGCACCATCACAACCTATTTGGACAACCCAAATCTCTGCAGCTTGCCTGCGGTGACCTGTCCGAGCAAACCCGAGTGGCCGAGGGGCTCCTGCTCCAGCACGCAGCCCCCCAGGCTCTGCCCGGCCTCCCCGGGCACTGCTGGCCATAGGCTCGAGGCAGCATTTTGAGAGACTACCCTCAGATTTCCTTCTGTCTCAATAAATGGAAAGAGAAGATGAAACAAGCTATTCCCTTATCCCAGCTCCATCTATCAGGGGCTTTGTGCTTTGTTATCGAGTCGGAGTTTATACTCTCATTATCAGCTCTGACTGGCTCCTATCCCATTTTGCTGCAGCTGATGGAAAGCACCGCGTCGTGCCCCTGTCCCTTAAAGCCTCGCGTGGCTCCAGCCTCAGTGGCTGTGGGGCTGGGCTGTGCCTGAGCCGAGGCGAGCTGGGGCAGGTTGGTGTCCCCATGGGTCCCTCGGCACAGACGGGGAGAGGTGGCCTTGAAGGAACGGGGAAAAACCAGGTGTAAGGGTGCCTGTCGGATAATGGGCTTGGGTTTTGCTATTGATTAACGGTATCCTGATAAAATGTGATGATTGCAGAGTCCCCATTCATCCATAAATGGCAGACAGGAGAGCTTTTAGCATGCTCTTCTTGTGAAGTACAAAGTTTTGTGGTATTTGGGTGGGGTGTTTGGGATCACAAGCCCCAAATTTCTGCTTCAAGCACTGTGCTGTGAATAGGACGTGACTAATTTCTGTGATGTGGTAGCATTAGATTAAATAGATAGTGTCTTTTTAAACGCTGCTGGGAAGAAGTGCAGCAAGGAACAGGCATTTCAGCAGCAGTATTGGTTTGGCTGTGTGTCTGTATGGACTTTCTGTATGGACACGGAATGAAGTGCAGCTCCTTAGGAGAGACTAACTCAGGAGGACAATTTGCTGGGGCTGGTTCTAAAACACCCCGAAATCAATAGCTGCCTAAATAGCCAAAACAAACAAGCGGCCCCACAACGTAGACACAGGGAAAGGCTGGCGCCAGGAGCACAGCACTCGGGACTTCTGATTCTGATGCTGAGCAGAATTTTATTTTCAAAGGGTGCTAAATTGGAAGGCACAGAAAAATCATTCAGCTCCTCCGTCTGCAGTTTGAAATAGTACCGTATTTCATTTAGTCTTTCAATAGTGCGCCTTTATGTTGCTTTCAAAGCTAGACTGCCTCTCCTTGGAATCACTAATACTAATTGATTTCCAAACCCGGAAAGTTGCAGAAAACATAAAGCAGATTGGCAGTTTATTAGCCAAGCACATTGCACCTGTGATCAGAAGCCTGACCCAAGGACATGCACAGCGGGGGAACTGCCTGCCCGCCCTCTGGTACTGCAGTAAGCGGCTCTAAAAGGGTGTAATCAGGAATGACAACAGGCAACAAATGAATATGGCTGCTAATGGCATGGGCAGTGCTGATTAACATGTATATATTCCTTAGCTTCCGAGCGCGAGGCTTTATCTGGCGTGCAGGCTGCGGAAATTAAATCATTTATTTCTGTGACCACAACAGATATAAAAATTATGTCATAAAGAAAATGGAATAAAACCTTCAGCGGAATTTAATAATGTTTTAAGTAATTCTAATCCACAGGCTTGCGTTTCATGGCATGGCCACTCAGTTTTGTTTCATGTTCCTTTGTCTACAAGAGAATACTTCCCAATGAACAGGCAGAGAGGTGTGCTGGAGGATTTTGCCCGGAGCCCCAGAGGACAGGGCACCTCCTTCTGCAGCTGTCCCACACGTGTACCTCCAGTGGGACTTCACCCCACTCTGTATTTCAAGTTGCTAAGTCAAAACAAGCAGTTTTTGATCATTTAGCCACTGGCGTTTGGCCACCTCCATGGGAAGTGTGCCTCCACGGAAAGTGTTTCCATGGTTTGTGCCTCCATGGAAAGCGTTAGCTATTTTTTATTGAGCTGATAAAGTTCCTCCTGTAAGAAAGAAAATGTGTCCAGGATTTAATCAAAATTTCACTACGTGATAAAGCTGATAAAATCCAGATGGAGCTTGTTCATGGGAAAGTGCAACGTGTCCCTCCCCATCCAGCACTGACAGCCCCTTCCCCTGGCTGCCACCTGGTACGGGACACGTAAGGGAGTAAAAACCTGCAGGACTAAGCACAGGCTCGGTGGTGCTCCTTCCTGCATTTCTCATTTTGTTTCAAAATTGAATAAAACACTAGGAAGTCAAGTGGGAATTACCCTGCTCTGCACAGGCACGCTGTGTGCTTGTATGAAGCATCAGGCTTGCGAGATTAGGGTTATTCTGAATAAATGGATTCTTCCTAATTTTGCTGAGGACTTTCTTGATGTTGTGCCAATGATTTCCAGTATGTGAGGCTCTCTGAGCTCTTTGCGTGTGTCAGTCCAGAACGTATCAGCCCCATCTCACCTTCTCCTTTTCATTTTAATTTTCGTGGAAAATTTCAAAAGCACAGATAGGATGTACAGAACCAGGTGTTTCATGGGGCTAAGGCTTCCTCTCCCCTGATAAACAGGGAAGTTAGAGCAGAAGTGCCACACATCCCTCCTAGCTGAAAATAGACTAAAATGCATTCTGTTTGTTCTTCCTATCCTCTGATGCTCTTGGAGATTTCTTAAACATTGAGTTTCTAAGTCTCCTAGATGGCCTGGACAAGCTTTTTATGGAAAATGCAGTTCTGCTCTCTGCTTTATTCTCCCTTTTGCATTCAAAGGCCACGCTAGTTTTCTTGCCTAGAATTGCATGGGGTGTTTCAGCTCAGACCAGTCCCAATTTAAAGCCTTCTGCCGCTCATTTATTACGTGCATGGACAGCGTGCTCATACTCCAGTCCATTGCCCCCAGCCTGGTTAGAAGCGTTTCCAGCTCGCCGAGCAGTGCCCCCATCACTGTTGCTTTGCACCACAGCCACCTGATCGAGGTGGGACCGTGGCTGCTCCCTGGTCTGGCTGCATGGCCAAACCCACTGGTGGTGTCCACAAGCCAAAAGTAAACCTCATTTTGTGTTAGAAATTGTTGGTGTTTTAGAGATACCAGGGTGGAACAAGTGTCAGGTATAACGCTTCTTGCTCTTCCACTGGTAATTCATGTATCTCTACAGGATGCCCTCTTATTTATTTGTGCTTGAATCCAACTATCCCATCTTTTTGTTTTGTCATGTGTTAACTGATTTCTGACACAGATAACTTTCTATTTCTGCCCAGCTCTTTCAAGGCAGTGAGAATTACCAGATGCACTTTCCAAGTAAGACCACTCTCATTTAGAGAAAGGTAAATCTAAATCTAGGTTGAGAAACCCTTCACATTGTTTGATTTCTGTTTCATTTTTATGCTGCCTAGTACTTTATTTGTAATGAGCAATGCCACGCAGTGAGCAAATGAGCTTGCTCCTAGAAATGATCCCATGCCTAATGCCTGTGTGACTGCAAGAAATCACCCCAAATTGGTACAACCGTGTCTTTGGCAAGATGTGGATTCCTCCACCATCACCCTGCCAATTTACCTTGACTTGTCGGGATCTGCTCGAGGTCCTCACAGGCTGGTTGTTTTCTTGACCTTTGACTGGTTGCAGGTAATTTGCAGTATCAGCAATTTCCCCACCATACTGCTCAGTCTCTGCTGGAGCCAGGCAAAGATGTCGATTTAAACTGTAAAAAGTCTCAGCCATTCGTGCTTTGACCTTGATTTCTGTTGGTTTCTGAGTCATGAAAAAAAAAAAAAAAGAAAAAAAAAAGACTGAACTTTGTGAGAAAATTCCCAGAAGTTTCTTAAAAGCTCCTTGGGGTCACAGGTCTGAAAGCTGTGGAGACAGCTCCCGGGGGGCAGCCGCAACTCCTGCTGTGAAACCAAGCAGAAGGAGCCCAAAGGGCTGCTCCTCTCTCCTTTCAATACACAGACATGGGGAATTATTTCTTTTAGTACAACAGCTCTGTCTGCAACACCCATCCGTAGCCTCTCCCTGGGGAACTCGGGCACTTTGTGCAGCTGGTGGCCAGAGATGCCCGAGGAAGCAGCAACCCGCACCAGGGACAATGCACTTCACCATCTCAGTTATTTTTAACCAAGTTTTATTTTGATAAAACTTTGTGATTCAGGCTTGAGGGGTCAGTTCCAGCCTTTTTTTTTTTCTTTTTCTTATTTTTTTTTTTTTGGTAATGCTTATATAGGGTGCGGGCTGCAGAATAACAGCCATGAATATTCATTCACAATCTGTCAGTAGCTTTCAATGCTCCTTAATGTGATCCGACAGCTTCTTGGCTCAGTGGGAGGGTTAGCAGCCTCTACTGGGCTGCTGGCATACAGGTGACAATAACAAAAAATATCCCCATCCCCACAGCAATCGCAACCCCGCTCAGCAGAGCACCAGCTCCCGCACAGGGCTGGAGGTCCCTTGGGCACAGGATGGGGTCGTGGCTTCCTTCCCCATTGCTCCTGTCAACATGACTTTCCGCACTTGTTAGCGCCTTTTACAAGAACTTTAAAAATGAAATTGTCAGTGAATTTTATGTATATGTGACCAAGGAGTTCCGTATCATCTGTGCTATTGATCTGTTTTACTCGACGTGATGCTCCTTAATGCTGTCCGTCCTAGTTATCAGAATAAGGTGAACCTCCTGGGACCAGAGCAGACAGTGGCTAATTTGTGGTCAGTGCTGGTGAGAGATCCTATAACCTCTTTCACTGATTTAGTTAAATTCCACGCTCATATCAAACATAAAGGCACAGCTCCATTTTTTCCTTCATTTTTGAACTCATATCAAATTAAAAGAATTTTCCACACCTATTGCAAATGAAACTAGGAAAATCCTGCAAGACTTGTGCAGCTGATGGAGGAGGGGATTGCTCTGCATTTGGTGAGACACCTGTAGGTACTCCCTGGAGCCAGGCAGTTGCAGACTGAGCTTGCACAGCCCTTGCAGAGCCCTCCCAGCAGGAGGTACCAGCAGCAGAGCTTTGGCTTTCAAAAGGGGAGCAGTGCTGAACACACCTGGGCACAGCAGGCAAAAAGGGAGCAGCCACCAGCCCAGTGTTTCCCTGAGCCTTCCAGACCCCGCAGCAGCTCCTCAGCAGGGCTCAGTCCCTCGGCTTGGAGGAATTGCCAGTGTCAGCCCCGAAGCACCGTGTTTCACGGGAGGGATGAGAAGGAAACTTGTTCAGATTAACCTTGGGGAGTTTCCTCGTTTGTCTGATGCTCCGTTTCTCTTCTGTGGGATATTCCTCTTTTCTTCCCACCCACTGGCATTAAATTCAAGGATAACACAGAATTAATCATAAAGCCATTTGATAGCTCATCTGAAGATTTATCCTCTTTTTCTCAAAGAAAAGAACATAGCCTTGCGCAGCCGAATGGCCATGAATCACTTCAGTGTCACTGCCAGGACAGCAGAGAATTAATGTTTATTTTGCTTTTAAAATCTGATATTTAGGAAAGGAAATTCTTCATGCATTTTATAGTGTTATTTTTATTACTCTTGTCACCCCAGCATTTAGCCAAAATTAGGTTTCTGAGGAAGAGAAATTTGGAGATGGAGTCAGATTTTGTGATGCCGGCCTCTTTACGGGGGCTGCGCGAGGCTCTGCAAGCAACGCGCCTTGCACGTGCGCGAGGTCGGGGCGCTGCCACGTGCAGATGCTCTGCGGGATGCTGCTGCCACCTCTGCTAGCTTCGGCCATGCAGCAGCCAAATTGTTGTGCTGGGGTTTTTGCTGCTGTGCAAACGGCAGAGGACGGTCATGCTGCCCAGCACCAGGAGAGCACTTTTGGCTTGCAGCAGCCACCCTGATGTCTCCTACAGCTTTTATAACAGGTCCAACTTGCAGTACAAAAGCAACAAGGAGGCAATGGGTTATTGTGCTTTGTTGGGCTCCCATATCCATAAACAAAAGGACTCAAAAATAATTTAATTCCAGGAAAGTATTCCTGTTATTAAATGGACTTTAGCAAACTGGTTTGAATTTATTTTTCAGTAATTGAAATTAAAATTGTCACGCATCTGTATTGCAGTCAGGTTTCCCTTCACCGTCAGAAGCAAATTTTACCTGTGCTGCTTAACAGTGGCATGCAATGGTCTCTAACGCAGCTTACCACGTTAATCTTTATGGGCTCGCCAGAGACTTTCAATTTTGTGACCTGAACTGTCTTGGGAGTGATTTTAAGATTTTGTATGGAGCAGATATATTTCAAAGCTATTGCCTTATTCAGTGATCAAATTTCTTGACCAAGTTTTATGATCTATGCTTTTTTATTG
Source organism: Anas platyrhynchos (assembly GCF_047663525.1). Lineage (NCBI taxonomy): Eukaryota > Metazoa > Chordata > Aves > Anseriformes > Anatidae > Anas > Anas platyrhynchos. The sequence goes on along the minus strand of NC_092592.1, from coordinate 40,456,251 downwards.
TGATCCATATTAGAATAAGCGCTTTGTCTTCTGTAGTCATAACTGACGTGGTAAGTGTTATTGATGCTCCGAGTGCTCATCTGTATCTGGCTGGCAGAGATCATTGTGCCTCTGGGTAAACCTTGAATAGAAATTCATCTGCTTTGCAAAAAAATGTATGAGCCTCAAAAAAATGTATGAAAGAACATGAATAATGACTTGAACTTTAAAGTTCCTAAGACTAATCCGTGTTGCTCATAAGTTTTCAAATTCCCTCTGTACAACAGGCAAAAGTAATAAATGTTGCTTTTCCCCCTCCTGTCCCTTCCAGTGCAACAGGCCCTGGTGTTGCAGGAGCAGTCCAAGCTCCACGTGTGCCTTCGGGCACTGAATTGCAGAGCTCGTTCCAGCTTGGCTGCAGCTGACGGGCCAGCCACTGCCGCACGCAGGGTGGGCAGGACAAGCATCTGCTCTTTGGATGAAGATGGAGAAGACGTATAATGAGTTGGCCCCTTCTATTGCTTTGGGGGAACAAAGATATGCATTGCTGTCCTTTTTATGTACCACAGAAACGGCAGAAATCTGTCACCAGAAAAAAGGTTGTTGGCTGATACTTCTTTTTTTTCCAGTGTGTCCAGAATTAATTGGCTTGTGTGTTTGCTGGCAAAGTTACTCCTGAGAGGAGGCTGGAAGACAGGGTTATTGAAAAATAGCTCCCTAAGGTGGTTTTATTTTTTTTTTTTATTTTTTTTATTTTTTTTTTTTAAATCAGAAAGCAAGCACTTCTGTTTTCTGTGGGTAACGCGTGAGATTCCCATCACCTGTCATCATCTCGTCTCACATACTTGGAGGGACAACTTGTGATTGTTCTCTGCAAACACCCTTGCATTGTCAGGCTGCCTGTGACAGTCATCAGCTGGTTTTCAAACGCTTAATTAAAGGCTCTCAGCACATACCTGCTACATAAGCTGTTTCTTTTCTGAAGCTGTCTATCTGATGAGAATTTTGGAGAAATCCTTCTACTCCTTGTTGAAAAATAATTTTTGTATTTCATATGTGTGGGTACAAACACAGGCTGTCTTTGCAGAAAGCCTCCCTTAGCCAAAAACAAGTGGCACGGAGCTTAATCTTACTGAATTGAGCTGAGCAGGTTAATGCCATGAAATCATAAAGGTAGAAGGGCTTGTTCAGGAAAGTTGGATCCCTGCTAACCAGCCCCTTGTAGTCCCGGGCTGAAAAATTAGGCTGTGAACAGCCAGAGGTGGATGAGCTGCCACCACCACAGATAGATCGGATGTCTCTTGATTGCCTGTCCTTCGCAGAATGAGTCTGCTGCTGAAAGGCTGGGACGTGTGTGCTCAGTTCGGATAACTGAATACTTTTTGCAATTGCAATGACCGAAGTCTTATGTTCCTAATGATGAGAACAGTTCTGGTAATTTACGGCATGTAGAGACGTGTGTGTGCGGTGTACGTGTGGGATGATCGTTGGTCTCAGGCTATCTTCTAGTAGAGCGATTTATATGCCTAAAAAATAAATGAAAAAAATCATATAGTAATCTTGCTGACAGCCTCGCGAGGAAGTGAGCTATATGCTATAGAAAAATTCTGCAAAGAGGCTAGCAGCCCGCTTCCAGCAAAGGATGGAGAATTTGTCCTAGCAGCTGTCATGCTTTGACACGGTTTTTAGTCAACAGTGTTGTCAGCCATTTCTCAAGACGTGTGACTAAAGCCAAACGTGGGTTTGGAATATGCTTAGAAGCAGAAGTGGCCATCCACTTCAGTCGTATTTGCAAACCCTTTTATTGCCTTCCTTGTGAATATTTAAATGACCATATTTCCCCACCTCAGATGCATCCTGTCTCCAGGAGCAGAGGTGAGCTGGCTGTGACTTGCTCTCCCATCTGTATTTCCCTTGTGCTTTTATTTTTTTTTTTTTGTGCTAAGAGTTGTCTTTTTCCTCTGGTCAACAAAAGTCCGGATAAAATATTTTGATTCTTCTCCTGCAAAGTACAGAGATGCTTTTCTGGCTCTGCGTAATCCATTTTTGTAAATGGTTCCATCTTTTATAACATCCCACCTATCCCTTTCTGTTTTATGACTTTTTGCATACACACATGGCAGCATGTGTTTTGAGGTATTACCATATCCTTAAAAATACATTATTACTTAAAAATACATTGTTTTGAGGAGACTTTTCTCTCAACACAACGTCAGAGCACTCTTTGCAGAGGATGCTGGCAAGCAGGAGGACATCAAACAGGTGGAAAGGAGACAACCTCTGTTAAAAAATACACAGGAAAAAAAGCAATGTTTATATCCTTTTTGATATTGCAACATTATATTACAAAAGTCCTCTAGCCACAGAGTGACAGAACATGCATTTTTTCTGTTTTCCAATTGCCTTTAAAACAATGGGTCCATCCTTTGAATAACAGTTTTGAGCAGTCATCATAACGAGCTTTTCAAGCAAATACTAAACATGATGCAAACAATTCTCTTTCATTCTTTAGATCAATTATTCACCTATATCTTTTATTTTATGCTTTGTCCAAATCACCAAAGAATTCATTAAAATATTTTAAAAGAACTGTCTATGAAAGCAAACAGAGCAATAAAACGAATACAGAAGACAGTCTCATGGAAATTTGGTTGGGTAATTCTCACAGGGTCTATATTTTGGAAATGACTACAGGCAAAGTAACTACTGAAACTAATTTTTAAAATCAGACAAATGCACTGGCCTTCTATTTTAACTTGAGTACTTACGTAGATTGAAAAATTTTAATACTTTATTTCAGTGTCTTGACCTTCCAAACAGCACTGAAAAGATTTCAGGCTGAGGCCTCAGGCTGGCATTGTGCACATCATTTGCTCCCCCAAAGGCCTTGAATGACTAAAACCTGTCAATGGAAATGGGAGTTTAGACAAGGAGGGCCAAAAGCTGTGCCGAAATGCAAGCTGTGCAACCTGAGCCCACCCAGACGTGGTAATTGCAGTGAGGAGGGAAGGATAATTGGCATCAATCCTTTGAAGAGTTTTCATTCAGGTTGGATGACCCTGCTAAGTTAAGAAGTCTTATTAAATCTGATAAATAGTGGAAGAGTGAATTCATTGAAGTCAAGGAAGTAAATTTGTACGCGTGTAACTTAGGGAGGTCAGACCCTGACTGGATAAGCATTTCAAAGGGGACCTTCAAGAAAAACACAAGAAAAGATCCCTTCCTTCATAACTGATGAGTGAGGCTCTGACTCGGCACGTCCCAGAGACATCCCCCTCGCCGGGGTCTGCCCGGGCATGGGCTGCACTCACTCGGCAGTATTTCTGCCTCAGCCCCCACCACGGGGAGAGGAGGGCATGGTGACATCCCCATAACTCACCTGCCTTCAGGCTCGACCCTTTAGAAATCTGCTCTGATGAGGTCTTTACACCCTTTCTGAATGCCAATGAAGAAATGGTTGACGGGATTCCATTTACATGTATTTCTATTAGGCTATTGCTACCATATAAAAGACTCAAAAATAATAATAATAAAAAAAAAAATCAATAAAAATTCTCAGTGCCCTAAAAGCTAAAAATCCATCACATTTTGCAGGCAGAAATATGGAGAGTTAGAAAAGGTCCACGTAGCAAAAACAGGTATATCAACTTATTCCAGTTTTCTTCTGGTTATCAGTGGTTGTTTTGACTAGGAAACTCGAGGCCATGGTATTTTAATGATTCAGAAATGTTAAATTCCATTTATCCAATGGAATTGGATTCTCCAATTATCTTATCATCACGTCCTGAGATAGTACAGTAATGGTAGTGACCAATCTCACAGGTGGCAGTGGCAGATATGCTTTTCCCCATAGTAAAGCCAGAAGAAAAGTGCAGGTAGGACCATCCTATGGAAATAATCCTTTCCATGATCCTCTTTTCATCTGATTTCTCCTCTCAAGCAGTGCCCATCACTCAACAATTCTTTTAGCACCACCTGCCATCCACCTGCAGTGTCCATTTTATAATATCCTCTATTGGAAAAATCTAGATGGGGCATTTTTTCCCTTCTCCATCTGCCTCCAGCTCAGAGAGACTCAGGGTGAAGGAAGCTGGTAGCTTTGTATTTCCTTACTTCATGAAGGATGGTGGGTTATACATGCTCCAGTAGAGCAAGATGGCAGGTTAAGCCTCTTCCAGTGACGAGAACAAGTAATGACAGAGATGTGGGGGCATGAAAACAAATGTGTCTGTACCTATAGAGCACTCTGAGGTCCTACTAGGACTCTCAGTAATTGTGTTGTAGGAGAAATTCGGAGAAGAAAAAAAAAAAAAAAAAAAGGAAAAAGAAACCACATTTGTTCTGTCACGAAGAGCACAGGTTTTAAATCTCTGGGTTGAAAGTATTTATTATCTAAATCTATCTTGTATGGCTGCTTTATGATGATTTCTCCAGGCAGCACAAAATCAATCTCCAAATCCTCCCGCAATACCCCACACCTGCCTCTGGTAACTCACACTGTGTGAGAAAGGCTTGCTAGAGATGACCCCATTGCACTGCCCCATTGCTAGCAGCACTGTTCTCCATTTCTTTCTATCCCCCCAAAAATTGTCCCACCTTTTCAGCTTTCCTGGAGCAGAATTAGTACCTATTTATTTCAGAGTTGAAGAAATAGGTATCTCCAAGACATGGATAGTAACCAGAAAAATAAACATGACATCCTTCAGAATGAGCTGAACCGAAAGTGCCCGGCAACATCAAAGTATGGTTTTAACAAGAATGTTACGTTTTAGTCTGAGAACGCAAGAGGGAATAGGGCTGGATTAGAAAATTATCAATCACCAGAATTTCCTTTTGAGGTCAGTAGTGAGATATTCCATCATCATCTTTCCATTAGAGACAGAAAGTCACATGTTTAACCTGGCGAGAACCACGGCTTAGTTTGAACTGTACTTTGATTGAAGATTTCTTTTGAAGATCCACTACTTTATTTGAGAGTATCAGATAGAATAAATAAGAAGAGCATCAGTACAGACCATGAACTGAAAGATAAATGTCATAGGATGTGTTCAGAGCATAGTATGAAATTCAGATCAGTGGTACAGATTTGAAACAGCACTATAGAGATTGTAAGTATTTAGAAATGAATGTCGAAACGGACTTGGTACATGGCAGAGGAAGGATAAGAGATTAAAAATGATTTAGAAAAATTCTTGCTTCAGTCCAGTTTATTAACACATATTTAAGGTAAAAATAGGTCCCTATAATTGTCCAGGCTAATGTCATACAGGAAAACAGCAACAGAATTTCATGCCCTGTTCTTGCATTGTGTCCACAATTTCTGGTGAATGCATTTTATATTTATGCTTTTAGTTATCTGTAAGGAAGCTATTCACTCTTGATTTACGGTTTGTTCCTGAAAAATACTCTTCTGTATCCTTTGACAATGATCAGTGGTTTTTGGCCCTGACTATTAATTTAGATTCTGCTAGAGGTCAAGTGGCCTCTGGGGAGGGAGTCTGGAGATGTGTGTGGCTACTTGCGGGGAAGGAACTTTCTCCAGCTTCTTCTTCCTGCCCACACAAGTCATCTGTTCTTCCCGGGCATCTTCTGTGGTTTTGAACAGGCTTCCAGGACTGGGATTTCAGTTCAAAATCATGGCCAGCATTCATTAAGAACATGATGTGAAATAATTCCTGCATTACTAGTGTGGGCTTTAGCTGGCTGTGCTATAACTTCTTATCATCTTGAAGCTGATTTTAAAGCACAGCCAAAATAGGAATTTTCCGAATTGTTAATCATAAATATTCATATTGCAGCCTCTGTTCAGCAATACTGATCAGATCTGTAACAATGGCATGAATAATAAGAGCTACTAATCATTGTAAGCCTGTGGCTTTGTCTTCTAACAAAGAGAGCGGTATGTATTAGTCTGCTCATGAACACAATTAATTACATCAGTCGTCATTTCCTTTCCGTGCACAGCTGCTGGCACTACCAGCGGAGGAAGGGGTGAGAGAGCTGTGCAAGTGCACCAACACGGATGATTAATGTCACTGTCAGGGCAGGCAGAGGAGAGCTTCTCTCTTATCTTCTGCTGCAGGACCAGCAGACAGAGCTCAAAATAATGATGTGCCTCTGTTACTTTAAAACACGTATTAATAACAGTATGTTTAATTAAGCAAATTCTAGAGATGTAGAAGGAGAAATCCTTTTCTGTGTTTTAACGTGGTTCAGTGTTGTGCGGAAAATACCCGAGAGCTGAAGTTTGATGTCAAATAGTTTGCTTTTCACACGTTTTCCATTTGGAGGACAGTCAGTGATCATGCAACCAGCACCTGCGTGGGAGCTCCCACGGCCGTATGCACCTCAAGCCTTCCCGGCACACACCGCTTCAGAAAGCAAAGCACCCTGAGAAGCAGCAGGTGGGTTACCAGCCACTGTTATCAAAGAAAATAAACAGAAATCAAAATCTATAGATGTCCTGCATGAATACAATGCTCAAGCTCAGGTTAGCTGAATTTGATGGAGGCAGCAGGTAAAGCACACAGGGATAGGTACTGGCTTCTGACAGACGGGTTAATACTAATTCTCATTTATAAGAATCAGGAGCAGCAGGCGAAGGAAGACAATTCTTCAACAAAAGCACACTAATCTTCCTCGTTTTTGGGGAAATCAGGACCTGGTGGGACACGCACCCACAAACTAAAAGGAACAGCATCCAAAACCCCCAAACATGCTGTTATATCTTGCCACATCCATAGCCCCTCTAACTCCCAAATACTTCAGAGACCTGTTTACGAATATTTAATTATTTCCAAACAGTGGTCCCTGACAATGGTGGCTTTGTATGGAGAGTGACATTGTGGCATTTTTATGGAGCAGTGTTTCAGGAGAGCGGCCTCAGGCCCAGAAGGGGAAGGAGCAAAAGCCACAGCTGGGAGCTGCCAGCTCCTGCAGCACCTGGGGACCCTTCCTTCGAGCCAGCACCTGGAACCAGCTCGAGAGGCTCCCCAAAGGGTACCCTCAAGACCAGAAGGACATCCAGGAAGTTTAATTTTTATAGATCCACTCCCCCTCCCCATTAAAATAGGTTAAAAGGCCTAATTGGTTTCCCTTGAAGAGAAATGAGCTCTGGCTGGTTACTAAGCAACTGGCGGCAATTTGCCTTTTCCTTTCTATTCAGGAAAACTAGATCCAAACTTTACCAGAGGACTTTCAATTCATGTTTATATTCATCATAAAAAGGCTCTCTGATACTGTTTTGTTAGCCTTAAAAAGCAGCACACACACACACCCCCCGCTGAATTGTCTCTTAATGACCAAATACATCACAGACAATTCCCACAGCACGGTGCGCATGGAGAGGCAGGTAGGGTGGACATTGGCTTCTCATGAAAAAATAGCCGGTGTCCTACTGAACAGAAATTGTAATTAAACCCCATTTTGCCCAGTCCTTCAGCCCCTGGGCAGAGCAGGACGCCCAGGAGGGCAGGGAGGAGCAGGAAGGGCTCGGTCACAATCTCTGTTTTGCTGCACAAGTAGCATCACATCTCCTAATTGATCTTCCAAACGAAGGAGGGTAACTACTGACTGCTGCATCAGCACATGCACCATCTGGGCAGCAATGGGTGCTGGTGCTTGGAAGAACCAGGGCTCAGAAAGTTTCACCGTGCTACTGTTCGGGGACTGACAGCAGTAAGGAGATGTGGTTACAGGATTCACCGGCTCAGCACATTTCCTGGAGCAACTCAGTAGTTTTAGAGGCTGTTTCTACCGAATATTGACAGTGCAGAAGAGACCAATGGTCACCCTTGAATACACAGCTGTATTCTGCTGGACAGGCCTTTCTGGTGGCATTGACATGCTGGTGCTGTGCTCGTGCATCCCATGGACGTGCAGATGGTGCTGCAGCATCCATTTCATCCTCTGATGGTGAATTCCAATTAACATCAGCATATCCCTTGATGACTTGATGATCTTATGGGTCTTTTCCAACCTATAGAATTCTAAGCTGCCTGTCATTAGGTTACCATGTCCTTTTTTCTGTTACTTCCTGAGCCACCTAATGCTGGTCTTTGCACCAGCTGCCCTCCTGGCTCAGTTCTCTGTCCCCAGCACTTTCTTCCCCCACACCTCCAGCCCTGGCAGGCAGAGCTAGAGCCCAAAGCCTGCAGAAAACAAATTGCTAAAAGCTTGCAGTTGATCCAAGACAACCGAGATATTTTGGCACTCCGTTTTACAGGGTCTCCATGGGGAAGTAAAATTGGAGGTGTGCTGCACTCAGGTTCTGCAAGGGCTATTTCCCGTGCCCAGCTGCAGCAGATTCAATATGGTGCACGCTCTGCTATAACAAACCGCAGAATAAGGAACAGCAGGAAAACAGCTGCAGTCATCTTTAATGGACTTGTCCATAACACTAAACCTTTCCAACAAAACTTTATTACCATTTCTAAATTGTCTGCTCGTGGTTTGTTTAAAATGGGTAAACAATAAACTGTCTGTGTGCAGAGATAAAAGCTTCTAACATTCGCAAAAGCTCATTCAAAACATTTGAACATCTCAACCATAGAATAGTTATTAAAAAATGGAGAGGGGAGAAAAGCCCAGATACGTGTTTGGTGTAAAACATCGGCCGGGCTCACCAGTGGTGACACGTGGGGTTGGTGTGTCCAGGCAGGGCTGAGGATCAGGGCTTGCTAAGAGCTTGCTTATTTCTGTGTCTCATCTAGGAAACCCAAGAGCTGGCAGAACCTCGGCCTCTGCAGTTGGAGGTGAGCGTTTTGCACCCCTGTGGCACCCACCCCTGCCTCGCAGCCTTCCTGTGCCCCCGTGGCATGTGTCCTGGTGTAGGGCTGTGGCCAGCCCGGTGCTGGGGGCTCCATGCCACCAGTACAGGATGCACAGGGACAAACTCGTGCTACTCATGCCTTGGCCCCAAATGTAAGATCAAATCACGACAGTGCTTTATTTAGCAGTCTGGAAGCTACCATTAGCTTTGCTTTAAAAGATGAACTCTGATGAGAAGAGTGCCAGATGCTTAGCTGGTAGCAGGACATCTGCAACAGCGTGAGCAGCGAGTCCTGCGCTGAGCTCCAGAACTGGCCCCGTGCTGCTGGGGGAAGCAAAGCTGCTTCACTGGACAGCGAACTTGGGTATATCTCCACCACTAAATGTCTCTGCATGCAATTTGCATTATGCCAGACATTATTAGAATGGCATTATGTTCTTCAGCTGGCACAAATTAACACTTCAATATCCTCATATGACATTTGTAAAGCACCATTGCTGTATCTGCCCCATCCCCACACCACTGATATTCCTTCCTGGATGGTTTTGGAGGAGGAATAGAAACTCTGTGATACACGAAAGAAATAGTGATGGTTGTAATCGAGCAGCACCATAATGTGAGGCTTCTTTTATTAATAAAAATATTAAAATTGTATACAGTAATAGTGGTGACAGGCAGGTGAAGAACTGCTGAGGAGAATGAAGCAGTAGAGGAATGAAAGCTTTATTTCTTACAGCACCGATCACTGTGACACTGAAATATGTAATACTGTGTGTTTGATGTGAGGAGCCACGATGCTAGGGCTGCAGATGGCTTCATCTGAAGTTAATGCAGGTTCCTTGAAGCAGCCGATGGGTGAACTCCGCCTGTCAGGGCGCAAGGTGCCCAGCGTGCTCGTGGGGAGCCAACAGCCAGGTGTGTGCTCAGCCCCTGGCTAACAATCCTTCTCATTCCCAGGGCTGTGCTGACCCGAGGCTCTGACCAAAGCTGTGTGCAGCAGCATGCAGCGAGGGTCCCCGAGGAGCAGGATGCTGGCGGAGCTGCAGCTGGGCAGGCAGACCCCTGCCCATGCTGACCCCAAGGCATCGGTCACCGGAGAGCCTGGGACGCACGGTGCCTCTGGTTCTGGCATGAAATGGTGATGAGCTGAGTTCTCCTCATGTGATTTTTTAAACTTAGTGTTTTCATTCTCAGTCAGCTACCACCTTTCGCAGTTTAGTCTGCTTTTCCCCCCTTTGGTTGGTACTTCAATGCGATCCCATACAGCCCTTCAGGAGATGAAGAACTCCCTGGGGTTTCCGGGAACCTTTTTTTCCAACCTTCTGCTCAGCGTTTGGCAGGATTAAAAACATCCAATACCTTTGAAACCAACAGGAGGTTTCTACAGGTTTCAGTTGGGTTTGGAATAAGCCTTTTCTCTGTTATCTGGAGGCAAAGCAGAAAGGCTGGGGCCTTTTGCAGGTCCCTGCAGCTCGGCTGGCGTGCGGGCAGGGGGCATCTCGCAGGGCGCTGCGTGCCTTGGCTGCAGCACTGAGCCCAGCTCCTGTGTCAGGTGAGGCTGTGAACGCTTGTTGCTTATCACTGCAACATGCAAATTAATTCGCTAAAATGTATTTGAAAATATTTCTTTTTGGAATGTAACAATTTTGAAAGTCTTTTTTCCTTTGACTGTGCTTTATTCAACTTTATACTGAAATACGTGGTCAGATGCAGGCATGCGGCTGTGCACATTGATATTTTTCTGAGAATATCTTGCACCTGACAGTTGTACTGCCATATAGAGGATTTGCATAATAATGAATTTATTCCTCAGGAGTGTGCCACAGATCAGAGCAGATGAACACTAACTGGATCTGGAAATTCAGAAAGATGAACTTTCTCCAAACAGTCTCATTTTAATCTTCAGAAGTAAAAACGCCCTGCATGACAGAATTACTTTGGTCTTGGAATGCAAAACCGAAAGGCTTTATTTACCAAAAACAGAGAAATAATGCAGTGATGTGGAAAGAAAGCCACCAAATGCTCGTATACTTTTGGAAATACATACATCTGGAGAATATCACAGAATTAACCTTTGGCAGATTTCCAGCAGCTGTTCCTGATGCCCTCATGCTCAATCCAGTGCTGAGCACTGCAGAGTGAATTGAAGTTATTGAGATAGTCATCAGTTTTTGAGAGCTCCTCTTGCTATTTTTCAGCTATTAACTTCTTTATTCGCACTGATTTCATCTAAGCTTAAGTCACTTCAAAATCAGACAGTGAAAGACAGTTTTCCCTCCAGTTTACAAACAAATTTTATCACGCTGCAAGAAATCAAGGTACCCCAAATAGGATCTTGATAGAATATGGACAATCTGCATATTTATTTAAGATCCTTTACACAAAGATTATGAAGCTGTAAAGCTATAAGAAGGTCTGAACATAGCTAAAGGAAAAAAAAATATATATATATATATATATATAACACTGTTTATCTGATGTACATTTTGTTAGCTGAAAAAATTGGTTGGCATCACAAAAAAAAGTATGAAATGTTACATGCCTCCAGTCCTGGAATGAAATGTTAAAACTGTTTTCTTTTTCCAGACCTTCCCCCTTCTTTTCTTCTTGTTACTTGATGACTTTGTTCCTACTCAGCTGTGTTTTTTTATGTCTCATCCACAGCTCTCTAGTTTCCTTTTGATGTGCTGCTCTAGAAGCCTTCTACAGATGTCAGGTTCTTGAAAGAGAAAAATTTTTACTTTCTGAAGGACATGCTCTGTTTGCAAAAGACACGGTTCCTAAAGTATTGAGAAACTCAAGTGACTGCTTCATCTCTTGCAAGACTCTTTAAAAAAAACTATTTATCTATAGATGAAAAAGAACTTCTAGGCTGTTCACTGGCTTCACGCTTACACTTTTCCCTACTTATTAAGCTGATCTGCTGTATAAAAACTTCTGAAACATATTTTATAATCAGGAAGAGATGATACAATATGGTTCAAAATAACTTCCAGGGAACCATCATAGAAATGCAAGCTCTGCTTTTGTACACCTCAGATATCATCCACTGATGTCTGTGAGAGTCTTCGAAGGGCTTCAGCAGGCTTTGGACTGGGGAACAAGGGGACACTGGGATAAAACTGGGCCATGCACCAGAGAGGAGCTTGAGAGAATGAGGTGTAGAAGGAAACAAGAAGCATGGCAGTATAAAAGTCACAGTTTGTGAGAAAAAGTTATCGCTCTTGCTTATTATTGGGAATGGCGCATGCGTGCTAACTGGCAGACTGTGTCTGTGGAGGCGGCGGGGCACCACCAGGAACCCTCTTTGTGTCTGAGCTGACAGCCAATATTTTCAGCAATTCTTCCCCATCATTCCTTCCCACATCCCGTGCTCTTTTCACTGAAGTCTTCCCAACACCCTTTCACCTGCTGCAGAGGGGAGGGCAGGCGGCGTGGCTGTGCACAAAGCACCCCGGCCGTGCTCCATGAGCTGCCACAGGTCCTCGGGGGGCTCTGCCCCGCGGTCTGACACCTGCCTTTGTCCCAGAACAAAAGCCAGGGCCTCTCACAGGGGCTAAGACTCTATCTGTTGGGTTTTAGAGGCCAGAATAAGATATGACAAGTTCATAAAATGAATGCAGGGATAAAGCAATAAATACTTTTGCCTCCCTTCCAGGTCTCTTAATCTGCCATTAGAAGAGCTCACTGCCTCGTTTCTGGATTTACCATTGCAGGAAGAAAGCAATTAATGTGACACACAAGAGACTGCAAGAAAACAAAGACATCATTTTCCAAAATAGCATTCCACAGGTTTTGTGTGTACCATGTGTAATAACAGCTCCAAATGCCATGCTGTTTGCTGTGAAGCTTACTGAATAAAACTGATTTTCTCACACGTTTCTCACACTCCTTTATTTGTAAATTAGCATCTTGATATGCATCTGCTGATATTTGTAAGCTACTTTTGTATTTTTTACCAATGTTTCCCAAAGCTTTAACATCAGCATTAATTAGACCCATATCTTATACTTCAGTTGATCCTCATAATATGACATTTATTGTGTCTCTTCTCGTAAATTCTAGAAAAATATCCCATCATTGTTTTATTTCAGAGTTTCAGAAGTAGGTTGCAGTACGGAGGTATGAATGTATGTACAGTTATAGCTATTTTGAGAAGGGGGAGCTGTAATGTCACCAGAGCTGTCAGGAATGTGCTAGAGCTGTTTGCCAGACATTTATTATTTTGTATGGAAACTTATATTTTCTTTGATATCACACTCTGTTGCCATTTTCTGCTGATAAAAAAAAAAAAAAAAAAATCTCCCATTTTTTGCTGCATCTCTACTGAGTCTCTGCTAAAGATTTTTATTAAATTGCCTTATTCAAATTATAACCACGTGTCATTTCCAATTAAGAGTGTCTTAACTTGTGTGAAAATGAGCTTTAGATACCTAGATGTAAGTGTCTGATAAAAAGCTTTTTTGGAAACAGCTATGAAATTGGCACAGATAATCCCCAAATATTTTCATTGTGACTCAGACTTTGTAATTAGACTAGTTTTCAGACTTTTTTTGTGTCATTTGTATCAAGACTATTTTATACACTGTCTTTACTATCTGTTATAGTAAGAATGGTTCTTGTGTCATGAAAGAGCACTGCTGGAAATGGGATCTCCCTTTCTGGATAACAAACTGTGACTTCAGATTGAATAAATCCACTAACTCACGTGCATCTACTAATAGGGTAGAGGACTGTGATTTTTAGCCATGAGTAAGGCAGATTGGCTGTTGCTCTGTGAGCACGCAGGGAAATGTTCCTTTGTGGGAGCCAGTGGCAGGTGGTGTGGATGAAGGTAAAACATTCAGAGCCCCTGGGAAAGGAAAAACTGGGATGGCCAGCTCTAGGCACGGCAACCTTCCTCATCCACAATTTATAATTGTCAATTTATAATTGGCTCGAGTCTGACTTACATATAAATATATAAATGACTTAGTTATAAATATATACATAACTATATCTATATAATGACATATATAAATATATAAATATATAAATATATAAATATATAAATATATAAATATATAAATATATAAATATATAAATATATAAATATATAAATAAATATATAAATATACTTTGCAAGATCTTCCACAGATTCTCCCTCTCTTCCAAATAGTAGGAAACAGCTGTTTGGTGGGGCCAGCCTGGTGCCATGCCTGAGCATTGTCTGGCAGGGCACAGTGTGCTCAGTGCTGGGTGTTGTCTTGCCGGGAGGACAGGAGGAGTTTGGGTCTGTCACAGCAGGATATAAACCAACTCCGCACCAAGAAGTGTACAGACTGCGTGTCAGTGCACTGGAGAATTAAAAAATAATTCAGTGATTTTAAATTGTATGGAAATGAAAAACACGATTTTCAAAAGCACTTAAGAACTGAATTCCCAAGGACATCTGGGCAGTAGTTTGCTGATGTGCTTAAATTTGTCTAAACCTCAGCTCCAGTTTCTCTACCAATTTTGCATTAAGTCACCGGTGATTTAGGAGCATACATTTAATTTTCGAAGACCATTTGGGACTCTTGGGTTTTCTGGGGGGGCGATTCACACCTTCTGACTGCAGAAACCAACTTCTCCGTTTGAGTTTCACATCTGCTGAGACAGTTTTAGTGTTAGGATGCCGTCCCTTGCACATAAATATGCATGAGACAGATGAGCGTGGAGCTGTGCCAGCCGAGGAGCTGCCTTGCACATCTATATTGCCTGCACTGCGCTCCTGCCTGAGATGTTTAATGGAGCTGTCCAGAAATGTTTCTGTGCAAAACACTTTTTTTTTTTTTTTCCTTTTTTTCAGGAGTGTTATTTGTTGAGACTGAAACTCTTCCTCAGAAATGTGCCGAATCTCCTGGAAATTCCCCAGGAGGAAGGAGGAAAACTGCACTCACCCAGAGGGCTGGGACAAGCACAGGAGCACATCCCAGAGGCTCAGGTCTGCCTTTAGGTCTGGTCTGGAATCAGACTGTCTCCCCCATCCCTGGAGTACCCCAAGCCACCGATGCTCACAAACAAGTCAATGGCACTTATCTATTGAAGCCCAGAGGGACTCAAAGGTATTTTAGGATAAAATTCAACTCGTACAGGGTAATATGTGGGTGCGGGAGGGATTTTTCAATAGAGCGTGGGGTTAAAATAAATCATTTGTCTTCAGAATTGCCAGTCTGATTTCTCCTAGCAGACATTAAGCTCATCCTGCGGTACCAGACATTCGGCACGGTTACCCAGGCACTTCTGAGGATGTTCTGTTTCAAAGACTTTGTAGTGTTGCTCAAAGTCTTTGTAGTGTTGCTCACATACACGCAATTGGGTAGCTTGCCTGTAGACGCAAGCATACTTCTGGGCAGTGGATGTGGGGAGAAAATAGAATTGTTTCAGCTCAATGGGATGCCAATTTTCCCAGTTCCTTTTCAGAGATGAAATCTCCCTTAATAACCATGCAAATGTGATCCAGAAGATGGTGAGAGGGAAGGGGAGCTGCTTCCATATTCACAGAGTCCAAACCATATATCCTGTCTAACAGGCAGAAGAAGCAGCCTTGGACCTTTTAAACACTTGAATTTATTGACTGACAGCCTCCTAAACAGCCTGAGGTTTAATTTGGTAGCTGTCAGGCAGTACAACTCAATTCTTCAGCGTTTATCATAAACACAAGCTGGCAACTTGTCAGAAGTTACAGATCTCTTTTTTTACTTAATTTTTTTGGGTGTAGAAGTTGCAGACTCCATCACACCAGTGCCACCCCAGCTCAGTCACAGGTCCAGACACGGAGGCCTTTGCTCTGCCCTGTGCGCAGGCACTGCTCCTCCTCGCTTGGGGCTGGAACTGGGGGAGAGACTTTAAAGGAAGAGCAAATCCCAAATAAGTGCATCTTGAGGGCTGTGCTGGCTGCGATCCACGTGGGTCAGTGTGCAGACGTGGTGGTGGGCAAGGTGGCCGTGGTGCCCCTGGGTTTCTGGGGGCACATCGTGGACACTGCCAAACCCCGCGCAGCTGCACCCCGCTCAGTGGTCTGGAAGGACCTGCTTCAGGATGAGCAAAATCTGCTTACCTTTTGGCTTCGGCTTCTTCCCATCTGTTCTGCTAATCTCTTTGAACCTGCTAAGCAGGGCCGGGGAGGGTTTTTGGCTTTTGTTTCGTCAGGCAGGGATGGTTTGATAGACACCGAGACACTTCAGCCGCAGCAAAAATCAGGAGTGTTCATGGGAAAATAGTTTTGACAGGTCTCATTCAGTAAAACCTTCAAGTTCCAATTAAGTAGCCCACCAGTGCTAATTCATAACCCCAGCCCACAGCTGCTGGTGAGCCTGTGCTCGCTGCCAGCAGCAGGGGAAGGTGCGGGGACGGGCAGGGGTTTGGGCAGAGGGCCCCACGCACGCTCTCGTTGCCATCCTTGGGCTTCTGGGCAGTGCTGGGGTGCCAAAAATACTTATTTCAGTCAGCCACATCTGTTGTTGTCAGCCAAGCAACAGTGTTTTTATGATCTACTACACCATTACACCTCCACAGCAGCGGCACTACGCATTTACTAGGGCAGTAAAATCCCTGAATGTTGGCTACGGTCGGTGCTGGCCTGGCAGAGTGGAGCGCTGCAGGCCCCTGGTGCACTTCTGCTGACCTGGGACAAATTGGATACCTGAGGGCCTGTGTGAGTCTGGGGCTGGCTTCCCTCCTAGCAGCTAACAGCTGAGGGATAGGGATGGTCTGACAGGCTAAGATGCCTTTTATTTTATAAAGTCTTCTTGTAAGCGTCGTTCAGATAAAACAACCTCTTCAGCTACCGACGATGGTCTGTACCTGTCTGATAGCATTTCACTGCCAACAGGTTTTGTGCAATGCTTTCCCAGCTCCCAAAGGTCTCCTATAAACACGCAATCAGGATCGCTTTGGAGGAAAGCCCAAGTCATCGAGCCCAGCACATCCTGCCAAAGGACGTCACCCAGAGGTGGCAGGGGGCAGGGGGAGAGGCGCCTACCGCTGGCTCTGCCCATGGCCTGGGACATTGCCCTTGACCGAGCCCCCATCTTCTGAGCAGCCAGCCTTAGGTGAAAGGGCACGACCAGAAAGCTGTGTGCATCGCAGAAAATGGTGATTTTCCTTGCAGTGAATATGCTCGTGTGCTGGTAGCTGTACTCTGCTACAGCCAGTCCCATAAATCCTATCTCAAAACTAACGCGACCCAGTAGAATACCAGTGCCTTGCTTACAATCTCTGCCCGAGAGCTAAATTTTTCATGTGAAAATGCATAAAATTCATAAAGCACATAAAGTGCTCTGCACCAGTTTTTATGGGGATGTTCACTGTCATTTACCAAAGGATAACAATAGTAAATCCATAAGGGGGGGAGTTTAGTAAGTTTGCCGTGGAACATAAATTACCTAGTTGTTTAGGTAATTACCTAAATTAACTATGCAATTCACATTACTTTGCATAAATGATGTGCTCTGGCCTAATGAATAAAGGAGGTTTATTTCTGATAAACGCCTTTGCCTGATCTTCATTGATCCACCTGGCACCGCTCCCTGCACCTCGTGGCTGATCTGTAGCCATGGGCTGGTGCTGGCCACAAGCAGGCCCTGCCTTCGGGTTCACCCCTCTGCCTTCAGCATCAGCGTGTCCTGGAGGCCTGTTCTGTGACTCGAGGGATGTCCTCCTTGTGCTGGGTGGGTGCACAGCAGGTGCTTTGCATTCTCCCTGTTCATCATCTGATTAACACCGTTAATTGCATCAGCATCTTCCCAGCCCCCAGCCTGCAGCCTTATATAAAGCAACTGCTTCCTGGGTGCTGCTGGCTTCATGCTGGATGTCAGGCAGCACTGGGGCTTCTTAGCTACCAACCAAGTTGATGTGGGCAGGCTGAGAAGCAGGACAGAGGGATTTGTGTGGTGCTGCGAGCAGGGAAGGTGCTGGCTGCTTCAGCAGCTGGCTTGTTTGCAAGCATGAGCACGGCCAGGTGCAGTTTGCACTTAGAGGGTGGCTTTGCATTCAGGGAGCATTACAGGTAGGTTCACGTGGTGTTTGGCAAGAAGTCTGCTGCCAGTGCAGCTGGTGGGGCAGAGAGAAGAGCCCTCTGGTTAAGGGAAAGGCACAGATAAATTCTTTGCTTGTGCTTCAGTTTGTCTCTGGCTGTGCTCAGCACAGCAGACTTGCCTATAGGTTTAATATTTGTTTGTATTTAAAGGTGCGTGCATAACAGCAGACATGCAAATATAAAAAACATTTGTTTTGAAGGCAGAGCATGTTAGTCAGAGAAAAAATAAATCTTGGCCCTTAAGTAGCTTCATTTTCATTAGCTGTTATTTGCAAGTCCCCTGGCAAGATGGAGAGGTGATTTTTTTATTATATATATAATGCTATATATATATGTATATGTCATACAGTTTTGGTACTTACCAACACTTTAACGTAATAAACTTGTCTTCCAATACCTAAAGGGGGCCTACAGGAAAGCTGGGTAGGGACTCTTTCTCAGGGAGTGTGGTGATGGGTCAAGGGATTATGATTTTAAACTAAAGAAGGTAGATTTAGATTAGGTGTTAGAAAAAAATACCTTTACTCAGAAGGTGGTGAGATCCTGAGTATCACCCAGGCTGCCCCAGGAGCTGTGGGTGCCCCATCCCTGGCAGTGCCCAAGGCCAGGCTGGGCTCCTGGCTGCCTGCACACAGCTGTGCCTGGACCTGCCCCTTAGCAGGGGTGCCTCACCTGGCTACGTGGTGCTTGGGGAAAAAATAACTCGGGCCCCCAGCACCGAGCTGCTGCCTTTGGGGCTGGGGCTCCCGTCCTTTGCAGCTGCAGTGGTGGAAGGGCTGGAGACGTGCTGGAGGTCTCGCTAGGCTGATGCACGGTGATGGAGAGAGCAGCCGAGCTGGCAGCAACACAAAGCTTCCATGTTTTCAGCATTCGCTTTCCTTAAAGTGGCTGTAATGCTGCTTGTTTGCCCATAAAGAGCATGGGGGAAATTAAATTTTGGAAGGTGTAATGGATATGCCTGCAGACAGGATGTAAAAGATTGCAGTGCCGTTTGCATATTGTCCGTCTGAGCCTGCCCTTGGTAAATTATGTTATTTTCATTTTCTCTTATTATAACTGCAACTTTATCCTGGCTCATGTCTTCATCTGTCAGTCGGCATCTCCGATGGCCAAGGATAATTCATTTTAACTGCAGCTGCTCCTCGCACTGTGGTGCTGTGACTCACGGGTTTGTGTTGTAATTCAGGACACATTCCACCCAAAAGACGGCATTTTGGGTGCTGTTCCGCCAGCACGGTGCGATGGAAGTTACAGCTCCTGTTTTCTTTCATAACAAGTTCATCCCTGGTCAGAGGAGATCAAGCTGAAATATAAAGCCTGTAATTATCAATAATGTAGTTGGAAGTAAACCAAAATCCACTCTCCATTAGTGTCATATGTTTAAAGCATTTTTTGGCTAGATAAGGCAATTCCTTAAAGAGTAATATCGCAGATATGATAAATATGATAATTTATTTTTGGCCTGGCAATTTTGTTATCTGTGCACACAAGTACCTCCTTGGCTGATTGCTCCAAGTATTAAAGGGAATAAAACCTGGCGTCAGGCACCAGAGCAACTGTGAAATGGGGCCAGATTTCTCGTATGTATGTATATATATGCATGTATATATATATTTATTATATATTTACACACATTTGAAATGGCATCACGGTGGAAACATGCTGAAAAGACTGGAAGCTTCTATAATCTCAGTTTATTACTAAGACAGTACAATGAAGTTGACAGGTAAACAGGCATTACCCAGAGAGATTTTTCCAAAACTTTCCAGCACTGCAGCTTTCCCATCAGAATAAAAAAAATCTAAGTGGGAGAGAAGTTTTTTTTTTTTTGTTTTTTTTTTTTCCCCCCCCAGCTGTGCCTCTGTTGGGCCCTGGCTCAGAATCCTTGGGGTGTGACATCCCTGTATGCTGGCAGGGGCACCCCAAGCCTTTTTACCCCACCTGGTGCAGGGTCAAGCACTGTCCCTGCCAGGGGAGGCAAGAGCAGGATCTGTGCCTCACTGAGGAGGTGCCCCCAGCATCTCCCTGGCCACAGTTACTGCTTTCAGGGCTGTCCCTAACGCTTTACATTCCGTCCACTTGAAGGACCATATTTCAGTTTTATCCAGACTACTAATAAGGGGTTTAAGCATGCTGCCTGTATAAAATACCGTCATTTTTCTTCCTTCACCAAGCAGTGATGCCAGACCTTAATGGAGAGTTGTAACCGGGTTTCTTTTGCTCTCATTTTAAAAAGCATCTTACGTCGAAGCTGGGAGATGTAAAAGCCTGACATCGGATTGCGTTCATTGATCATGTCCCTCGTTTCATTAGGCGATCGTGGCTTTTATGTCCTGTGGCTTGTATCGCTTTTATTTTGCAGAAATCATTTGGAAAGTAAGCAGAGAAATGCCTTTGTGTCCAGCGATGCCGGCGTTTGCCTGTTTGTTGCATCTCCTTCCGCATCTCTTGGGGCTCATGGCATTATAGGCATGGGGTGTACGGTGACTTCTAATGCACAGAAATGGTCGCTAGTCTGAGGAAAAATATTTTGCTATTCAGGAGAAACAGAAAATGAGAAGATGGGGAGCACAGAAGTTGCATACATACATACCTGTATCCCTTTCTGCATATTACCTTGTACACAGCCCTGATTTGACTTGATTTCTGGTTTCCACCCTCTAAATCTTAACTTTACTTCTCACATAGGTCCTTGCACGAGGCAATCAGCAGTTGTGCTTGTGATTTACGGATGGCCATCCTCTCGCTGGAGGACAGGTTTCCTGGGCTGGGCAATGGGAAGCCCTCATGGGACAGCCAAACCATGGACTCGGGGACTTCACTTTTTTTCCCAAAAAAATTTTTCTCCTCACAACTAGGTTAATTAGCCCAGGAGCTACAACTTCTTCCACTGGGTTGTGTGCCTTCATTACAGCAAGCATGCAGCTATATGTCTGGGTTA